>NC_056441.1:82972599-83065099 GCF_018296145.1 Oncorhynchus tshawytscha
CACACATAGGTGTCTGTTCAATCACACCATTCAAATTACTCTCACGTCTCTCAACGCATTGCGGCTGATGATAAAAATAACATTTTCATGGTGTATAGTGTTGGTGTGTGGCCTTGTCTCTCCCTGCTGCATACAGGGTGATAGTGTTGTTATTGTTCTGCTTGTTGTGGGTATAAAAACGATCTCCTAGTTCACTACTGCTGATGTTTGGGTCTACAGAGGAGTGGTGTAATGGGAGCTGATTAACCCTTACACAATTCACTTCCAAAAACTGCAAAGTAAGGAGAACTAGGTATGCCTCTGGCTTTAATAAAACACTGGGGAATTAACATACACACAGATACACACTACACACACAGGGTTATGCTGATGCATAGACTTTCATGACAGTTTTTTTGTTTTGTTTGTGGAGAACAACGTTTTACCTAAAGAGTGACATTTGAGATTAACTTGTTGTTTTGTACCAGACAACAACGCATCATACAGTTTCTGCAAGTAGAAACTGCTACGAGACAGAGATCTAAGATCAGCTAACAGTCCATGGTCAAACGTCATCAGATTCTCCTCACAACTTAGTTCACCTCTATTTATTGGCAGCTATATTGTGTCTGCTTACAACATGCATTGAGGCAGAGAGAGTCAAGGAAGAGTTGGTCCCCAAGTGAGCATTAAGACCATTGAGATATTACAGAGAAGCAGTAATGCCATGTTGCTTTATCCAGTGGATAAAGGTTATGTCATTTAGCCATGGTATATGAACATCATCATCACCACACGGTGGCCATAGAACTAATGGAGGAGTCCATGCAATTTCACACACACACACACACACACACACACACACACACACACACACACACACACACACACACACACACACACACACACACACACACACACACACACACACACACACACACACATACATACATACACATGCACGCAAGCATGACACACACACACACACACACACACACACACACACACACACACACACAAACACACTGTTCAGGTCAGGAGTGCACACACACACTTAGATTTGACCTTACCACGGGAATTATAGGATGGGAGGAGGTAAAAGCAACTCAAGGTGGAGTAAGGGAAACGCAGGCATTTCACGACACCTTTTATATCTGCTGTAAACTCTGTGCGTGAGGAATAAAATTTGATTTGATTTTTGATTCGGGAAAAGAGCCTGCCAATCCATCCCAATAAGCAGCGGCAAAACGTATAGTAAAGTTGACAGATTTGTCATTCATCGTCACAAGGACGTTCCCTATGTGAGGTAGGGAAGGTGGAGAGGACAGTAGTAAGATAGCATATAGGGGAGACAGTAGTAAGGTAGGATATAGGGGAGACAGTAGTAAGGTAGGATATAGAGGACAGTACTAAGGTAGGATGTAGGGGAGACAGTAGTAAGGTAGGATATAGGGGAGACAGTAGTAAGGTAGGATATAGGGGACACAGTAGTAAGGTAGGATATAGCGGACACAGTAGCAAGGTAGGATATAGAGGACAGTACTAAGGTAGGATGTAGGGGAGACAGTAGTAAGGTAGGATACAGAGGACAGTACTAAGGTAGGATAAAGGGGAGACAGTAGTCATGTAGAATATAGAGGACAGTAGTAAGGTAGGATTTAAAGGACAATAGAATATAGGACAGACAGTTGTCATGTAGAATATAGAGGACAGTAGTAAGGTAGGATATAGAGGACAATAGAATATAGGAGAGACAGTAGTAATGTAGAATATAGAGGAGAGTGGTAAGGTAGGATATACAGGACAATGGAATATAGGAGAGACAGTAGTAATGTAGGATATAGAGAACAATGGAATATAGGAGAGACAGTAGTAATGTAGGATAGAGGACAGTACTAAGGTAGGATATATAGAGGACAATATAATATAGCAGAGACAGTAGTAATGTAGAAAATAGAGGACAGTAGTAAGGTAGGATATAGAGGAGATAGTAGTAAGGTAGGATATAGAGGAGATAGTAGTAAGGTAGGATATAGAGGAGATAGTAGTAAGGTAGGATATAGAGGAGACAGTAGTAAGGTAGGATATAGAGGAGATAGTAGTAAGGAGGGATATAGAGGAGATAGTAGTAAGGTAGAATATAGAGGAGATAGTAGTAAGGAGGGATATAGAGGAGATAGTAGTAAGGAGGGATATAGAGGAGATAGTAGTAAGGAGGGATATAGAGGAGATAGTAGTAAGGTAGGATATAGAGGAGATAGTAGTAAGGAGGGATATAGAGGAGATAGTAGTAAGGAGGGATATAGAGGAGATAGTAGTAAGGTAGAATATAGAGGAGATAGTAGTAAGGAGGGATATAGAGGAGATAGTAGTAAGGAGGGATATAGAGGAGATAGTAGTAAGGTAGAATATAGAGGAGATAGTAGTAAGGAGGGATATAGAGGAGATAGTAGTAAGGAGGGATATAGAGGACAATGGAATATAGGAGAGACAGTAGTAATGTAGGATATAGTGGACAGTACTAAGGTAGGATATATAGAGGACAATATAATATAGGAGAGACAGTAGTAATGTAGAATATAGAGGACAGTAGTAAGGTAGGATATAGAGGAGATAGTAGTAAGGGGGATATAGAGGAGATAGTAGTAAGGAGGGATATAGAGGAGACAGTAGTAAGGTAGGATATAGAGGAGACAGTAGTAAGGTAGGATATAGAGGAGATAGTAGTAAGGAGGGATATAGAGGAGATAGTAGTAAGGTAGAATATAGAGGAGATAGTAGTAAGGAGGGATATAGAGGAGATAGTAGTAAGGAGGGATATAGAGGAGATAGTAGTAAGGAGGGATATAGAGGAGATAGTAGTAAGGTAGGATATAGAGGAGATAGTAGTAAGGAGGGATATAGAGGAGATAGTAGTAAGGAGGGATATAGAGGAGATAGTAGTAAGGTAGAATATAGAGGAGATAGTAGTAAGGAGGGATATAGAGGAGATAGTAGTAAGGAGGGATATAGAGGAGATAGTAGTAAGGTAGAATATAGAGGAGATAGTAGTAAGGAGGGATATAGAGGAGATAGTAGTAAGGAGGGATATAGAGGACAATGGAATATAGGAGAGACAGTAGTAATGTAGGATATAGTGGACAGTACTAAGGTAGGATATATAGAGGACAATATAATATAGGAGAGACAGTAGTAATGTAGAATATAGAGGACAGTAGTAAGGTAGGATATAGAGGAGATAGTAGTAAGGGGGATATAGAGGAGATAGTAGTAAGGAGGGATATAGAGGAGACAGTAGTAAGGTAGGATATAGAGGAGACAGTAGTAAGGTAGGATATAGAGGAGATAGTAGTAAGGAGGGATATAGAGGAGACAGTAGTAAGGTAGGATATAGAGGAGATAGTAGTAAGGAGGGATATAGAGGAGATAGTAGTAAGGAGGGATATAGGGGAGATAGTAGTAAGGAGGGATATAGAGGAGATAGTAGTAAGGAGGGATATAGAGGAGACAGTAGTAAGGTAGGATATAGAGGAGATAGTAGTAAGGAGGGATATAGAGGAGATAGTAGTAAGGAGGGATATAGAGGAGACAGTAGTAAGGTAGGATATAGAGGAGACAGTAGTAAGGTAGGATATAGAGGAGATAGTAGTAAGGAGGGATATAGAGGAGATAGTAGTAAGGTAGAATATAGAGGAGATAGTAGTAAGGAGGGATATAGAGGAGATAGTAGTAAGGAGGGATATAGAGGAGACAGTAGTAAGGTAGGATATAGTGGAGATAGTAGTAAGGAGGGATATAGAGGAGATAGTAGTAAGGAGGGATATAGAGGAGATAGTAGTAAGGAGGGATATAGAGGAGACTGTAGTAAGGTAGGATATAGAGGAGATAGTAGTAAGGAGGGATATAGAGGAGATAGTAGTAAGGAGGGATATAGAGGAGATAGTAGTAAGGAGGGATATAGAGGAGATAGTAGTAAGGAGGGATATAGAGGAGATAGTAGTAAGGAGGGATATAGAGGAGATAGTAGTAAGGAGGGATATAGAGGAGATAGTAGTAAGGAGGGATATAGAGGAGATAGTAGTAAGGAGGGATACAGAGGAGATAGTAGTAAGGTAGGATATAGAGGAGATAGTAGTAAGGTAGGATATAGAGGAGATAGTAGTAAGGAGGGATATAGAGGAGATAGTAGTAAGGAGGGATATAGAGTAGTAAGGAGGGATATAGAGGAGATAGTAGTAAGGAGGGATATAGAGGAGACAGTAGTAAGGTAGGATATAGAGGAGATAGTAGTAAGGAGGGATATAGAGGAGATAGTAGTAAGGAGGGATATAGAGGAGATAGTAGTAAGGTAGAATATAGAGGAGATAGTAGTAAGGAGGGATATAGAGGAGATAGTAGTAAGGAGGGATATAGAGGAGATAGTAGTAAGGTAGAATATAGAGGAGATAGTAGTAAGGAGGGATATAGAGGAGATAGTAGTAAGGAGGGATATAGAGGACAATGGAATATAGGAGAGACAGTAGTAATGTAGGATATAGTGGACAGTACTAAGGTAGGATATATAGAGGACAATATAATATAGGAGAGACAGTAGTAATGTAGAATATAGAGGACAGTAGTAAGGTAGGATATAGAGGAGATAGTAGTAAGGGGGATATAGAGGAGATAGTAGTAAGGAGGGATATAGAGGAGACAGTAGTAAGGTAGGATATAGAGGAGACAGTAGTAAGGTAGGATATAGAGGAGATAGTAGTAAGGAGGGATATAGAGGAGATAGTAGTAAGGTAGAATATAGAGGAGATAGTAGTAAGGAGGGATATAGAGGAGATAGTAGTAAGGAGGGATATAGAGGAGATAGTAGTAAGGAGGGATATAGAGGAGATAGTAGTAAGGTAGGATATAGAGGAGATAGTAGTAAGGAGGGATATAGAGGAGATAGTAGTAAGGAGGGATATAGAGGAGATAGTAGTAAGGTAGAATATAGAGGAGATAGTAGTAAGGAGGGATATAGAGGAGATAGTAGTAAGGAGGGATATAGAGGAGATAGTAGTAAGGTAGAATATAGAGGAGATAGTAGTAAGGAGGGATATAGAGGAGATAGTAGTAAGGAGGATATAGAGGACAATGGAATATAGGAGAGACAGTAGTAATGTAGGATATAGTGGACAGTACTAAGGTAGGATATATAGAGGACAATATAATATAGGAGAGACAGTAGTAATGTAGAATATAGAGGACAGTAGTAAGGTAGGATATAGAGGAGATAGTAGTAAGGGGGATATAGAGGAGATAGTAGTAAGGAGGGATATAGAGGAGACAGTAGTAAGGTAGGATATAGAGGAGACAGTAGTAAGGTAGGATATAGAGGAGATAGTAGTAAGGAGGGATATAGAGGAGATAGTAGTAAGGTAGAATATAGAGGAGATAGTAGTAAGGAGGGATATAGAGGAGATAGTAGTAAGGAGGGATATAGAGGAGATAGTAGTAAGGAGGGATATAGAGGAGATAGTAGTAAGGAGGGATATAGAGGAGACAGTAGTAAGGTAGGATATAGAGGAGATAGTAGTAAGGGGGATATAGAGGAGATAGTAGTAAGGAGGGATATAGAGGAGACAGTAGTAAGGTAGGATATAGAGGAGACAGTAGTAAGGTAGGATATAGAGGAGATAGTAGTAAGGAGGGATATAGAGGAGATAGTAGTAAGGTAGAATATAGAGGAGATAGTAGTAAGGAGGGATATAGAGGAGATAGTAGTAAGGAGGGATATAGAGGAGACAGTAGTAAGGTAGGATATAGTGGAGATAGTAGTAAGGAGGGATATAGAGGAGATAGTAGTAAGGAGGGATATAGAGGAGATAGTAGTAAGGAGGGATATAGAGGAGACTGTAGTAAGGTAGGATATAGAGGAGATAGTAGTAAGGAGGGATATAGAGGAGATAGTAGTAAGGAGGGATATAGAGGAGATAGTAGTAAGGAGGGATATAGAGGAGATAGTAGTAAGGAGGGATATAGAGGAGATAGTAGTAAGGAGGGATATAGAGGAGATAGTAGTAAGGAGGGATATAGAGGAGATAGTAGTAAGGAGGGATATAGAGGAGATAGTAGTAAGGAGGGATACAGAGGAGATAGTAGTAAGGAGGGATATAGAGGAGATAGTAGTAAGGTAGGATATAGAGGAGATAGTAGTAAGGAGGGATATAGAGGAGATAGTAGTAAGGAGGGATATAGAGGAGATAGTAGTAAGGAGGATATAGAGGAGATAGTAGTAAGGAGGGATATTGAGGAGACAGTAGTAAGGTAGGATATAGAGGAGATAGTAGTAAGGAGGGATATAGAGGAGATAGTAGTAAGGAGGGATATAGAGGAGATAGTAGTAAGGTAGGATATAGAGGAGATAGTAGTAAGGAGGGATATAGAGGAGATAGTAGTAAGGAGGGATATAGAGGAGATAGTAGTAAGGTGGGATATAGAGGGGATAGTAGTAAGGAGGGATATAGAGGAGATAGTAGTAAGGAGGGATATAGAGGAGATAGTAGTAAGGTAGGATATAGAGGAGATAGTAGTAAGGAGGGATATAGAGGAGATAGTAGTAAGGAGGGATATAGAGGAGATAGTAGTAAGGTAGGATATAGAGGAGATAGTAGTAAGGAGGGATATAGAGGAGATAGTAGTAAGGAGGGATATAGAGGAGATAGTAGTAAGGAGGGATATAGAGGAGATAGTAGTAAGGTAGGATATAGAGGAGATAGTAGTAAGGAGGGATATAGAGGAGACAGTAGAAAGGAGGGATATAGCGGAGATAGTAGTAAGGAGGGATATAGAGGAGATAGTAGTAAGGAGGGATATAGATGAGATAGTAGTAAGGAGGGATATAGAGGAGATAGTAGTAAGGAGGGATATAGAGGTGGGTAGTAAGGAGGGATATAGAGGAGATAGTAGTAAGGCGGGATATAGAGGAGATAGTAGTAAGGAGGGATATAGAGGAGATAGTAGTAAGGAGGGATATAGAGGAGATAGTAGTAAGGAGGGATATAGAGGAGATAGTAGTAAGGAGGGATATAGAGGAGATAGTAGTAAGGAGGGATATAGAGGAGATAGTAGTAAGGAGGGATATAGAGGAGATAGGTTAACAAACTGATTACCGACCATTTCGAATCACACCGTACCTTCTCCGCTATGCAATCTGGTTTCAGAGGTGGTCATGGGTGCACCTCAGCCACGCTCAAGGTCCTAAACGATATCTTAACCCCCATCGATAAGAAACAATACTGTGCAGCCGTATTCATTGACCTGGCCAAGGCTTTCGACTCTGTCAATCACCACATTCTTATTGGCAGATTCGACAGCCTTGGTTTCTCAAATGATTCCCTCGCCTGGTTTTACCAACTACTTCTCTGATAGAGTTTAGTGTGTCAAATCGGAGGGCCTGTCGTCTGGACCTCTGGCAGACTCTATGGGGATGCCACAGGGTTCAACCTCAGGCCGACTCTCTTCTCTGTATCCATCAATATGTTGCTCTTGCTGCTGGTGATTCTCTGGTACACCTCTATACAGACAAAACCATTCTGTATACTTCTGGCCCCTCTTCGGACACTGTGTTAACTAACCTCCAGACGAGCTTCAATGCCATACAACTCTCCTTCCGTGGCCTCCAACTGCTCTTAAACGCAAGTAAAACTAAATGCTTGCTATTCAACCACTAACTGCCCGCACCTGCTCGCCAGTCCAGCATCACTACTCTGGGCGGCTCTGACTTAGAATACGTGGACAACTACAAATACCTAGATGTCTGCTTAGACTGTAAACTCTCCTTCCAGACTCACATTAATCATCTCCAATCCAAAATTAAATCACGCGCTCCAGCAGGTATATCTCACTGGTCACCCCCAAAGCCAATTCCTCTTTTGGTCGTCTTTCCTTCCAGTTCTCTGCTGCCAATGATTGGAACGAACTGCAAAAATCTCTGAAGCTGGAGACTCATATCTCCCTCACTAGCTTTAAGCACCAGCTGTCAGAGCAGCTCACAGATCACTGCACCTGTACATAGCCCATCTGTAAACAGCCCATCTATCCACCTACCTCATCCCCATACAGTATTTATTTATTTATCTTGCTCCTTTGCATCCCAGTATCTCTACTTGCACATTCTTCTTCTGCACATCTACCATTCCAGTGTTTAATTGCTATATTGTAATTACTTCGCCACCATGGCCTATTTATTGCCTTAACTCCCTTATCTTACCTCATTTGCACTCGCTGTATATAGACTTTTTGTTTTATTTTGTTCTACTGTATTATTGACTATGTTTTGTTTATTACATGCATAACTCTGTGTTGTTGTATGTGTCGAATTGCTATGCTCTATCTTGGCCAGGTCGCAGTTGCAAATGAGAAGTTGTTCTCAACTAGCCTACCTGGTTGAATAAAGGTGAAATACAGTGGGGCAAAAAAGTATTTAGTCAGCCACCAATTGTGCAAGTTCTCCCACTTAAAAAGATGAGAGAGGCCTGTAATTTTCATCATAGGTACACTTCAACTATGACAGACAAAATGAGAAGAAAAAATCCAGAAAATCACATTGTAGGATTTTTTATGAATTTATTTGCAAATTATGGTGGAAAATAGGTATTTGGTCACCTACAAACAAGCAAGATTTCTGGCTCTCACAGACCTGTAACTTCTTCTTTAAGAGGCTCCTCTGTCCTCCACTCGTTACCTGTATTAATGGCACCTGTTTGAACTTGTTATCAGTATAAAAGACACCTGTCCACAACCTCAAACAGTCACACCCCAAACTCCACTATGGCCAAGACCAAAGAGCTGTCAAAGGATACCAGAAATAAAAGTGTAGACCTGCACCAGGCTGGGAAGACTAAATCTGCAATTGGTAAGCAGCTTGGTTTGAAGAAATCAACTGTGGGAGCACTTATTAGGAAATGAAGACATACAAGACCACTGATAATCTCCCTCGATCTGGGGCTCCACGCAAGATCTCACCCCCTGGGGTCAAATTGATCACAAGAACGGTGAACAAAAATCCCAGAACCACACGGGGGGACCTAGTGAATGACCTGCAGAGAGCTGGGACCAAAGTAACAAAGCCTACCATCAGTAACACACTACGCCGCCAGGGACTCAAATCTGGCAGTGCCAGACGTGCCCCCCTGCTTAAGCCAGTACATGTCCAGGCCCGTCTGAAGTTTGCTAGAGAGCATTTGGATGATCCAGAAGAAGATTGGGAGAATGTCATATGGTCAGATGAAACCAAAATATAACTTTTTGGTAAAAACTCAACTCGTCGTGTTTGGAGGACAAGGAATGCTGAGTTGCATCCAAAGAACACCATACCTACTGTGAAGCATGGGGGTGGAAACATCATCCTTTGGGGCTGTTTTTTTGCAAAGGGACCAGGACGACTGATCCGTGTAAAGGAAAGAATGAATGGGGCCACGTATCGTGAGATTTTGAGTGAAAACCTCCTTCCATCAGCAAGGGCATTTAAGATGAAACGTGGCTGGGTCTTTCAGCATGACAATGATCCCAAACACACCGTCTGGGCAATGAAGGAGTGGCTTCGTAAGAAGCATTTCAAGGTCCTGGAGTGGCCTAGCTAGTCTCCAGATCTCAACCCCATAGAAAATCTTTGAGAGAGTTGAAAGTCCATGTTGTCCAGCAACAGCCCCAAAACATCACTGCTCTAGAGGAGATCTGCATGGAGGAATGGGCCAAAATACCAGCAACAGTGTGTGAAAACCTTGTGAAGACTTACAGAAAACGTTTGACCTCTGTCATTGCCAACAAAGGGTATATAACAAAGTATTGAGATAAACTTTTGTTATTGAGCAAATACTTATTTTCCACCATAATTTGCAAATAAATTAATAAAAAAATCCTACAATGTGATTTTCTGGATTTTTCTTTCTCATTTTGTCTGTCATAGTTGAAGTGTACCTATGATGAAAATTACAGGCCTCTCTCATCTTTTTAAGTGGGAAAACGTGCACAATTGGTGGCTGACTAAATACTTTTTTGCCCCACTGTAAATAAAATAAAACTAAAAGGATATAGAGGACAGTAGTAAGGTAGGATATAGAGGACAGTGGTGAGGTAGATTATAGGGGAGACAGAAGTTAGGTAGGATACAGAAGACAATGGTAGGATGTAGAGGAGACAAAGGGATGAAATCAGGGCTGTAGGATAAAGGGGAAACAGTAGTAATGTTGGATATAGGGGAGAGGATATATGTATGATATAGGGGAGACAGTTGTAAGGTAGGATGTAGGGAAGACAGTAGTAAGGTAGGATGTAGGTGAGACAGTAGTGAGGATGAATATAGGGGAGACAGTAGAAGGTAGGATGTAGGGGAGACAGTAGTAAGGTAGGATATAGAGGACAGTTGTAAGGTAGGATGTAGGGGGACAGTTGTGAGGATGGATGTAAGGAAGACAGTAGTGAGGATGGATATAGAGGAGTCGGTAGTAAGTTAGGATATAGGGGAGACAGTAGTGAGGATGGATGTAGGGAAGACAGTAGTAAGGTAGGATATAGGGGAGACTGTACATAGTCTATCGGTAAATAGCCCACCCATTTTTACCTACCTCATCCCCATACTGTTTTTATTTATTTACTTTTCTGCTCTTTTGCACACCAATATCTCTACCTGTACATGACCATCTGATCATTTATCACTCCAGTGTTAATCTGCAAAATTGTAATTATTTGCCTACCTCCTCATGCCTTTTGCACACAATGTATATAGACTCTCTTTTTTTCTACTGTGTTATTGACTTGTTAATTGTTTACTCCATGTGTAACTCTGTGTTGTCTGTTCACACTGCTATGCTTTATCTTGGCCAGGTCGCAGTTGCAAATGAGAACTTGTTCTCAACTGGCCTACCTGGTTAAATAAAGGTGAAATAAAAAATGAAAAAAAAGACAGTCGTGAGGATGGATATCGGGGAGACAGTAGTAAGGTAGGATATAGGGGAGACAGTAGTAAGGTAGGATGTAGGGGAGACAGTAGTGAGGATGGATATAGGGGAGACAGTAGTAAGGTAGGATATAGGGAGACAGTAGTAAGGTTGGATGTAGGGGAGACAGTAGTAAGGTAGGATATAGGGGAGTCAGTAGTGAGGATGATGAAGGGGAGAGGTAGTGAGGATGGATGTAGGGGAGACAGTAGTGAGGATGGATATAGGGGAGAGAGTAGTAAGGTAGGAAATAGGGGTCGGTATTAAGGTAGGATATAGGGGAGACAGTAGTGAGGATGGATATAGGGGAGACAAAGGGATGAAATCAGGGCGGTGGCATCTGTGTTGCTGGTGGGGGCTTGGCTGAACCAATGACAGAAAGGCATACAGAGAAACATGTCTCACTGGGAAAGGTGAGTGGCCACTGGGGAGCTCTGACGCAAGCTCACACACACACACACACACACACACACACACACACACACACACACACACACACACACACACACACACACACACACACACACACACACACACACACACACACACACACACACACACACACACACACACACACACACACACACACACACACACTTCCCTCTCCCCATCTCCTTTCCTTCACCTCGTTGATTTAAAAGAACTGAACAGGCAGAACCATATCACTGAAGCAATCCACCATGATTCTTCCTCCACAGTAATTAGCCAATGGAATCATTGAATGTCCTGAGCACCAACTGCCTCTGGTCATCTTAGCTACAGTGTATATAGCCAGGTGTTGATGATTAAAGTCGGGCTCTTACCCTGTGTTCCTGTGTGCTCGGTGGCGGTGGCAGCTCAGAGCATAGGAACTTAAATTCTCTGCTGGTTGAAGGGAAGAAAACTGTGAGAGCTGTGTTCCTACAGCCCAGAGCATAGGAACTCAAGGTACATTTCATCCTCTGCTGGTTGAAGGGAAGAAAACTGTGAGAGCTGTGTTCCTACAGCCCAGAGCATAGGAACTCAAGGTACATTTCATCCTCTGCTGGTTGAAGGGAAGAAAACTGTGAGAGCTGTGTTCCTACAGCCCAGAGCATAGGAACTCAAGGTACATTTCCTCCTCTGCTGGTTGAAGGGAAGAACACTGTGAGAGCCGTGTTCCTACATCTGTGACATACAGTTAGTGCCCAGCTCTGCATCTCCCTGCTGGGTAATTTCAACCTCTGCGCATCCCTCCTGAGTCAATCTGGCATTTTCACAACCAGAAAGAGAGAGGGAGGATGAGGAGAAGAGGAGGAGAGGAAGGAAAGGGGAAAACACGCTCCCAATAGCTGGAGAAATGAAAACAGTACAGATCAGTGATGACAGAGAACAGACTTCCTGCCAACCACGCTGAGAAAAACCATAAATACAGGAAGTGTTCTTTCACATCATATGATCATCTGATGTGTTGTCAAGCAAACACTTGGCTGTCACAGCGCTGATACCGCTGAATGGGTTTGATGGTGCGTGTATACGTGTGTGTGTGTGTGTCAGAGTTCATTTAGTCGATGTGTGTGTACGTTGTTCCATGTGTGTGTGTGAATCCGTGTGTGTGTTTGTTTGGATCCGTGTGTGTTTGTTTGTGTGTGTGTGTCATGTTCTCCCCTGCTCATTATGGCGGGATATTTACCTCTGTGACTAAGCCACAATTACTGACTGGGTATCAAGCTCCACACTCCTTAATCTGTCTGTCAGAGAGATGGAATGACAACAAGCTGAATCTGTCTGTCAGATGGAAGGAATGACAACAAGCGGAATATGTCTGTCACAGAGAAGAATTGACAACAAGCTGTATCTGTCTGTCAGATGGAAGGAATGACAACAATCTGAATCTGTCTGTCAGATGGAAGGAATGACAACAAGCTGAATCTGTCTGTCACAGAGAAGGAATGACAACAAGTTGTATCAGTCTGTCACAGAGAAGGAATGACAACAAGTGGAATCTGTCCGTCACAGAGAAGGAATGACAACAAGCTGAATCTGTCTGTCAGATGGAAGGAATGACAACAAGCTGAATCTGTCTGTCACAGAGAAGGAATGACAACAAGTTGTATCAGTCTGTCACAGAGAAGGAATGACAACAAGTGGAATCTGTCCGTCACAGAGAAGGAATGACAACAAGCAGAATCTGTCTGTCACAGAGAAGGAATGACAACAAGCTGAATCTGTCTGTCACAGAGAAGGAATGACAACAAGCTGTATCTGTCTGTCACAGAGAAGGAATGACAACAAGCGGAATCTGTCTGTCACAGAGAAGGAATGACAACAAGCAGAATCTGTCTGTCACAGAGAAAGAATGACAACAAGCTGAATCTGTCTGTCACAGAGAAGGAATGACAACAAGCAGAATCTGTCTGTCTGTCTATTTAATATCTCCCTCTCATAGTCCTTAGCTCTATTTAATCTCCCTCTCGTAGTTCTTAGCTCTATTTAATATCTCCCTCTCATAGTCCTTAGCTCTATTTAATATCTCCCTCTCATAGTCCTTAGCTCTATTTAATATCTCCCTCTCATAGTCCTTAGCTCTATTTAATCTCCCTCTCGTAGTCCTTAGCTCTATTTAATATCACTCTCTCGTAGTCCTTAGCTCTATTTAATATCTCCCTCTAGTAGTCCTTAGCTCTATTTAATATCTCCCTCTCATAGTCCTTAGCTCTATTTAATATCTCCCTCTCATGGACCTTAGCTCTATTTAATATCTCCCTCTCATAGTCCTTAGCTCTATTTAATCTCCCTCTCATGGACCTTAGCTCTCGTTCTTCTCTCACACAGTTTCTCTCACACTCTTTCTTCTCCTCCTATTTTGGTCATTAGCTCTCTTTCTTCTCTCTCCCTTGTAGTCATTATCTTTTTATTCTCTCTCCTTCGTAGTCATTATCTCTTTCTTCTCTCTCCCTCGTAGTCATTATCTCTTTCTTCTCTCTCCCTCATAGTCATTATCTCTTTCTTCTCTCTCCCACATAGTCATTATCTCTTTCTTCTCTCTCCCTCATAGTCATTATCTCTTTCTTCTCTCTCCCTCATAGTCATTATCTCTTTCTTCTCTCTCCCACATAGTCATTATCTCTTTCTTCTCTCTCCCTCATAGTCATTATCTCTTTCTTCTCTCTCCCACATAGTCATTATCTCTTTCTTCTCTCTCCCTCATAGTCACGATCTCTTTCTTCTCTCTCCCTCATAGTCATTATCTCTTTCTTCTCTCTCCCACATAGTCATTATCTCTTTCTTCTCTCCCCTTAGTAGTCCTTAGCCATCTTTAATAGTGTTCCTTCTTAATTATCCACTCTCCTCTTTCTTTCGTGGTTTCACCTATATTTTTTCTCTCTCTGTTACTTTGTCTTGAAAATGGAGAGATTAAGCAGAGTGGCCCAGTGGGAGAGCAAGTGTGAGAGGGACAGGGAAAAAAGCGATGGAGACAAAGAGAAGCAGGGTCTGATTGGGAGCAGTCACTGGGGCAGCTCTATGTCTCGCTCCCTCCCATATTCCTTCCCTCGTTCTTCCTCCCTTAGGTAAGGACTTCTCTGGCAGAGAAGGAGGGATGAAGACATTAAAAGGAAATTACACTGAGCTCCTTGCAGTGACAGAAGAGGAAGAGAGGATCCGGAACTTCAAACAACTTAAAAAAATACTGGGTCAGAGTTTAACGAAAGAGAGGCGTTGGGATTTGAGCCAGTGAAAGATAAGTGAAGAGACTTAAAGTAGACAGAGATTTCTGACTGGCCTTAGACACAGTGGAGATTGTCATTGTGTCGTGAGTATATTAAATGTTCGGTCGCCACTTTTGATGTAAGCTTTCCATTGAAAACCTGGTTTTGGAAGTATAGCATATGTCAACCATGTCTGAACCAACAAGGGGAACATTTAAAATCCCTGCTCATACTGACAGATACAACGACACCTATAGTCACAAACGTTGTCAGGGAAATGACTGGACCAAGGTGCAGCGTGGTGAGCATATGTTATTTATTTTGAATGTCGCCAACAAAAACAAGAAACAACAAAAACGAACGTGAAGCTTACTAGGGCTATACAGGCCACTAACAAAGACAACTACCCACAACTAAGGTGGAAAAACAGGCTGCCTAAGTATGATTGCCAATCAGAGACAACGATAGACAGCTGTCTCTGATTGAGAACCATACCCGGCCAACACATAGAAACAGAAAACATAGAAATAAAGAAACTAGAATGCCCACCCTAGTCAAACCCTGGCCTAACCAAAATAGAGAATAAAAGCCTCTCTATGGCCAGGGCATGACAGTACACCCCCCAAAGGTGCGGACTCCGGCCGCAAAATCTGACTCTATAGGGGACAGTCCGGGTGAGCCTCTAATTCGGTTGCGGCTCCAGTGCGGGACGCAGACACCGCTCCACCTCTGACTCCCCCCACTTTGGTGGCACCTCTGGACTGGGGACCCTCGCTGCAGGCCCAGGGTTGGGGACCCTCGCTGGCACCTCCGGACTGGAGGCCGTAGCTGGAGGCTCCGGACTGGAGACCGTCGCTGCAGGCTCCGGACCACGGATCAATACTGGAGGCTTCGTGCCATGGATCATCACTGGAGGCTTCGTGCCATGGATCATCACTGGAGTGAGGAGACGTATAGGCAGCCTGGTGTGTGGAGCTGCCACAGGGCTTTCCAGGCTGGGGAGACATACAGGAGCCCTGGTTCTGGGAGCAGGCACCAGATACACTGGGCCGTGGAGGCGCACTGGAGGTCTCGAGCGTAGAGCCTGCACAATCCGTCCTGGCTGGATGGTTAACTTCGCCCTGCAAATGCGGGGCGCTGGCACAGGACGCACTGGGCTGTGCAGACGCACTGGAGACACAGTGCACAGGGCCGGTGCAGGATACCCTGGGCCGAAGAGACTCACTGGAGGCCAGGCGCGCTGAGCCGGAACCATCCGTCTTGGCTGGATGCCCACTCTAGCCCGTCCAATGCGGGGAGCTGGAATGTAGCGCACCGGGCTGTGAACGTGCACTGGAGACACCGTGCGCTCCACCGCATAACACGGTGCCTGACCAGTTCCACGCCCCTCACTGTAGGCACGAGGAGTTGGCTCAGGTCTGATTCCTGACTCTGCCACACTCCCCGTGTACCTCGCCCCAAAAAAATTTAGGAGTGGCCTCCCGGTCTTTCATGCCAGCCGTAACCCTGTGTAATCCTGGGCCCTTTATCTCACTGCCTCCGCCTTCCTTGCTGCTTCCACCTGCTCCCACGGCAGGCGATCCTTTCCCGCCAGGATCTCCTCCCACGTCCAGGATCCTTTCCCATTCAGGATGTCTTCCCATGTCCATTCCTCCAGAAAATGCTGCTCCTCCCGGCCACACCGCTTGGTCCGTTTGTGGGGGGGAGTTCTGTCACGAACGTCGTCAGGGAAATGACCGGACCAAGGTGCAGCGTGCTGAGCGTGCATTTATTATTATTTTGAATGTCGCCAACAAGAAACAACAAAAACAAACGTGAAGCTTACTAGGCTATACTGGCCACTAACAAAGTGCATCTACCCACAACTAAGGAGGAAAAACAGGCTGCCTAAGTATGATTCCCAATCAGAGACAACGATAGACAGCTCTCCCTGATTGAGAACCATACCTGGCCAAAACATAGAAATAGAAAACATAGAAATAAAGAAACTAGAATGCCCACCCTAGTCACACCATGGCCTAACCAAAACAGAGAATAAAAGCCTCTCTATGGCCAGGGCGTGACACCTATGCATTTTATACAGATCGATTCAGAGCTTTATTTACCACTCAGATCCAAAATACTCATGTCTTTTTCAAACAAATTCAGTACTGTTTCCGTAATTGACCTTAACCAACGCAGACATTTGTAGAAAGCTTTCACCCGTCCGTCTGATTTAAATTACAACCTATCCTTACCTATGTAGATTCATTAGTTTGGCCATATTGAAGAGTCCATATTAAACGTGCAGAGTCATTCCTCATCATGTTTGGTTGTGTTTCACAGTGTGACTACAGAGCCTGCTGGTCCTATTGAATCTCATCATGTTTGGTTGTGTTTCACAGTGTGACTACAGAGCCTGCTGGTCCTATTGAATCTCATCATGTTTGGTTGTGTTTCACAGTGTGACTACAGAGCCTGCTGGTCCTATTGAATCTCATCATGTTTGGTTGTGTTTCACAGTGTGACTACAGAGCCTGCTGGTCCTATTGAATCTCATCATGTTTGGTTGTGTTTCACAGTGTGACTACAGAGCCTGCTGGTCCTATTGAATCTCATCATGTTTGGTTGTGTTTCACAGTGTGACTACAGAGCTATTGTATTTCCAGAGTCATCCTTTACCAAATGTTGATGCATCTTGTTCCTCTATTCATGCACTTCTCAGTTGGGGGGGGCGTGGCTTTGCTGATAGGAAATCAACACGAGGCAACTCTTTTGAACAGAGTCACTTTTTTTGTTTCAACAAATGCCTAAGCTCGATATCAAATCAAGTTTTGATTAAATTGAAATGAATAACAAATCTTTAAGAGAGAAATAAGGGATAATACAAGTGCTCTGTCCCATCTCATCAAGTTGAGCAGGATGTGTGGTTGTCATGTTCATTTCCATGGAGACATGGCTGAGCAGGAATAAGTGGAGTGGAGAGGCGGAGGGGTAATGTAATTTCCTATAGTTTAACCTTGAGCAGTGGGGTCTCTTGTTTTAATGGAGTTCTAGATTGCTTTTGCTATCGGACGTAATTGGATAAGTGATAAAACATACTGTAGCATTGCTATCCTGCTATTAAGCTTTCTCTCAAACACACTTGTGTGTGAATGCTCACACACACACACACACACACACACACACACACGCAAACGTATAGGGAACTGTGGATTGAAACATTTTTCCATTGAGGATCACAGATGACAATGGTTGTGCTGATAATTATTGAAAAACATTTTTTGACGATAACTGGAGTAATTTTGTTCTGTTCCTCTTTCCTTTATTCTCTCCCTCCATCTAGTCAGAAAGTTTTGGAGTGCTGCCGTTTGAAAACAGAGCAGCCATCTGGTGAGATACAGGGTCACAGAACACCTCTTCCTAGGTAACCTTCACCGGCTGTTGTGTGTGTACCTGGTATCACTGTGTATTTGTTTATGGGTTGTAGAGAGAGAGAGAGAGAGAGAGAGAGAGAGAGAGAGAGAGAGAGAGAGAGAGAGAGAGTTTCCTCTGCTATCTCTCAAACGTGCCAATGCAGCCAGCTCGTTCATTCACCGACTGTGTGTGTGCATGTGTGTGCATCTCCTGCTCTGATGTCACCAGCCGAAATGGGACATGAAAAGAGCTGTCAGGCGTCACAGTGGGAGGCCTTACGTTTCGGGCATCCAGGGAGAATCCTACTTTCACTCAAACCCCGGAACACAGGCTACAGTGCTCTACAGGGAGGAGCCACGTCTGCACACACATCTGCACACACAACACACTACACACAACACACTACACACAACACACTACACACTACACACACACACACACAGGAATTGTGTGTCTGTGGCTCTTAAGGGTGGAGACACAGATGCTTTCTCTAGGGAGATGAAAGTTTCAGAGAAGCTTCTCACTAGAGAACTCATTCATCCATCATTCACTGTTTCCTTCTTCCTTCTTTCCTCCGAGCCAAACATTCTACCGTCCTTTCCTAATAGAGTAATTTCTTCCTTCATTTCCTTCATTCCTTCATTTCCTTCATTCCTTCATTTCCTTCCTTCATTCATTTCCTTCCTTCCTTCATTTCCTTCATTCCTTCATTTCCTTCCTTTCCTTCATTCCTTCATTTCCTTCCTTCCTTCCTTCCTTCATTCCTTCCCCTCCTTCCTTCCCTTCGTTCTATTCATTCTATTCCTTCTTCTTTCCCTTCATTAATTTCTTCCCTTCCTTCATTCCTTCTCTTCCTTCATTCCTTCATGAATTATTTCCTTCCTACCATTCCTTCCTTCCTTAATTCCTTCTCTTCCTTCCCTTCCTTTCCTTCCTTCCTTCCTTCCTTCCTTCCTTCCTTCCTTCCTTCCTTCCTTCCATACTATCCCACTGTGTTCTCTGACTTCCATTATATCCTTCCTTCCTTCCTATCCCCTATCCCACTGTGTTCTCTGACTAGTCCATACTATCCCACTGTGTTCTCTGACTAGTCCATACTATCCCACTGTGTTCTCTCTGTCCATACTATCCCACTGTCCATACTATCCCACTGTGTTCTCTGTCTAGTCCATACTATCCCACTGTGTTCTCTGTCTAGTCCATACTATCCCACTGTGTTCTCTGACTAGTCCATACTATCCCACTGTGTTCTCTGACTAGTCCATACTATCCCACTGTGTTCTCTGACTAGTCCATACTATCCCACTGTGTTCTCTGACTAGTCCATACTATCCCACTGTGTTCTCTGACTAGTCCATACTATCCCACTGTGTTCTCTGTCTAGTCCATACTATCCCACTGTGTTCTCTGACTAGTCCATACTATCCCACTGTGTTCTCTGACTAGTCCATACTATCCCACTGTGTTCTCTGACTAGTCCATACTATCCCACTGTGTTCTCTGACTAGTCCATACTATCCCACTGTGTTCTCTGTCTAGTCCATACTATCCCACTGTGTTCTCTGACTAGTCCATACTATCCCACTGTGTTCTCTGACTAGTCCATACTATCCCACTGTGTTCTCTGACTAGTCCATACTATCCCACTGTGTTCTCTGACTAGTCCATACTATCCCACTGTGTTCTCTGACTAGTCCATACTATCCCACTGTGTTCTCTCCATCTAGTCCATACTGACTATCCCACTGTGTTCTCTGACTAGTCCATACTATCCCACTGTGTTCTCTGACTAGTCCATACATCCCACTGTACTAGTCCATATCCCACTGTGTTCTGTCTGACTAGTCCATACTATCCCACTGTGTTCTCTGACTAGTCCATACTATCCCACTGTGTCCATACTATCTGTGTTCTCTACTAGTCCATACTATCCCACTGTGTGTTCCATACTATCCCACTGTGTTCTCTGACTAGTCCATACTATCCCACTGTGTTCTCTGACTAGTCCATACTATCCCACTGTGTTCTCTGACTAGTCCATACTATCCCACTGTGTTCTCTGACTAGTCCATACTATCCCACTGTGTTCTCTGACTAGTCCCATCCCACTGTGTTCTCTGACATCCCCACTGTGTTCTCTGACTAGTCCATACCATCCCACTGTGTTCTCTGACTCTCTGTCTAGTCCATACTATCCCACTGTGTTCTCTGACTAGTCCATACCATCCCACTGTGTTCTCTGACTAGTCCATACCCACTGTGTTCTCTGACTAGTCCATACTATCCCACTGTGTTCTCTGACTAGTCCATACTATCCCACTGTGTTCTCTGACTAGTCCATACTATCCCACTGTGTTCTCTGACTAGTCCATACTATCCCACTGTGTTCTCTGACTAGTCCATACTATCCCACTGTGTTCTCTCTTCTCTGACTAGTCCATACTATCCCACTGTGTTCCATAGTCCATACTATCCCACTGTGTTCTCTGACTAGTCCATACTATCCCACTGTGTTCTCTGACTAGTCCATACTATCCCACTGTGTTCTCTGACTAGTCCATACTATCCCACTGTGTTCTCTGACTAGTCCATACTATCCCATCCCACTGTGTTCTCTGACTAGTCCATACTATCCCACTGTGTTCTCTGACTAGTCCATACTATCCCACTATCCATACCACTGTGTTCTCTGACTACCCCATACTATCCCACTGTGTTCTCTGACTACCCCATACTATCCCACTGTGTCCTCTGACTACCCCATACTATCCCACTGTGTCCTCTGACTACCCCATACTATCCCACTGTGTTCTCTGACTACCCCATACTATCCCATTGTGTCCTCTGACTACTCCATAGTGTTGTATTCATGGTAAAGGAGTTCTGCTCTATTTCCTCTAGTCCTCATCTAACCCTATATAGCTGAACTCAGAGATAGAGTAACCTCATAGGAATGGCCTGGCTATCAGTGAAAAGCAGGGTATTTGACTGTGTAGAGAGTGAAAAGGACGAGCAGCACTTTATGTAGCTACAAGGCAAAGCTAATTGTGTCTTTTCAGACCAGTGAAAGGAATGATGGAGGAGAGGAGTGTGCTGAATGAGTCAGTTCAACTCCATCTCTCACTACGTTGAAGATGTGTGAGAGGATTATCAGGGATAACAAGGATGACTGTTATTAGAGAAAGACCCTTATTTAAATAGTCAGAGAGAGATGGAGGGAGTATGTGGTCTGATTGTTTTAAAGGACTGAATATGTGTGAGTGCAGCTCAATGTGTGGTTTGGTTGATTCTACACACGTCCTTGAGCCAGTTAGGATTCTGAAGTGTCACAAACTTAGCCGAAGAAAGCGTCATGAAATGTTATATGGATGAAAAATAAAGAAAGGATGAGGTGGCACCCGACGGCTGGCAGAGAGATGCCGAGGGGAGATGATGAGTAACCTTGTCTGAGCCCTGAAGACTTTAGTTGGCTCCCAGAGATAATACCACGGCTTAAGATAAGTGTCATGCTGTGACCTCACCTTCCATGACTCATCTGCTTTGAATTATAAACTGGGTGGTTCGAGCCCTGAATGCTGATTGGCTGACAGCCATGGTATATCAGGCCATGTACCACAGGTATGACAAAACATCTATTTTTACTGCTCGAATTATGTTGGTAACCAGGTAACCAGTTAATAGCAATAAGGCACGAGGGGGTGTGGTATATAGCCAATATACCACGGCTAAGGGCTGTATCCAGGCATTCCTTTGCTTTGCGTCGTGCCTAAGAACAGCCCTTAGCCGTGTTATATTGGCTATATACCACACCCCCTCGTGCCTTATTGCTTAATTATAAACTGCCGTCAAAGCATCACTATATTGGCTACATGAGTAATACTAGACAAACATTATCACTACAAAGAGTTTAGTGTGAAGGCCTATTATAGCTAATGATGCCCTTTGAAAGGCATTCAAATGGTTTGTGGGAATTACTACCAGTTTTTTAAGAGTCGCCTGGTAGAGAAATAAAAAACTCTATCATAATAATGTACATCTCTGCATGTGTATGAACACGACTAGCAAAACATATTCGCTCAAAAAATCCTTCACAGAGGCGTAAAATTGATGTTATTAACTTCCTAATGAAACAGAGGCGCTCTGGGAGAGAGGGGGGCGCTCTGGGAGAGAGGGGGAGGGAGCTCTGGGTGAGAGGGGAGGGGGGCTCTGGTGGAGACGGGGAGGGGGGCTCTGGGTGCTGGGAGAGAGAGGATGGGTGGGGTATTTCATATGAAAGAAAGGAACAAACAAATGAACGACAGATGGAACAAACTGAAAAACAAAACCAGAAACAACACCCGACATCAAAGACTGGTTAATGAGGACCAGGCATCGCCGTGGAAACTACAGGCCCCAGTTACACAAACAAAACAGCCCTCTGTCCCAAACATAATCACAGATTATCCATCCTGCAATGACGCTCACACACACACACACACACACACACATACACACAGACATTTGGATAAACATACACATCAAGATACACACACACACACAGACACACACACACACACACACACACGCACATAAGCACATAAACATAAACATACACACAAGACACACACAGAGACACACACACACACACACAGAGACAGACAGACAGACAGACAGACAGACAGACAGACAGACAGACAGACAGACAGACAGACAGACAGACAGACAGACAGACAGACAGACAGACAGACAGACAGACAGACAGACAGACAGACAGACAGACAGACAGACAGACAGACAGACAGACAGACAGACATACACAGAAACACACAGAAACACACACACACAGACACAGGGGAAATATGTTAGTGGTTTGGTAACCTCTGTGTGAAAGCCTGACTCGTTAGGACGGATTAATGTGGAGGGATAAAAGACACCAGTCCAATAACCCGTCCTATCCTACTCTCCAATCCTCTCCTTTATGGAATATACACACGGACACGCACGCAGCCACACACACACACACACACACACACACACACACACTTCTATCCACTACGTTCTTTTGAAGAGAAATTCCTTGAGGAAATATTCTCCAATCCAGCCCGGAATCTCTCCCCTTAATGTATCATTCACTCTAAAAACATTACCTCATCTCTCTCACTCTCTGCCAGTTGTGTTCTGTTTTCTTGTCAATTCAATATCTGTTGAGTAGCAGAGTAGCTCCTCAACAAGCTCTCACATACTCACTGTAGAATCCAACGTTTGTCCATAAAGGTCAGATTTCAGATTAGGTCGCGCAGCCTAGTCTATGTCCCTGTTGAGTCTGTTCTGCTGTTTGGAGAAGTGCTAATGTCATCTACCACACACACACACACACAACAACAACACACACAAACGACCCAGGACACACACACACAACTACAAACAAACACAACCACACGCACACACAACCACGCATACACACACACAGCCACACACACACACAACAACACACACATACACAACCAGACACACACACACACACAACCAGACACACAATCACACACACATCCTCAAACACACATCCACACACAACCAGACCCACACACACAACCAGACACACACACACACAAACACAACCACACACACACATAACCACACACAAACACACATGCAACCAGACACAAACACAACCACAAACACACACACAACCAGACGCATAACACAACCAGACACACACACCTCCACACACAACCAGACACAAACAAAACCCCAACCACACACGACCAAACACACAAAACATCACACAAACACAAACTCAAACACACACAAACAAACAACCAGACACACACACACAAACACACACACATGACACAAATATTAATTTTCACAAAGTTGCCTCAGTTTGTATGATGGCAATTTGACTACACTCCAGAATGTTATAAAGAGTGATCAGACGAGTTGCAATTAATTGCAAAGTCCCTCTTTGCCATGCAAATTAACTGAATCCCCCAAAAACATTTCCACTGCATTTCAGCCCTGCCAGAAAAAGACCAGCTGGCATCATGTCAGTGATTCTCTTGTTAACACAGGTGTGAGTGTTGACAAGAACAAGGCTGGAGATCACTCTGTCATGCTGATTGAGTTCAAATAACAGACTGGAAGCTTCAAAAGGAGCGTGGTGGTTGGAATCATTGTTTTTCCTCTGTCAACCATGGTTACCTGCAAGGAAACACGTGCCGTCATCATTGCTTTGCACAAAAAGGGCTTCACAGGCAAGGATATTGCTGCCAGTAAGATTGCACGTAAATCAACCATTTATCGGATCATCAAGAACTTCAAGGAGAGCGGTTCAATTGTTGTGAAGAAGGCTTCAGGGCGCCCCAGAAAGGTTAGCAAGCTCCAGGACCGTGTCCTAAAGTTGATTCAGCTGCGGTATGGCGGCTCCACCAGTACAGAGCTTGCTCAGGAATTGCAGCAGGCAGGTGTGAGTGCATCTGCACAGTGAGGCAAAGACTTTTGGAGGGTGGCCTTGTGTCAAGAAGGGCAGCAAAGAATCCACTTCTCTCCAGGAAAAACATCAGGGACAGACTGATATTCTGCAAAAGGTACAGGGATTGGACTGCTGAGGACTGGGGTAAAGTCATTTTGTCTGATGAATCCCCTTTCCGATTGTTTGGGGCAACCGGAAAAAAGCTTGTCCGGAGAAGACAAGGTGAGCGCTACCATCAGTCCTGTGTCATGCCAACAGTAAAGCATCCTGAGACCATTCATGTGTGGGGTTGCTTGTCAGCCAAGGGAGTGGGCTCACTCACAATATTGCCTATGAACACACCATGAATAAAGAATGGTACCAACACATCCTCCGAGAGCAACTTCTCCCAACCATCCAGGAACAGTTTGGTGATGAACAATGCCTTTTCCAGCATGATGGAGCACCTTGCCATAAGGCAAAGTGAATACTAAGTGGCTCGGGGAACAAAACATCTATATTTTGGGTCCACGGCCAGGAAACTCCCCAGACCTTAATCCCATTGAGAACTTGTGGTCAATCCTCAAGAGGCAGGTGGACAAACAAAAACCCACAAATTCTCACAAACTCCAAGCATTGATTATGCAAGAATAGGATGCCACCAGTCAGGATGTGGCCCAGAAGTTAATTGACAGCATGCCAGGGTGGATTGCATAGGTCTTGAAAAAGAAGGGTCAACACTGCAAATATGGACTCTTTGCCTCAACTTCATGTAATTGTCAATAAAAGCCTTTGACACTTATGAAATGCTTGTAATTATAGTTCAGTATTCCATAGTAACATATGACGAAAATATCTAAAGACACTGAAGCAGCAAACTTTGTGAAAATTTGTATTTGTGTCATTCTCAAAACTTTTGGCCATGACTGTATTTACTTCGTAGATAGAAAGTGAGATTGAAGATATATACAAAAAAGACTGTCTATTTACACAAGATAAGACAGGGGAGGGGATAAGACAAAGACAGTTACACACGTCCTACTGCAGCGCCATCTTGGAAAAAAGTCATGTGTTGTCGGAGGATGGGTGACATGGGGAGACAATGTAGAGAAGGGAGAAGGCAGTCATCCCCAGCGTCTCGTTCTATCGCCTCCCTTTGCTTCTCCCCTCTCCTCACCTGTCTCCCCCACCAGGGAGGTAATGTGGTGTGAAGTATGTACTTAATGCCTTCCTCAGGTACACCCATAAAATGAGTAAATGACTCTGTGCACCTGTGTGTGAAGAAGACAGATTGTGTGTGTTGATTTGCTTGTTTGAATGTATGTGTACAGCACAGGAGGACGGTGATACATTCATTGGGGAGGACAAGCTCATAGTAATGGCTGAAATAGAATAAATGGAATGGTTTCAAATACATCAAACACTTGGTTTCTGTAAGAACTGACGCTGGAGATGAGAAGCAGGTACAGAGAGTGAACATTTAATATACACAGCCATGGAACAGGACAGGAACAGCTTCAATACCGTGTAACAAAACGACAAATGACAATTAATGCTGAAGCGGGGAAGAGACCTGGGGAACATACAGATATAGGAGGAGGAAGGAGGAAATAACACAGGTGATTGAGTCCATGTGAGTGCAATGGATCGCTGCAATGGATGTTCTTGACGAGAGAAACAGGTGTCTGTAATGATGGTGGCAGGAGTGCGTAGCGCTGGGCAGCCTGGCGCCCTTGAGTGCCAGGGAGGGAGAGAGGGAGCAGGCGCGATAGTATCCCCCCTCTAGGGGCGCCACCCGGTGTCCCACCTGGGTGAGCCTAACAGACCGGCCAAGGCATGGGCGCTGGACAAGCCGGCTGGAGCGTAGAAGCCCGGCGAACCGGCAGAGGTGTGGGAGCCCGGCGAACCGGCTGAGGTGTGGGAGCCCGGCGAACCGGCTGAGGTGTGAAAGCCCGGCGAACCGGCTGAGGTGTGAGAGCCCGGCGAACCGGCTGAGGTGTGGGAGCCTGGCAAACCGGCTGAGGTGTGGGAGCCTGGCAAACCGGCTGAGGTGTGAGAGCCTGACGATCCCGCTGGGGATACTTATTTCCAGACACACTCACAAATACAAACATACACACACTCACAGCCATATCAGACGTGTGTGGCTATGAATGCTTATCTCCAGGCTGCCAGGAGAGGACAGGAGAGGACATGACAGGACAGGACAGGACAGGACAGGACAGGAGAGGACAGGAGAGGACATGACAGGACAGGACAGGACAGGACAGGACAGGAGAGGACAGGATAGGACAGTAGAGGACAGGAGAGGACATGACAGGACAGGATGGGGACAGGAGAGGACAAGGTAGGACAGGATAGGACAGTAGAGGACAGGACAGGAGGACAGGAGAGAACAGAACAAGAGCAGTGACCCAATTCTAATCTGAACTCCCACTTCCTATCACTAGTCACTTGATGAATCCCTGTCAGCGATCTGAAATGGACTGGACAGGCCTATTAGCAAACTGGCATAATAGGGCTAGGCGCCCCGCTCGCAGGACAACTTCCGGTGAAACTGGAGGGTGCGCAATTCAAATAAAAAAATCATAAAAATTATGGATATTAAACATACAGGTACATACAAGTAAGTGTCTTATATTGGTTGAAAGTGTAAATTCTTGTTAATCTAACTGCACTGTCCTATTTACAGTAGCCATTACAGAAAAAGCATACCACAGGTTTCATAAATTCACAAATAGCGAATAAATATTCACTTACTTTTTGAAAATCTTCCTCTGATTTGTCATCCAAAGGGTCCCAGCTATAACATGTAGTGTCGTTTTGTTAGATAAAATCCTTCTTCATATCCAAAAATGTTGGTTTAGATGAAGCCACCGATTTGAGTAATCCACTCGTTCAACTGCAGAGAAAGCAATCCAAAAATCTAACAAGTCAAAATATTTTTCTATTGACTCCTTAGATACCCTAAAATGTAATCAAACTATAACATTTAATACGGAAAGAAGTATGTTGAATTTTTTATTTATTTCACCTTTATTTAACCAGGTAGGCAAGTTGAGAACAAGTTCTCATTTACAATTGCGACCTGGCCAAGATAAAGCAAAGCAGTTCGACACATACAATGACACAGAGTTACACATGGAGTAAAACAAACTTACAGTCAATAATACAGTATAAACAAGTCTATATACGATGTGAGCAAATGAGGTGAGATAAGGGAGGTAAAGGCAAAAAAGGCCATGGTGACAAAGTAAATACAATATAGCAAGTAAAACACTGGAATGGTAGATATGCAATGGAAGAATGTGCAAATTAGAAATACAAATAATGGGGTGCAAAGGAGCAAAATAAATAAATTAATTCATTAAATACAGTAGGGAAAGAGATAGTTGTTTGGGCTAAATTATAGGTGGGCTATGTACAGGTGCAGTAATCTGTGAGCTGCTCTGATAGTTGGTGCTTAAAGCTAGTGAGGGAGATAAGTGTTTCCAGTTTCAGAGATTTTTGTAGTTTGTTCCAGTCATTGGCAGCAGAGAACTGGAAGGAGAGGCGGCCACAGAAATAATTGGTTTTGGGGGTGACTAGAGAGATATACCTGCTGGAGCGTGTGCTACAGGTGGGAGATGCTATGGTGACCAGCGAGCTGAGATAAGGGGGGACTTTACCGAGCAGGGCCTTGTAGATTACATGGAGCCAGTGGGTTTGGCGACGAGTATGAAGCGAGGGCCAGCGTACAGGTCGCAATGGTGGGTAGTATATGGGGCTTTGGTGACAAAACGGATTGCACTGTGATAGACTGCATCCAATTTGTTGAGTAGGGTTTTGGAGGCTATTTTGTAAAAGACATCGCCGAAGTTGAGGATTGGTAGGATGGTCAGTTTTACAAGGGTATGTTTGGCAGCATGAGTGAAGGATGCTTTGTTGCAAAATAGGAAGCCAATTCTAGATTTAACTTTGGATTGGAGATGTTTGATGTGGGTCTGGAAGGAGAGTTTACAGTCTAACCAGACACCTAAGTATTTGTAGTTGTCCACGTATTCTTAGTCAGAGCCGTCCAGAGTAGTGATGTTGAAGAGCATGCATTTAGTTTTACTTGTATTTAAGAGCAATTGGAGATCACGGAAGGAGAGTTGTATGGCATTGAAGCTTGCCTGGAGGGTTGTTAACACAGTTTCCAAAGAAGTATACAGAATGGTGTCGTCTACGTAGAGGTGGATCAGAGACTCACCAACAGCAAGAGCAACATCATTGATGTATACAGAGAAGAAAGTTGGTCCAAGAATTGAACCCTGTGGCACCCCCATAGAGACTGCCAGAGGTCCGGACAGCAGACCCTCCGATTTGACACACTGAACTCTTTCAGAGAAGTAGTTGGTGAACCAGGCGAGGCAATCATTTGAGAAACCAAGGCTGTCGAGTCTGCCGATGAGGATGTGTTGATTGACAGAGTCGAAAGCCTTGGCCAGATCAATGAATACGGCCGCACAGTAATGTTTCTTATCGATGGCGGTTAAGATATCATTTAGGACCTTGAGCGTGGCTGAGGTGCACCCATGACCAGCTCTGAAACCAGATTGCATAGCAAAGAAGGTATGGTGAGATTCGAAATGGTCGGTAATCTGTTTGTTGACTTGGCTTTCGAAGACCTTAGAAAGGCATGAAAGGATAGATATAGGTCTGTAACAGTTTGGGTCAAGAGTGCCCCCCCCTTTGAAGAGGGGGATGACCGCAGCTGCTTTCCAATCTTTGGGAATCTCAGACGACACGAAAGAGAGGTTGAATAGGCTAGTAATAGGGGTGGCAACAATTTCGGCAGATAATTTTAGAATGAAAGGGTCCAGATTGTCTAGCCCGGCTGATTTGTAGGGGTCCAGATTTTGCAGCTCTTTCAGAATAGGAAACCAATATTGGCAGGTGTGTCTTGTCTTCATCGCACACCCAAACATGAATTTCCAAGAGTGTGTCCCAGTACTAAAACTCATATTCCTTACTTGTTTTGGAAGAAACAAGCTTGGAACCATTGTAAGAGCATGGGCTCTCAAAAAAAAAACATTCTGGTTGGTTTTTCGTTGAATTTTCTCATACCATATCTATTGTGTTATAGTTTCCTACATTATTTTAACATTTCTACAAACTGCAAAGTGTTTTCTTTCCAATAGTAACAATTATATGCATATCCTGGCTTCAGGGCCTGAGCTACACGTCACCAGGTGGAAAATGAGAAAAAATGGCCCTAGCCTGAAGAAGTTTTGATCCACTGCCATGCCTACTGTCATACTGACTGTGGTAGTACTGACCTCAGTCCCTGGTAATACTGACCTCAGTCCCTGGTAATACTGAC
The DNA here is from genome assembly GCF_018296145.1 of Oncorhynchus tshawytscha. NCBI lineage: Eukaryota > Metazoa > Chordata > Actinopteri > Salmoniformes > Salmonidae > Oncorhynchus > Oncorhynchus tshawytscha. The sequence goes on from NC_056441.1 coordinate 83,002,387, forward strand.
CTCAGTCCCTGGTAATATTGACCACAGTCCCTGGTAATACTGACTGTAGGTCTGCTTCACAACTGACCTCAGTCCTTGGTAATACTGACCTCAGTCCCTGGTAATACTGACTTCAGTCCCTGGTAATACTGACCTCAGTCCCTGGTAATACTGACTGTAGGTCTGCTTCACCACTGACCTCAGTCCCTGGTAATACTGACCTCAGTCCCTGGTAATACTGACTGTAGGTCTGCTTCACCAATGACCTCAGTCCCTGGTAATACTGACCTCAGTCCCTGGTAATACTGACCTCAGTCCCTGGTAATACTGACTGTAGGTCTGCTTCACCACTGACCTCAGTCCATGGCATACCTGGTTATCTCTCTTATACAACCATTCCACCTATTCTCAACCAAGACACAAAGGCCTGTACTCTACCCCACTTTACTACTTCTTCAGCTCCCCCACTGCTTTTCCAGTAACTTCTCCTCATCTCATCCCCTTCTGTCCCTGTCTTCCTCAGCCTAGATACTGTATGTTCATCCCAGGCACGAAGAGAAATTATAAATCGCTATCGGTCACCAATGAAAAATACATTAAGAACATTAAGATTCAGCCTCCTCTGTCTTTCTGCTCCTCTCACGCCTTCCCTGCCACCCCCACCCCTCCCCCAGACTCCTCACAGCAGGTGAGAGGTATATTTTCTACTGACAAATCTCTTATTTCTGCCGTTGTTCCGGTCTTCCTATCGATCCCTCACTAAGACTCTCCAGACACATTAGGAGGAGAGTTTATGCTGGAAATAGCAATACCGATTCTCCTCTGTCTGTCTTTGTCTCTCTGGCTCTCTGTCTCTCTTTCTCTGTCTCTCTCGCTCGCGCTCTCTCTCCCTCTCTCTCTCTCTCTCTCTCTCCCTCTCTCTCTCTCTGGCTGTATATTTCCTCTCACATTCCTCAATCCCTCTCTTTCTTGTCCTTCTTTTCTCTCTCAAAAATAACACACCCACACTAACACATTCCACTCACATATTTCAATTTCCACCATATTGTGTTTGATCATAAAACATCCCATTCTGAGTGACTGGTAATGGAGCATGGGGGGAAGAACCCCAAAGGCTGATTTGTGGTTGTCAGTTTATACATTTCCATATGACCCATCGAATTTTTGTATTTTTCCCTCATGCACTGGGCCTAGTCTGCTCTTCAGATGTCTGTCTACCGGCACTGCCATCTCTGTGTTTCTTTCCTTTCCAACTGAGTCTCCAGATTAGAGGACAATCTCCTGTGAATCACTTGCCCATTGTTATTGAGGATGGGATAGAATTACCCAGAAGACAACAGCCAGCCTGGAGAATCTCAGATGGTTGGAACGTGTGTTCCTACGACGGCTATATATCAGTGTTTACTGCGTCAACAGTATGCTGATTATATGAAAATGATACTTTCTGAAGGATTCCATTCCTGGGAGAAATAAAACTGACGGTGTCAGCAGACATAAAGAATTACTTATTTCATTGAGCCTGGGTGACTGTGTGTAAACCTAGCCAATCACATGACTCCGTAAGCCTGGTATACTGTGTGTTGGAGAGTTCAATAAAATGGAACTGATCGTTCTAAGGTGGTGACAAGTGTTTGGGGCCTTTGTGAATGCCAGCAGCTCACCAGTGGCTGTAGAAAAATAATCCAGTTCCTTTATCTCTCTATCTGTTAGTAGAGATGGTTTTATTCCACCCTGTGGACATGGACAACTCCCAGAGACACAATAGAGGTGGCCTATCTAGTAAATCTACGTCTACGTCCCTGCTCTTATCACTGATCCCTCTATTGCCTGTGTGTGTTTCATTATTGACCACTCATAGAGATATGAGGAAGTATGATGTATGAGATTATCTGATTCCACAAGAGGTTTATGTGTGTGTGTGTGTCTGCTGATCCCTGATCCTGTCCTCCACCCTCTAAAATTCAATTCTTTTCTCTTCCTCTACCCTGCACACCCCACCACCTCTCCTCTCACTCCTTTCTGTACCTGGCCCACCCATACCTCTGCTTCTTACTACAATCTCTGGAGAAAGGATAAATAGGGTGGAGGGAAAGAGAGAAGAGAGTGGAGGGAAAGAGAGAAGAGTGTGGAGGGAAAGAGAGAAGAGAGAGAATAGAGGGAAAGAGAGAAGAGAATGGAGGGAAAGAGAGAAGAGTGTGGAGGGAAAGAGAGAACAGAGAGAATAGAGGGTAAGAGAGAAGAGAGAGAATAGAGGGAAAGAGAGAAGAGAGAGAATAGAGGGTAAGAGAGAAGAGAGAGAATAGAGGGTAAGAGAGAAGAGAATGGAGGGAACGAGAGAAGATAGAGAAGAGGGAAATAGAGACGAGAGAGAGAAGAGGGAAAGAGTGAAAAGAGAGAATAGAGGGTAAGAGAGAAGAGAGAGAATAGAGGGTAAGAGAGAAGATAGAGAAGAGGGAAATAGAGAGTAGGGAAAAGAGAGAGAAGAGAATGGAGAGAGAAAGAGAGAGATAGAAAGGAAATGGAGGAACGAGAGAGGAGAGAGAGAAGAGGGAAAGAGAGAAAAGAGAGAATAGAAGGTAAGAGAGAAGAGAATGGAGGGAACGAGAGAAGATAGAGAAGAGGGAAATAGAGAGAAGAGGGAAAGAGAGAGGAGAGAGAGAAGAGGGAAAGAGAGAAAAGAGAGAATAGAAGGTAAGAGAGAAGAGAATGGAGGGAACGAGAGAAGAGAGAGAGAAGAGGGAAAGAGAGAAGAGAGAATAGAGGGTAAGAGAGAAGAGAATGGAGGGAAAGAGAGAAGATAGAGAAGAGGGAAATAGAGAGAAGAGGGAACGAGAGAAGAGAGAGAGAAGAGGGAAAGAGAGAAGAGAGAATAGAGGGTAAGAGAGAATTCAATTCAATTCAATTCCAATTGGCTTTCTTGGCAAGGGAAACATATGTTTATATTGCCAAAGCACGAACAACATAAGAAACAACAGTAAAATAATCAAAAATGTACAGTATACATTACACTCACAAGTAATAGCATTCTAGTTTCCTCTGTTTTTTGGTTAATTCTTTCCATTGTGTCAAATAGTTAACTTTTTGTTTTCTCATGATTTGGTTGGGTCTAATGTTGCTGCTGTTGCTGTCCTGGGGCTCTGTTGAGGTCTGTTTGTGAACAGAGCACCAGGACCAGCTTGCTTAGGGGACTCTTCTCCAGGTTCATCTCTCTGATGTTATAAAAGGTTTGGGAATCACTTCCTTTTTGATGGTCGTAGAATTTAATGGCTCTTTTCTGGATTATGATATTTAGCGGATTTCGGCATAATTCTTCTCTGCAAGTATTATTTGGTGTTTTACGTTGTCCACAGAGGATATTTTTGCATAATTCCTCATGCAGAGTCTCAATTTGATGTTTGTCCCATTTTGTGAATTCTTGTTTAGTGAGTGGACCCCAGACCTCACAACCATGAAGGGCAATGGGTTCAATAACTGATTCAAGTATTTTTAGCAGGATACTAATTGGGATCTAAAATGTTATGTTCCCTTTGATGACGTAGAAGGCCCTTCTTGCCTTGTCTCTCAGATCGTTCACAGCTTTATTGAAGTTACCTGTGGCGCTGATGTTTAGGCTGAGGTATGCATATTTTATTATGTGCTCTATAGCAACAGTCTCTAGATGGAATGTTATTCGTGGTCCTGGGAACTGGAGCTTTGTTGGAACGACATTATTTTTGATCTTACTGAGATTCACTGTCAGGACCCACTGCACAGAAGATCTAGGTGCTGCTGTAGGCCATCTTTGGTTGGGGACAACAGCACCAGATCATCAGCAAACAGTAGACATTTGACTTCAGGTTCTAGCAAGGAGAGGATGGATGCTGCAGACTGTTCTAGTGCCCTGGCAAATTCATTGATTTATATGTTGAAGAAGGTGGGGCTCAAGCTTCATCCTTGTCTCACCCCACGGCCTCATGGAAAGAAATGTGTGTTTTTGTCAATTTTAACGTCACACTTTTTGTTTGTGCATACAGATTTTATAATGTCGTATGTTTTTCCCCAAATACCACTTTCCATCAAATTTGTATAAGCAGACCCTCAGGCCAAATTGACCCTCAGGCCAAACGCATTTTTGAAATCAACAAAGCATGATAAGACTTTGCCTCTGTTTTGGTTTGTTTGTTTGTCAATTAGGGTGTGCAGGGTGAATAAGTGGTCTGTCGTACGGTAATTTGGCAAAAAGCCAATTCGACATCTGCTCAGTGCATTGTTTTTACTGAGGAAAGGTAGAGGTCTGTTTTTAATGATAATGCAGTGGATTTTCCAAAGTTTGCTGTTGACACGTATCCCACAGTAGTTATTGGGGTCAAATACGTCTCCACTTTTGCGGATTGGGGTGATTGGGGTGTCCTTGGTTTCAAATATTGGGGAAGATGACAGAGCGCTCTCTCTCTCTTCCTTCCTCCTGTCACAGTGTTGAATGGAAATGCTTCTCTCTGCAGATGTGGTGGAGGGAGTGAATATTGTGTTATGGATCACAGTAGAGAGAGATAGATGGGGAGGGGGATATTTCAATTAACTAGATTGGCTTTCTTAAGAGTAAAAATCTTGGGCATCCAGCGTGCACTCTCATTCCAGATGACAACGCTGACACCCACCCCTCTCTCCCCCACTTTTCTTCCCCATTCCTTGTTTAAAGTAAACACCTCTACCCATCTCTCCTTTCTACTCCTCTCTCAACTCCATTTCTCATTCCAGATAACCTCCACCACTCCCCTTCCCACTCTCCCCCTCTCCTGATTTCCCTCTGTCCTCCCTCCCCTCCATTCCCCATTTCTCCTCTTTTAAACTGTGTTTGTATCTGTTCCATCTGTATGGTTTGTTTCCTCTTTCTCTAATCGGCTTTTACGGGTTAGGATTCAGTGTACCTCAGTTTCCCTCTGAGGACCGTTGCTGGATTAGCCCTGTTGGAATGGCCAGTCTGAGCCCTCTCCTGGCCCCTGCCTTGTCCCGGAGCACTGTGTGTGTGCGTGTGCGTGTGTATAAGTTTTTGTTTCCTCCTGATCATCTGTAATCACTTTGAGGGTATCCAGTTCTACCCTCATCAGAGAGGTTCTAAACACTCAGAGAAGGTCTGTGTGTGAGTTTGTGTGTTGGAAGTAATGCTGTACTGGGATGTGTGTGTGTGTGTACTTTAAGCGCTTGGTATTAGTAATATTAACTTAGTGATGAACTTGAAAATTATCTGAACAGAGCTCACTCACTCTCTCTCTCTCTCTCTCAATCAACATCAAACATCTCTCTCCCATCAAACAAAGACAGACAATCATAATTCAACCCGCCAGGCACGACACGAAATTCAGAAATAAAGATGTAATTCATGCCTTACCTTTGACGAGCTTCTTCTGTTGGCACTCAAAATGTCCCATAAACATCACACATGGTCCTTTTGTTCGATTAATTCCGTTGTTATATATCCAAAATGTTGATTTATTTGGCGCGTTTGATCCAGAAAAACACTGTTTCCAACTCGCACAACATGACTACAAAACATCTAATAAGTTACCTGTAATCTTTGTCCAAACATTTCAAACAACTTTCCTAATACAACTTTAGGTATTTTTTTACGTAAATAATCAATCAAATTTAAGACGGGATAAACTGCGTTCAATACCGGATGAAAACAACGTGGAGCTTTCAGGTCACGCTGTCACGTTCTGACCTTTATTTCCTTTGTTTTGTCATTATGTAGTATGGTCAGGCGTGAGTTGGGGTGGGTAGTCTATGTTTGTTTTTCTATGATTTTGGCATTTGTATGTTTCGGCCTAGCATGGTTCTCAATCAGAGGCAGGTGTCATTAGTTGTCTCTGATTGAGAATCATACTTAGGTAGCCTGGGTTTCACTGTTTGTTTGTGGGTGATTGTCTATGTTGATCGCTTGTGTCAGCACTGTTCTCATTAGCGTCACGGTCGTTATTTCGTTTATTGTTTTTGTATAGTGTGTTTCAGTGTTCAGTGTTTTCTTTATTAAATATCAAGATGAACACAAACCACGTCGCATTTTGGTCCTCCGATCCTTCTCGCCTCTCCTCTTCAGATGAAGAGGAGGAAGACCGTGACACACGCGCCTCTAACAAACAGTACACTTCATTTGTCAAAGGAAAAACATCAACCAATTTCTAAAGACTGTTGACATCTAGTGGAAGCGATAGGAACTGCAAGCAACTGCCTTAGGATTCTAGATTCCCATTGAAAACCCATTGAAAAGAGAGTGATCTAAAAAAACAAACATTCCTGGATGGTTTGTCCTCGGGGTTTCGCCTGCCGAATAAGTGCTGTTATACTCAAAGACATCATTCAAACCGTTTTAGAAACTTCAGAGTGTTTTCTATCCAAATCTACTATATTATGCATATCCTAGATTCTGGGCAAGAGTAGCAGGCAGTTTATTTTGGGCACCTAATTCATCCGGACGTGAAAATACTGCCCCCTAGCCTTAAGAAGTTTTAATTAACTAATCATTTCCTTCCCTCAGTCAGCCAATGAAAGACCTGGTTGAGTCTCAACAGATGTGACAATAGCATCAAAAAGGTCAAGAGGTCAATCAACCCTCAGAGACATTCAATGAGACATTTCCTGAGATATGCATTTCACTACTTTACTCTCTACTGTGAAACTGCCATTGTTCCTTCTGGATGTCTGTTCAACTGTATTTTTTTATGAAATGGTAGTAAGCACATTTGTGGCCATAATATTACAGAATAATGAGCCACCCCAACATGTTGTTGTGTACTGTGGTATATTAGTATTAACTTCTCTAAAACGTGTCAAAGACCCCAGCCACCCCAGTCATAGACTGTTCTCTCTACTACCACATGGCAAGCGGTACCGGAGTGCCAAGTCTAGGACAAAAAGGCTTCTCAACAGTTTTTACCCCCAAGCCATAAGACTCCTGAACAGGTAATCAAATGGCTACCCAGACTATTTGCATTGTGTCCCACCCACCACCCACCAACCCCTATTTTACCCTACTGCTACTCTCTGTTTATCATATATGCATAGTCACTTTAACCATATCTACATGTACATACAACCTCAATCAGCCTGACTAACCGGTGTCTGTATGTAGCCTCGCTACTTTTATAGCCTCGCTACTGTATATAGCCTGTCTACTGTATATAGCCTCTCTACTGTATATAGCCTCGCTACTGCATATAGCCTGTCTTTTTACTGTTGTTTTATTTCTTTACCTACCTATTGTTCACCTAATACATTTTTTGCACTACTGCTTAGAGCCTGTAAGTAAGCATTTCACTGTAAGGTCTACCTGTTGTATTCAGCGCACGATAATGTGGTGTTGTGTACTGGGGTATTGTAGTATTCATTGATAATGTGGTGTTGTGTACTGGGGTATTGTAGTATTAATTGATAATGTGGTGTTGTGTACTGGGGTATTGTAGTATTAATTGATAATGTGGTGTTGTGTACTGGGGTATTGTAGTATTAATTGATAATGTGGTGTTGTGTACTGGGGTATTGTAGTATTAATTGATAATGTGGTGTTGTGTACTGGGGTATTGTAGTATTAATTGATAATGTGGTGTTGTGTCCTGGGGAATTGTAGTATTAATTGATAATGTGGTGTTGTGTACTGGGGTATTGTAGTATTAATTGATAATGTGGTGTTGTGTACTGGGGTATTGTAGTATTAATTGATAATGTGGTGATGTGTACTGGGGTATTGTAGTATTAATTGATAATGTGGTGTTGTGTACTGGGACATTGTGTTATCCTTGCCAAGCTCCACTGCAACATAATGACTGGCTGGCATTCATTTGGGGGATGTTTTTTACTTCCAGGGTCTCCATCTTTCTTTTGTTCTTCTTTTTGCTAATCTCCATCCCTCCATCTCGTGTCTATTTAACTGGTTCTCTGCAAAGGTCTCCCTGTCAGACTGTGCTGGTCCCCGTCACCACCAACAAAGACGAAGGTGTGCCCCTCTCTCTCTCTCTCTCTCTCTCTCTCTCTCTCTCTCTCTCTCTCTCTATCTCTCTCTCTCTCTCTCTCTCTCTCTCTCTCTCTCTCCCTCTCTCCCTCCCTCTCTCTCTCTCTCTTACACTACACAACAGCAAGTTTCAATTCATTCCAGTCTTACCATGCATTATTGAGGTGAATAAAGTGATCATGTAGAATTAGACGTTTAAAGTAGGACTGTAGAACACAACAGAAGTAGTGTTAGAATGCAGAAATGTCCTCCATTTTGTTGTTATGGGTTTATATTCCAGCCGGTGACCAGGCCCATTCTCTAGACTGTAAATGCCAACATTATGCAAATCACTTCCCTTCCACACAAACAAGCCTGAATCAATCAATGTCAATCTCCTTTCTTCCAGCCAATCAATGTCATTCCCTCGTCAGTGAGCCCAGGCCTAATCGAGACACATTGTTCTTTCAGCTCTGAATGCCAACTCACTAAGGCTGTGGTCTGTAACACTTTCTCAACCCATCTCTAACCTTCAGAAGTCATCTACACAGAGCAGAGAGAAGATCAGAGTGGACAGGATATGAAGTTATGAAGATGAGAGAAGACAGCAGGAGAGGACAGGAGAGAAGACAGCAGGAGAGGACAGGAAAGAAGACAGCTGGAGAGGATAGGAGAGAAGACAGCAGGAGAGGACAGGAGAGAAGACAGCAAGAGAGGACAGGAGAGAAGACAGCAGGAGAGGACAGGAGTGAAGACAGCAGGAGAGGACAGGAGAGAAGACAGCAGGAGAGGACAGGAGAGAAGACAGCAGGAGAGGACAGGAGTGAAGACAGCAGGAGAGGACAGGAAATAAGACAGCAGGAGAGGACAGGAGAGAAGACAGCAAGAGAGGACAGGAGTGAAGACAGCAGGAGAGGACAGAAGAGAAGACAGCAAGAGAGGACAGGAGAAAAGACAGCAGGAGAGGACAGGAGAGAAGACAGCAGGAGAGGACAGGAGAGAAGACAGCAAGAGAGGACAGGAGAGAAGACAGCAGGAGAGGACACGAAAGAAGACAGCTGGAGAGGATAGGAGAGAAGACAGCAGGAGAGGACAGGAGAGAAGACAGCAAGAGAGGACAGGAGAGAAGACAGCAGGAGAGGACAGGAGAGAAGACAGCAAGAGAGGACAGGAGAGAAGACAGCAGGAGAGGACAGGAGTGAAGACAGCAGGAGAGGACAGGAGTGAAGACAGCAGGAGAGGACAGGAAATAAGACAGCAGGAGAGGACAGGACAGCAAGAGAGGACAGAGTGAAGACAGCAGGAGAGGACAGAAGAGAGGACAGCAAGGAGGACAGGAAAGACAGCAGGAGAGGACAGGAGAGAAGACAGCAGGAGAGGACAGGAGAGAAGACAGCAAGAGAGGACAGGAGAGAAGACAGCAGGAGAGGACAGGAGAGAAGACAGCAGGAGAGGAAAAGAGAGAAGACAGCAGGAGAGGACAGAAGAGAGGACAGCAGGAGAGGACAGAAGAGAAGACACCAGGAGAGGACAGATGAGAAGACAGCTGGAGAGGACAGGAGTGAAGCCAGCAGGAGAGGACAGGGCTGTCCTTTTACTATCACAAATGTTTGGATGGTCCTCACTTTTACTGCAGAGTGTCAAAGATTTAAAGGAATGACAAAAACTGTTTGTCTTTCTGTTGGTCTGTTTTGTCTGTCTTTCTGTCTGTCCGTCTGTCTGTATTACTGTCTGATGCCGCTAAGTCTCGATGAAAGCTTTGTTATTTGGCTCTGAATGTGGATTTTATAATTAATGAAACCTCAAGTGCTATCAGTCTAGCCATCGTGTCCAAGAACGCATCACCTCCACACTCACAGTGGCGCAAAGACAGAGGAGGACAGAGGGAGGGGGAGAGAGGCTGGGGGAGAAGGAGGCAGGGGAGAAATTGGGGAGCTAGGGAGACAGAGAGAGGGAGATCAACTAAGAAAGGGAGGTAGACATGACATGAGATACAGAATGAAAGACAGAAAAAGACAGACAAGAGTGACGCAGACATTGAGAGAGAGACGCAGACATTGAGAGAGAGACGCAGACATTGAGAGAGAGACGCAGACATTGAGAGAGAGACACAGACATTGAGAGAGAGAGATGCAGACATTGAGAGAGAGATGCAGACATTGGAAGAGAGACGCAGACATTGAGAGAGAGAAACAGACATTGAGAGAGAGAGATGCAGACATTGAGAGAGAAACGCAGACATTGAGAGAGAGACGCAGACATTGAGAGAGAGAGAGACGCAGACATTGAGAGAGAAACGCAGACATTGAGAGAGAAACGCAGACATTGAGAGAGAGATGCAGACATTGAGAGAGAAACGCAGACATTGAGAGAGAGACGCAGACATTGAGAGAGAGACGCAGACATTGAGAGAGAGACGCAGACATTGAGAGAGAGACACAGACATTGAGAGAGAGATGCAGACATTGAGAGAGAAATGCAGACATTGAGAGAGAGACGCAGATATTGAGAGAGAGATGCAGACATTGAGAGAGAGACGCAGACATTGAGAGAGAGACGCAGACATTGAGAGATAGACGCAGACATTGAGAGAGAGACGCAGACATTGAGAGAGAGACGCAGACATTGAGAGAGAGACACAGACATTGAGAGAGATGCAGATTGCAGACATTGCAGACATTGAGAAACGCAGACATTGAGAGAGAGACGCAGACATTGATTGAGAGAGACGCAGACATTGAGAGAGAGAGATGCAGACATTGAGAGAGAGACGCAGACATTGAGAGAGAAGACGCAGAGATTGAGAGAGAGACGCAGACATTGAGAGAGAGACGCAGACATTGAGAGAGAGACGCAGACATTGAGAGAGAGACACAGACATTGAGAGAGAGACACAGACATTGAGAGAGAGACGCAGACATTGAGAGAGAGACGCAGACATTGAGAGAGAGACGCAGACATTAAGAGAGAGACACAGACATTGAGAGAGAGAGATGCAGACATTGAGAGAGAAACGCAGACATTGAGAGAGAGACGCAGACATTGAGAGAGAGACGCAGACATTGAGAGAGAGAGACGCAGACATTGAGAGAGAGACACAGACATTGAGAGAGAGACACAGACATTGAGAGAGAAACGCAGACATTGAGAGAGAGATAAAAGGAGAAAGGGAAAACATTAGAAAAAAACCTAATCAAATCAAATTGGTTTGGTTCATCAGGCTGACCCCCAGTCTTCATGGAGAGGATTATTGGGTAGTTTGGTTCATCAGGCTGACCCCCAGTCTTCATGGAGAGGATTATTGGGTAGTTTGGTTCATCAGGCTGACCCCCAGTCTTCATGGAGGGGGTTAAGGGGTAGTTTGGTTCATCAGGCTGACCACCAGTCTTCATGGAGGGGGTTAAGGGGTAGTTTGGTTCATCAGGCTGACCCCCAGTCTTCATGGAGAGGATTATTGGGTAGTTTGGTTCATCAGGCTGACCCCCAGTCTTCATGGAGAGGATTATTGGGTAGTTTGGTTCATCAGGCTGACCCCCAGTCTTCATGGAGGGGGTTAAGGGGTAGTTTGGTTCATCAGGCTGACCCTCAGTCTTCATGGAGGGGGTTAAGGGGTAGTTTGGTTCATCAGGCTGACCCCCAGTCTTCATGGAGGGGGATACTTGTCACGTTTCAAGTAAGACCCAGGTGTAGACAACATCAACGTAACAACCATTTATTAATCAAATAGGGATAGGCAAAAGGCAGGACAACGGCAGGCAGAGGTCCGTAATCCAGATAGGTGGGGCAAAGATACAGGACGGCAGGCAGACTCAGGGTCAGGGGCAGGGGCAGGCAGGGGTCAGTAATCCAGATAGGTGGGGCAAAGGTACAGGACGGCAGGCAGACTCAGGGTCAGTGGCAGGGGCAGGCAGGGGTCAGTAATCTAGATAGGTGGGGCAGAGGTACAGGACGGCAGGCAGGCTCAGGGTCAGGGGCAGGCAGGGGTCAGTAATCTAGATAGGTGGGGCAAAGGTACAGGACGGCAGGCAGGCTCAGGGTCAGGGGCAGGCAGGGGTCAGTAATCCAGATAGGTGGGGCAAAGGTCCAGGACGGCAGACAGGCTCAGGGTCAGGGTCAGGGGCAGGCAGGGGTCAGTAATCAAGATAGGTGGGGAAAAGGTACAGGACGGCAGGCAGGCTCAGGGTCAGGGGCAGGGGCAGGCAGGGGTCAGTAATCCAGATAGGTGGGGCAAAGGTCCAGGACGGCAGACAGGCTCAGGTTCAGGGGCAGGCAGGGGTCAGTAATCCAGATAGGTGGGGCAAAGACACAGGATGGCAGGCAGACTCAGGGTCAGAGTCAGGCAGAGGTCAGTAATCCAGATAGGTGGGGCAAATATACAGGACGGCAGGCAGACTCAGGGTCAGGGTCAGGGGCAGGCAGAGGTCCGTAATCCAGATAGGTGGGGCAAAGATACAGGACGGCAAGCAGACTCAGGGTCAGGCAGGGGTCAGTAATCCAGATAGGTGGGGCAAAGATACAGGACGGCAAGCAGACTCAGGGTCAGGGTCAGGCAGAGGTCAGTAATCCAGATAGGTGGGGCAAAGGTACAGGACGGCAGGCAGGCTCAGGGTCAGGGGCAGGGGCAGGCAGGGGTCAGTAATCCAGATAGGTGGGGCAAAGGTACAGGACGGCAGGCAGACTCAGGGTCAGTGGCAGGGGCAGGCAGGGGTCAGTAATCTAGATAGGTGGGGCAAAGGTACAGGACGGCAGGCAGGCTCAGGGTCAGGGTCAGGGGCAGGCAGGGGTCAGTAATCCAGATAGGTGGGGCAAAGGTCCAGGACGGCAGGCAGGCTCAGGGTCAGGGTCAGGGGCAGGCAGGAGTCAGTAATCAAGATAGGTGGGGCAAAGGTACAGGACGGCAGGCAGGCTCAGGGTCAGGGTCAGGCAGAGGTCAGTAATCTAGATAGGTGGGGCAAAGGTACAGGACGGCAGGCAGACTCAGGGTCAGGGTCAGGGGCAGGCAGAGGTCCGTAATCCAGATAGGTGGGGCAAAGATACAGGACGGCAGGCAGACTCAGGGTCAGGGTCAGGCAGAGGTCTGTAATCCAGATAGGTGGGGCAAAGATAGGGGACGGCAAGCAGACTCAGGGTCAGGGTCAGGCAGAGGTCCATATTCCAGATAGGTGGGGCAAAGATACAGGACGGCAAGCAGACTCAGGGTCAGGCAGAGGTTCTTAATCCAGACAGGTGGGGCAAAGATACAGGACGGCAAGCAGACTCAGGGTCAGGGTCAGGCAGAGGTCCGTAATCCAGATAGGTGGGGCAAAGATACAGGACGGCGGGCGGACTCAGGGTCAGGGTGAGGCAGAGGTCAGTAATCCAGATAGGTGGGGCAAAGATACAGGACGGCAAGCAGACTCGGGGCAGGCAGAGGTCCGTAATCCAGATAGGTGGGGCAAAGGTACAGGACAGCAGGCAGACTCAGGGTCAGGGGCAGTCAGAGGTCCATAATCCAGATAGGTGGGGCAAAGATACTGGACGGCAAGCAGACTCAGGGTCAGGGTCAGGCAGAGGTCCGTAATCCAGATAGGTGGGGCAAAGATACAGGACGGCAAGCAGACTCAGGGTCAGGGTCAGGCTGAGGTCAGTAATCCAGATAGGTGGGGCAAAGATACAGGACGGCAGGCAGACTCAGGGTCAGGGGCAGGGGCAGGCAGGGGTCAGTAATCCAGATAGGTGGGGCAAAGGTACAGGACGGCAGGCAGACTCAGGGTCAGTGGCAGGGGCAGGCAGGGGTCAGTAATCTAGATAGGTGGGGCAGAGGTACAGGGCGGCAGGCAGGCTCAGGGTCAGGGGCAGGCAGGGGTCAGTAATCAGATAGGTGGGGCAAAGGTCCAGGACGGCAGACAGGCTCAGGGTCAGGGTCAGGGGCAGGCAGGGGTCAGTAATCAAGATAGGTGGGGCAAAGGTACATGACGGCAGGCAGGCTCAGGGTCAGGGGCAGGGGCAGGCAGGGGTCAGTAATCCAGATAGGTGGGGCAAAGGTCCAGGACGGCAGACAGGCTCAGGGTCAGGGGCAGGCAGGGGTCAGTAATCCAGATAGGTGGGGCAAAGACACAGGATGGCAGGCAGACTCAGGGTCAGAGTCAGGCAGAGGTCAGTAATCCAGATAGGTGGGGCAAAGATACAGGACGGCAGGCAGGGTCAGGGTCAGGGGCAGGCAGAGGTCCGTAATCCAGATAGGTGGGGCAAAGATACAGGACGGCAAGCAGACTCAGGGTCAGGCAGGGGTCAGTAATCCAGATAGGTGGGGCAAAGATACAGGACGGCAAGCAGACTCAGGGTCAGGCAGAGGTTCTTAATCCAGACAGGTGGGGCAAAGATACAGGACGGCAAGCAGACTCAGGGTCAGGGTCAGGCAGAGGTCCGTAATCCAGATAGGTGGGGCAAAGATACAGGACGGCGGGCAGACTCAGGGTCAGGGTGAGGCAGAGGTCAGTAATCCAGATAGGTGGGGCAAAGATACAGGACGGCAAGCAGACTCAGGGGCAGGCAGAGGTCCGTAATCCAGATAGGTGGGGCAAAGGTACAGGACAGCAGGCAGACTCAGGGTCAGGGGCAGTCAGAGGTCCGTAATCCAGATAGGTGGGGCAAAGATACTGGACGGCAAGCAGACTCAGGGTCAGGGTCAGGCAGAGGTCCGTAATCCAGATAGGTGGGGCAAAGATACAGGACGGCAAGCAGACTCAGGGTCAGGGTCAGGCTGAGGTCAGTAATCCAGATAGGTGGGGCAAAGATACAGGACGGCAGGCAGACTCAGGGTCAGGGGCAGGGGCAGGCAGGGGTTAGTAATCCAGATAGGTGGGGCAAAGGTACAGGACGGCAGGCAGACTCAGGGGTGGCAGGGGCAGGCAGGGGTCAGTAATCTAGATAGGTGGGGCAGAGGTACAGGACGGCAGGCAGGCTCAGGGTCAGGGGCAGGGGCAGGCAGGGGTCAGTAATCAAGATAGGTGGGGCAAAGGTCCAGGACGGCAGACAGGCTCAGGGTCAGGGGCAGGCAGGGGTCAGTAATCCAGATAGGTGGGGCAAAGACACAGGATGGCAGGCAGACTCAGGGTCAGAGTCAGGCAGAGGTCAGTAATCCAGATAGGTGGGGCAAATATACAGGACGGCAGGCAGACTCAGGGTCAGGGTCAGGGGCAGGCAGAGGTCCGTAATCCAGATAGGTGGGGCAAAGATACAGGACGGCAAGCAGACTCAGGGTCAGGCAGGGGTCAGTAATCCAGATAGGTGGGGCAAAGATACAGGACGGCAAGCAGACTCAGGGTCAGGGTCAGGCAGAGGTCAGTAATCCAGATAGGTGGGGCAAAGGTACAGGACTGCAGGCAGGCTCAGGGTCAGGGCAGGGGCAGGCAGGGGTCAGTAATCCAGATAGGTGGGGCAAAGGTACAGGACGGCAGGCAGACTCAGGGTCAGTGGCAGGGGCAGGCAGGGGTCAGTAATCTAGATAGGTGGGGCAAAGGTACAGGACGGCAGGCAGGCTCAGGGTCAGGGTCAGGGGCAGGCAGGGGTCAGTAATCCAGATAGGTGGGGCAAAGGTACAGGACGGCAGGCAGGCTCAGGGTCAGGGTCAGGGGCAGGCAGGAGTCAGTAATCAAGATAGGTGGGGCAAAGGTACAGGACGGCAGGCAGGCTCAGGGTCAGGGTCAGGCAGAGGTCAGTAATCCAGATAGGTGGGGCAAAGGTACAGGACGGCAGGCAGACTCAGGGTCAGGGTCAGGGGCAGGCAGAGGTCCGTAATCCAGATAGGTGGGGCAAAGATACAGGACGGCAGGCAGACTCAGGGTCAGGGTCAGGCAGAGGTCTGTAATCCAGATAGGTGGGGCAAAGATACGGGACGGCAAGCAGACTCAGGGTCAGGGTCAGGCAGAGGTCCATATTCCAGATAGGTGGGGCAAAGATACAGACGGCAAGCAGACTCAGGGTCAGGCAGAGGTTCTTAATCCAGACAGGTGGGGCAAAGATACAGGACGGCAAGCAGACTCAGGGTCAGGGTCAGGCAGAGGTCCGTAATCCAGATAGGTGGGGCAAAGATACAGGACGGCGGGCGGACTCAGGGTCAGGGTGAGGCAGAGGTCAGTAATCCAGATAGGTGGGGCAAAGATACAGGACGGCAAGCAGACTCAGGGGCAGGCAGAGGTCCGTAATCCAGATAGGTGGGGGGCAGGACAGCAGGCAGACTCAGGGTCAGTGGAGGGGCAGGCAGGGGTCAGCAGAGGTGGGGCAGGGTACAGGACGGCAGGCAGGCTCAGGGTCAGGGGCAGGCAGTAAGGGTCAGTAATCAGATAGGTGGGGCAAAGGTACAGGACGGCAGGCAGGCTCAGGGTCAGGTGCAGGCAGGGGTCAGTAATCCAGATAGGTGGGGCAAAGGTCCAGGACGGCAGACAGGCTCAGGGTCAGGGTCAGGGGCAGGCAGGGGTCAGTAATCAAGATAGGTGGGGCAAAGGTACATGACGGCAGGCAGGCTCAGGGTCAGGGGCAGGGGCAGGCAGGGGTCAGTAATCCAGATAGGTGGGGCAAAGGTCCAGGACGGCAGACAGGCTCAGGGTCAGGGGCAGGCAGGGGTCAGTAATCCAGATAGGTGGGGCAAAGACACAGGATGGCAGGCAGACTCAGGGTCAGGTCAGGCAGAGGTCAGTAATCCAGATAGGTGGGGCAAAGATACAGGACGGCAGGCAGACTCAGGGTCAGGGTCAGGGGCAGGCAGAGGTCCGTAATCCAGATAGGTGGGGCAAAGATACAGGACGGCAAGCAGGCAGGGTCAGGCAGGGGTCAGTAATCCAGATAGGTGGGGCAAAGATACAGGACGGCAAGCAGACTCAGGGTCAGGGTCAGGCAGAGGTCAGTAATCCAGATAGGTGGGGCAAAGGTACAGGACTGCAGGCAGGCTCAGGGTCAGGGGCAGGGGCAGGCAGGGGTCAGTAATCCAGATAGGTGGGGCAAAGGTACAGGACGGCAGGCAGACTCAGGGTCAGTGGCAGGGGCAGGCAGGGGTCAGTAATCAGATAGGTGGGGCAAAGGTACAGGACGGCAGGCAGGCTCAGGGTCAGGGTCAGGGGCAGGCAGGGGTCAGTAATCCAGATAGGTGGGGCAAAGGTCCAGGACGGCAGGCAGCTCAGGGTCAGGGTCAGGGGCAGGCAGGAGTCAGTAATCAGATAGGTGGGGCAAAGGTACAGGACGGCAGGCAGGCTCAGGGTCAGGGTCAGGCAGAGGTCAGTAATCCAGATAGGTGGGGCAAAGGTACAGGACGGCAGGCAGACTCAGGGTCAGGGTCAGGGGCAGGCAGAGGTCCGTAATCCAGATAGGTGGGGCAAAGATACAGGACGGCAGGCAGACTCAGGGTCAGGGTCAGGCAGAGGTCTGTAATCCAGATAGGTGGGGCAAAGATACAGGACGGCAAGCAGACTCAGGGTCAGGGTCAGGCAGAGGTCCATATTCCAGATAGGTGGGGCAAAGATACAGGACGGCAAGCAGACTCAGGGTCAGGCAGAGGTTCTTAATCCAGACAGGTGGGGCAAAGATACAGGACGGCAAGCAGACTCAGGGTCAGGGTCAGGCAGAGGTCCGTAATCCAGATAGGTGGGGCAAAGATACAGGACGGCGGGCAGACTCAGGGTCAGGGTGAGGCAGAGGTCAGTAATCCAGATAGGTGGGGCAAAGATACAGGACGGCAAGCAGACTCAGGGTCAGGCAGAGGTCCGTAATCCAGATAGGTGGGGCAAAGATACAGGACAGCAGGCAGACTCAGGGTCAGGGGCAGTCAGAGGTCCGTAATCCAGATAGGTGGGGCAAAGATACTGGACGGCAAGCAGACTCAGGGTCAGGGTCAGGCAGAGGTCCGTAATCCAGATAGGTGGGGCAAAGATACAGGACGGCAAGCAGACTCAGGGTCAGGGTCAGGCTGAGGTCAGTAATCCAGATAGGTGGGGCAAAGGTACAGGACGGCAGGCAGAATCAGGGTCAGTGGCAGGGGCAGGCAGGGGTCAGTAATCTAGATAGGTAGGGCAAAGGTACAGGACGCAGGCAGGCTCAGGGTCAGGGTCAGGCAGAGGGGTCAGTAATCCAGATAGGTGGGGCAAAGGTACAGGACGGCAGGCAGGCTCAGGGTCAGGGGCAGGGGCAGGCAGAGGTCAGTAATCCAGATAGGTGGGGCAAAGATACAGGACGGCAGGCAGACTCAGGGTCAGGGTCAGGGGCAGGCAGAGGTCCGTAATCCAGATAGGTGGGGCAAAGATACAGGACGGCAGGCAGACTCAGGGTCAGGGTCAGGCAGAGGTCCGTAATCCAGATAGGTGGGGCAAAGATACAGGACGGCAGGCAGACTCAGGGTCAGGGTGAGGCAGAGGTCAGTAATCCAGATAGGTGGGGCAAAGGTACAGGACAGCAGGCAGACTCAGGGTCTGGTGCAGGCAGAGGTCCGTAATCCAGATAGGTGGGGCAAAGTTACAGGACGGCAAGCAGACTCAGGGGCAGGCAGAGGTCCGTAATCCAGATAGGTGGGGCAAAGGTACAGGACAGCAGGCAGACTCAGGGTCAGGTGCAGGCAGAGGTCCGTAATCCAGATAGGTGGGGCAAAGATACAGGACGGCAAGCAGACTCAGGGTCAGGGTCAGGCAGAGGTCCGTAATCCAGATAGGTGGGGCAAAGATACAGGACGGCAAGCAGACTCAGGGTCAGGGTCAGGCAGAGGTCCGTATTCCAGATAGGAGGGGCAAAGATACAGGATGGCAGGAAGACTCAGGGTCAGGGTCAGGCAGAGGTCAGTAATCCAGATAGGTGGGGCAAAGATACAGGACGGCAGGCAGGCTCAGGGTCAGGGTCAGGCAGAGGTCAGTAATCTAGATAGGTGGGGCAAAGGTACAGGACGGCAGGCAGGCTCAGGGTCAGGGGCAGGCAGGGGTCAGTAATCCAGATAGGTGGGGCAAAGGTCCAGGACGGCAGGCAGGCTCAGGGTCAGGGTCAGGGGCAGGCAGGGGTCAGTAATCCAGACAGGTGGGGCAAAGATACAGGATGGCAGGCAGACTCAGGGTCAGGGTCAGGCAGAGGTCAGTAATCCAGATAGGTGGGGCAAAGATACAGGACGGCAAGCAGACTCAGGGTCAGGGTTAGGCAGAGGTCCGTAATCCAGATAGGTGGGCCAAAGATACAGGACGGCAAGCAGACTCAGGGTCAGGGTCAGGGAGAGGTCCGTATTCCAGATAGGTGGTGCAAAGATACAGGATGGCAGGCAGACTCAGGGTCAGGGTCAGGCAGAGGTCAGTAATCCAGATAGGTGGGGCAAAGATACATGACGGCAGGCAGACTCAGGGTTAGGGTCAGGGGCAGGCAGAGGTCCGTAATCCAGATAGGTGGGGCAAAGATACAGGACAGCAGGCAGACTCAGGGTCAGGGGCAGTCAGAGGTCCGTAATCCAGATAGGTGGGGCAAAGATACTGGACGGCAGGCAGACTCAGGGTCAGGGTCAGGCAGAGGTCCGTAATCCAGATAGGTGGGGCAAAGATACAGGACGGCAAGCAGACTCAGGGTCAGGGTCAGGCTGAGGTCAGTAATCCAGATAGGTGGGGCAAAGGTACAGGACGGCAGGCAGAATCAGGGTCAGTGGCAGGGGCAGGCAGGGGTCAGTAATCCAGATAGGTGGGGCAAAGGTACAGGACGGCAGGCAGGCTCAGGGTCAGGGTCAGGGGCAGGCAGGGGTCAGTAATCCAGATAGGTGGGGCAAAGGTACAGGACGGCAGGCAGGCTCAGGGTCAGGGGCAGGGGCAGGCAGAGGTCAGTAATCCAGATAGGTGGGGCAAAGATAGAGGACGGCAGGCAGACTCAGGGTCAGGGTCAGGGGCAGGCAGAGGTCCGTAATCCAGATAGGTGGGGCAAAGATACAGGACGGCAGGCAGACTCAGGGTCAGGGTCAGGCAGAGGTCCGTAATCCAGATAGGTGGGGCAAAGATACAGGACGGCAGGCAGACTCAGGGTCAGGGTCAGGCAGAGGTCAGTAATCCAGATAGGTGGGGCAAAGGTACAGGACAGCAGGCAGACTCAGGGTCTGGTGCAGGCAGAGGTCCGTAATCCAGATAGGTGGGGCAAAGTTACAGGACGGCAAGCAGACTCAGGGGCAGGCAGAGGTCCGTAATCCAGATAGGTGGGGCAAAGGTACAGGACAGCAGGCAGACTCAGGGTCAGGTGCAGGCAGAGGTCCGTAATCCAGATAGGTGGGGCAAAGATACAGGACGGCAAGCAGACTCAGGGTCAGGGTCAGGCAGAGGTCCGTAATCCAGATAGGTGGGGCAAAGATACAGGACGGCAAGCAGACTCAGGGTCAGGGTCAGGCAGAGGTCCGTATTCCAGATAGGAGGGGCAAAGATACAGGATGGCAGGAAGACTCAGGGTCAGGGTCAGGCAGAGGTCAGTAATCCAGATAGGTGGGGCAAAGATACAGGACGGCAGGCAGGCTCAGGGTCAGGGTCAGGCAGAGGTCAGTAATCTAGATAGGTGGGGCAAAGGTACAGGACGGCAGGCAGGCTCAGGGTCAGGGGCAGGCAGGGGTCAGTAATCCAGATAGGTGGGGCAAAGGTCCAGGACGGCAGGCAGGCTCAGGGTCAGGGTCAGGGGCAGGCAGGGGTCAGTAATCCAGACAGGTGGGGCAAAGATACAGGATGGCAGGCAGACTCAGGGTCAGGGTCAGGCAGAGGTCAGTAATCCAGATAGGTGGGGCAAAGATACAGGACGGCAAGCAGACTCAGGGTCAGGGTTAGGCAGAGGTCCGTAATCCAGATAGGTGGGCAAAGATACAGGACGGCAAGCAGACTCAGGGTCAGGGTCAGGCAGAGGTCCGTAATCCAGATAGGTGGGGCAAAGATACAGGATGGCAGGCAGACTCAGGGTCAGGGTCAGGCAGAGGTCAGTAATCCAGATAGGTGGGGCAAAGATACAGGACGGCAGGCAGACTCAGGGTTAGGGTCAGGGGCAGGCAGAGGTCCGTAATCCAGATAGGTGGGGCAAAGATACAGGACGGCAGGCAGACTCAGGGTCAGGGTCAGGCTGAGTTCCGTAATCCAGATAGGTGGGGCAAAGATACAGGACGGCAGGCAGGCTCAGGGTCAGGGTCAGGCAGAGGTCGGTAATCCAGATAGGTGGGCAAAGATGCAGGACGGCAGGCAGACTCAGGGTCAGGCAGAGGTCGGTAATCCAGATAGGTGGGGCAAAGATACAGGACGGCAGGCAGACTCAGGGTCAGGGTCAGGCAGAGGTCTGTAATCCAGATAGGTGGGGCAAAGATACAGGACGGCAAGCAGACTCAGGGTCAGGCAGAGGTTCTTAA
This sequence comes from Oncorhynchus tshawytscha, assembly GCF_018296145.1. Classification (NCBI taxonomy): domain Eukaryota; kingdom Metazoa; phylum Chordata; class Actinopteri; order Salmoniformes; family Salmonidae; genus Oncorhynchus; species Oncorhynchus tshawytscha. The sequence continues at coordinate 83,023,683 of NC_056441.1, forward strand.
TCCAGATAGGTGGGGCAAAGATACAGGACGGCAGGCAGGCAAGGTGGGGCAGACAGGACGGCAAGCAGACTCAGGGTCAGGCAGAGGTCCGTAATCCAGATAGGTGGGGCAAAGATACAGGACAGCAGGCAGACTCAGGGTCAGGGTCAGGCAGAGGTCCGTAATCCAGATAGGTGGGGCAAAGATACAGGCAGACTCAGGGCAGGCAGACTCAGGGGTCAGCAAGCAGACTCAGGGGCAGGCAGAGGTCCGTAATCCAGATAGGTGGGGCAAATGTACAGGACAGCAGGCAGACTCAGGGTCAGGGGCAGGCAGAGGTCCGTAATCCAGATAGGTGGGGCAAAGATGCAGGACGGCAAGCAGACACAGGGTCAGGGTCAGGCAGAGGTCAGTAATCCAGATAGATGGGGCAAAGATACAGGACGGCAAGCAGACTCAGGGTCAGGGTTAGGCAGAGGTCCGTAATCCAGATAGGTGGGGCAAAGATACAGGATGGCAAGCAGACTCAGGGTCAGGGTCAGGGGCAGGCAGAGGTCCCTAATCCAGATAGGTGGGGCAAAGATACAGGACGGCAAGCAGACTCAGGGTCAGGCAGAGGTTCGTAATCCAGATAGGTGGGGCAAAGATACAGGACGGCAGGCAGGCTCAGGGTCAGGGTCAGGGGCAGGCAGGGTCAGTAATCTAGATAGGTGGGGCAAAGGTACAGGACGGCAGGCAGGCTCAGGGTCAGGGGCAGGGGCAGGCAGAGGTCAGTAATCCAGATAGGTGGGGCAAAGATACAGGACGGCAGGCAGACTCAGGGTCAGGGTCAGGGGCAGGCAGAGGTCCGTAATCCAGATAGGTGGGGCAAAGATACAGGACGGCAGGCAGACTCAGGGTCAGGGTCAGGCAGAGGTCCGTAATCCAGATAGGTGGGGCAAAGATACAGGACGGCAAGCAGACTCAGGGTCAGGGTCAGGCAGAGGTCCGTAATCCAGATAGGTGGGTCAAAGATACAGGACGGCAGGCAGACTCAGGGTCAGGGTGAGGCAGAGGTCAGTAATCCAGATAGGTGGGGCAAAGGTACAGGACAGCAGGCAGACTCAGGGTCAGGTGCAGGCAGAGGTCCGTAATCCAGATAGGTGGGGCAAAGATACAGGACGGCAAGCAGACTCAGGGTCAGGGTCAGGCAGAGGTCCGTAATCCAGATAGGTGGGGCAAAGATACAGGACGGCAGGCAGACTCAGGGTCAGGGTCAGGCAGAGGTCAGTAATCCAGATAGGTGGGGCAAAGTACAGGACAGCAGGCAGACTCAGGGTCAGGTGCAGGCAGTCAGATAGGTGGGGCAAAGTTACAGGACGGCAAGCAGACTCAGGGGCAGGAGGTCCGTAATCCAGATAGGTGGGGCAAAGATACAGGACGGCAGGCAGACTCAGGGTCAGGGTCAGGCAGAGGTCATAATCCAGATAGGTGGGGCAAAGATACAGGACGGCAAGCAGACTCAGGGTCAGGGTCAGGCAGAGGTCCGTAATCCAGATAGGTGGGGCAAAGATACAGGACGGCAGGCAGGCTCAGGGTCAGGGTCAGGCAGAGGTCAGTAATCTAGATAGGTGGGGCAAAGGTACAGGACGGCAGGCAGGCTCAGGGTCAGGGGCAGGCAGGGGTCAGTAATCCAGATAGGTGGGGCAAAGGTCCAGGACGGCAGGCAGGCTCAGGGTCAGGGTCAGGGGCAGGCAGGGGTCAGTAATCCAGACAGGTGGGGCAAAGATACAGGATGGCAGGCAGACTCAGGGTCAGGGTCAGGGGCAGGCAGAGGTCCGTAATCCAGATAGGTGGGGCAAAGATACAGGACGGCAGGCAGACTCAGGGTCAGGGTCAGGCAGAGGTCCGTAATCCAGATAGGTGGGGCAAAGATACAGGACGGCAGGCAGACTCAGGGTCAGGGTCAGGCAGAGGTCGGTAATCCAGATAGGTGGGCAAAGATGCAGGACGGCAGGCAGACTCAGGGTCAGGGTCAGGCAGAGATCCGTAATCCAGATAGGTGGGGCAAAGATACAGGACGGCAAGCAGACTCAGGGTCAGGCAGAGGTCGGTATCCAGATAGGTGGGGCAAAGATACAGGACGGCAGGCAGACTCAGGGTCAGGGTCAGGCAGAGGTCGGTAATCCAGATAGGTGGGGCAAAGATACAGGACGGCAGGCAGGCTCAGGGTCAGGGTCAGGCAGAGGTCGGTAATCCAGATAGGTGGGCAAGATGCAGGACGGCAGGCAGACTCAGGGTCAGGGTTAGGCAGAGGTCTGTAATCCAGATAGGTGGGGCAAAGATACAGGACGGCAGGCAGACTCAGGGTCAGGCAGAGGTTCTTAATCCAGATAGGTGGGGCAAAGATACAGGACGGCAAGCAGACTCAGGGTCAGGCAGACGTAATCCAGATAGGTGGGGCAAAGATACAGGACGGCAGGCAGAATCAGGGTCAGGGTCAGGCAGAGGGTCAGTAATCCAGATAGGTGGGGCAAAGATACAGGACAGCAAGCAGACTCAGGGGCAGGCAGAGGTCCGTAATCCAGATAGGTGGGGCAAATGTACAGGACGGCAGGCAGACTCAGGGTCAGGGTCAGGCAGAGGTCCGTAATCCAGATAGGTGGGGCAAAGATCAGGACGGCAAGCAGACACAGGGTCAGGGTCAGGCAGAGGTCAGTAATCCAGATAGGTGGGGCAAAGATACAGGATGGCAGGCAGACTCAGGGTCAGGGTCAGGGGCAGGCAGAGGTCCGTAATCCAGATAGGTGGGGCAAAGATACAGGACGGCAAGCAGACTCAGGGTCAGGCAGAGGCAGAGGTCCGTAATCCAGATAGGTGGGGCAAAGATACAGGACGGCAAGCAGACTCAGGGTCAGGGTCAGGCAGAGGTCAGTAATCCAGATAGGTGGGGCAAAGATACAGGATGGCAGGCAGACTCAGGGTCAGGGTCAGGCAGAGGTCCGTAATCCAGATAGGTGGGGAAAAGATACAGGACGGCAGGCAGGCTCAGGGTCAGGGTCAGGCAGAGGTCGGTAATCCAGATAGGTGGGGCAAAGGTACAGGACGGCAGGCAGACTCAGGGTCAGGCAGAGGTCCGTAATCCAGATAGGTGGGGCAAAGATACAGGACGGCAAGCAGACTCAGGGTCAGGCAGAGTTTCGTAATCCAGATAGGTGGGGCAAAGATACAGGACGGCAAGCAGACTCAGGGTCAGGGTCAGGCAGAGGTCCGTAATCCAGATAGGTGGGGCAAAGATACAGGACGGCAAGCAGACTCAGGGTCAGGCAGAGGGTAATCAGATAGGTGGGGCAAAGATACAGGACAGGCAAGCAGACTCAGGGTCAGGGTCAGGCAGAGGTCCGTAATCCAGATAGGTGGGGCAAAGATACAGGACGGCAGGCAGGCTCAGGGTCAGGGTCAGGCAGAGGTCGGTAATCCAGATAGGTGTGCAAAGATGCAGGACGGCAGGCAGACTCAGGGTCAGGGTTAGGCAGAGGTCCGTAATCCAGATAGGTGGGGCAAAGATACAGGACGGCAAGCAGGCTCAGGGTCAGGCAGAGGTCGGTAATCCAGATAGGTGAGGCAAAGATGCAGGACGGCAGGCAGACTCAGGGTCAGGGTTGGGCAGAGGTCCGTAATCCAGATAGGTGGGGCAAAGATACAGGACGGCAGGCAGACTCAGGGTCAGGGTCAGGCAGAGGTCCGTAATCCAGATAGGTGGGGCAAAGATACAGGACGGCAGGCAGGCTCAGGGTCAGGGTCAGGCAGAGGTCAGTAATCCAGATAGGTGGGGCAAAGATACAGGACGGCAGGCAGACTCAGGGTCAGGGTCAGGGGCAGGCAGAGGTCCGTAATCCAGATAGGTGGGGCAAAGATACAGGACGGCAAGCAGACTCAGGGGGTCAGGCAGAGGTCCGTAATCCAGATAGGTGGGGCAAAGATACAGGACGGCAAGCAGACTCAGGGTCAGGGTCAGGCAGAGGTCAGTAATCCAGATAGGTGGGGCAAAGATACAGGATGGCAGGCAGACTCAGGGTCAGGGTCAGGCAGAGGTCCGTAATCCAGATAGGTGGGGCAAAGATACAGGACGGCAGGCAGGCTCAGGGTCAGGGTCAGGCAGAGGTCGGTAATCCAGATAGGTGGGGCAAAGGTACAGGACGGCAGGCAGACTCAGGGTCAGGCAGAGGTCCGTAATCCAGATAGGTGGGGCAAAGATACAGGACGGCAAGCAGACTCAGGGTCAGGCAGAGGGTAATCCAGATAGGTGGGGCAAAGATACAGGACGGCAAGCAGACTCAGGGTCAGGGTCAGGCAGAGGTCCGTAATCCAGATAGGTGGGGCAAAGATACAGGACGGCAAGCAGACTCAGGGTCAGGCAGAGGTTCGTAATCCAGATAGGTGGGGCAAAGATACAGGACAGCAAGCAGACTCAGGGTCAGGGTCAGGCAGAGGTCCGTAATCCAGATAGGTGGGGCAAAGATACAGGACGGCAGGCAGGCTCAGGGTCAGGGTCAGGCAGAGGTCGGTAATCCAGATAGGTGGGGCAAAGATGCAGGACGGCAGGCAGACTCAGGGTCAGGGTCAGGCAGAGGTCCGTAATCCAGATAGGTGGGGCAAAGATACAGGACGGCAAGCAGGCTCAGGGTCAGGCAGAGGTCGGTAATCCAGATAGGTGGGGCAAAGATACAGGACGGCAGGCAGACTCAGGGTCAGGGTCAGGCAGAGGTCCGTAATCCAGATAGGTGGGGCAAAGATACAGGACGGCAGGCAGACTCAGGGTCAGGGTCAGGCAGAGGTCCGTAATCCAGATAGGTGGGGCAAAGATACAGGACGGCAGGCAGACTCAGGGTCAGGGTCAGGCAGAGGTCGGTAATCCAGATAGGTGGGGCAAAGATACAGGACGGCAGGCAGACTCAGGGTCAGGCAGAGGTCCGTAATCCAGATAGGTGGGGCAAAGATACAGGACGGCAAGCAGACTCAGGGTCAGGGTCAGGCAGAGGTCGTAATCCAGATAGGTGGGGCAAAGATACAGGACGGCAGGCAGACTCAGGGTCAGGGTCAGGCAGAGGTCAGTAATCCAGATAGGTGGGGCAAAGATACAGGACGGCAGGCAGACTCAGGGTCAGGGTCAGGCAGAGGTCCGTAATCCAGATAGGTGGGGCAAAGATACAGGACGGCAGGCAGGCTCAGGGTCAGGGTCAGGCAGAGGTCGGTAATCCAGATAGGTGGGGCAAAGATACAGGACGGCAGGCAGACTCAGGGTCAGGCAGAGGGTAATCAGATAGGTGGGGCAAAGATACAGGACGGCAGCAGACTCAGGGTCAGGCAGAGGTTCGTAATCCAGATAGGTGGGGCAAAGATACAGGACGGCAAGCAGACTCAGGGTCAGGGTCAGGCAGAGGTCCGTAATCCAGATAGGTGGGGCAAAGATACAGGACGGCAGGCAGACTCAGGGTCAGGGTCAGGCAGAGGTCAGTAATCCAGATAGGTGGGGCAAAGATACAGGACGGCAGGCAGACTCAGGGTCAGGGTCAGGCAGAGGTCCGTAATCCAGATAGGTGGGGCAAAGATACAGGACGGCAGGCAGGCTCAGGGTCAGGGTCAGGCAGAGGTCGATAATCCAGATAGGTGGGGCAAAGTTACAGGACGGCAGGCAGACTCAGGGTCAGGCAGAGGTCCGTAATCCAGATAGGTGGGGCAAAGATACAGGACGGCAAGCAGACTCAGGGTCAGGCAGAGGTTCGTAATCCAGATAGGTGGGGCAAAGATACAGGACGGCAAGCAGACTCAGGGTCAGGGTCAGGCAGGTCCGTATTCCAGATAGGTGGCGCAAAGATACAGGACGGCAGGCAGACTCAGGGTCAGGGTCAGGCAGAGGTCAGTAATCCAGATAGGTGGGGCAAAGATACAGGACGGCAGGCAGACTCAGGGTCGGGTCAGGCAGAGGTCCGTAATCCAGATAGGTGGGGCAAAGATACAGGACGGCAGGCAGACTCAGGGTCAGGGTTAGGCAGAGGTCCGTAATCCAGATAGGTGGGGCAAAGATACAGGACTGCAAGCAGACTCAGGGTGTCAGGCAGAGGTTAGTAATCCAGATAGGTGGGGCAAAGATACAGGACGGCAGGCAGACTCAGGGTCAGGGTCAGGCAGAGGTCCGTATTCCAGATAGGTGGGGCAAAGATACAGGACGGCAGGCAGGCTCAGGGTCAGGGTCAGGCAGAGGTCGGTAATCCAGATAGGTGGGGCAAAGGTACAGGACGGCAGGCAGACTCAGGGTCAGGCAGAGGTCCGTAATCCAGATAGGTGGGGCAAAGATACAAGACGGCAAGCAGACTCAGGGTCAGGCAGAGGTTCGTAATCCAGATAGGTGGGGCAAAGATACAGGACGGCAAGCAGACTCAGGGTCAGGGTCAGGCAGAGGTCGGTAATCTAGATAGGTGGGGCAAAGGTACAGGACGGCAGGCAGGCTCAGGGTCAGGGGCAGGGGCAGGCAGGGGTCAGTAATCCAGATAGGTGGGGCAAAGGTCCAGGACGGCAGGCAGGCTCAGGGTCAGGGTCAGGGGCAGGCAGGGGTCAGTAATCCAGACAGGTGGGGCAAAGATACAGGATGGCAGGCAGACTCAGGGTCAGGGTTAGGCAGAGGTCCGTAATCCAGATAGGTGGGGCAAAGATACAGGACGGCAAGCAGACTCAGGGTCAGGGTCAGGGAGAGGTCCGTATTCCAGATAGGTGGTGCAAAGATACAGGATGGCAGGCAGACTCAGGGTCAGGGTCAGGCAGAGGTCAGTAATCCAGATAGGTGGGGCAAAGATACATGACGGCAGGCAGACTCAGGGTCAGGGTCAGGCAGAGGTCCGTAATCCAGATAGGTGGGGCAAAGATACAGGACGGCAGGCAGACTCAGGGTCAGGGTCAGGCTGAGTTCCGTAATCCAGATAGGTGGGGCAAAGATACAGGATGGCAGGCAGGCTCAGGGTCAGGGTCAGGCAGAGGTCGGTAATCCAGATAGGTGGGCAAAGATACAGGACGGCAGGCAGACTCAGGGTCAGGGTTAGGCAGAGGTCCGTAATCCAGATAGGTGGGGCAAAGATACAGGACGGCAAGCAGACTCAGGGTCAGGGTCAGGCAGAGGTCGATAATCCAGATAGGTGGGGCAAAGGTACAGGACGGCAGGCAGACTCAGGGTCAGGCAGAGGTCCGTAATCCAGATAGGTGGGGCAAAGATACAGGACGGCAAGCAGACTCAGGGTCAGGCAGAGGTTCGTAATCCAGATAGGTGGGGCAAAGATACAGGACGGCAAGCAGACTCAGGGTCAGGGTCAGGCAGTGGTCCGTATTCCAGATAGGTGGCGCAAAGATACAGGACGTCAGGCAGACTCAGGGTCAGGGTCAGGCAGAGGTCAGTAATCCAGATAGGTGGGGCAAAGATACAGGACGGCAGGCAGACTCAGGGTCCGGGTCAGGCAGAGGTCCGTATTCCAGATAGGTGGCGCAAAGATACAGGACGTCAGGCAGACTCAGGGTCAGGGTTAGGCAGAGGTCCGTAATCCAGATAGGTGGGGCAAAGATACAGGACGGCAAGCAGACTCAGGGTCAGGCAGAGGTTAGTAATCCAGATAGGTGGGTCAAAGATACAGGACGGCAAGCAGACTCAGGGTCAGGGTCAGGCAGAGGTCCGTATTCCAGATAGGTGGCGCAAAGATACAGGACGTCAGGCAGACTCAGACTCAGGGTCAGGCAGAGGTCAGTAATCCAGATAGGTGGGGCAAAGATACAGGACGGCAGGCAGACTCAGGGTCAGGGTCAGGCAGATGTCCGTACTCCAGATAGGTGGGGCAAAGATACAGGACGGCAGGCAGGCTCAGGGTCAGGGTCAGGCAGAGGTCGGTAATCCAGATAGGTGGGGCAAAGGTACAGGACGGCAGGCAGACTCAGGGTCAGGCAGAGGTCCGTAATCCAGATAGGTGGGGCAAAGATACAAGACGGCAAGCAGACTCAGGGTCAGGCAGAGGTTCGTAATCCAGATAGGTGGGGCAAAGATACAGGACGGCAAGCAGACTCAGGGTCAGGGTCAGGCAGAGGTCGGTAATCCAGATAGGTGGGGCAAAGGTACAGGACGGCAGGCAGGCTCAGGGTCAGGGTCAGGGGCAGAGGGTCAGTAATCCAGATAGGTGGGGCAAAGATACAGGATGGCAGGCAGACTCAGGGTCAGGGTCAGGCAGAGGTCCGTAATCCAGATAGGTGGGGCAAAGATACAGGACGGCAAGCAGACTCAGGGTCAGGGTCAGGGAGAGGTCCGTATTCCAGATAGGTGGTGCAAAGATACAGGACGGCAGGCAGACTCAGGGTCAGGCAGAGTAATCCAGATAGGTGGGGCAAAGATACAGGACGGCAAGCAGACTCAGGGTCAGGCAGAGGTTCGTAATCCAGATAGGTGGGGCAAAGATACAGGACGGCAAGCAGACTCAGGGTCAGGGTCAGGCAGTGGTCCGTATTCCAGATAGGTGGCGCAAAGATACAGGACGTCAGGCAGACTCAGGGTCAGGGTCAGGCAGAGGTCAGTAATCCAGATAGGTGGGGCAAAGATACAGGACGGCAGGCAGACTCAGGGTCAGGGTCAGGCAGAGGTCCGTAATCCAGATAGGTGGGCAAAGATACAGGACGTCAGGCAGACTCAGGGTCAGGGTTAGGCAGAGGTCCGTAATCCAGATAGGTGGGGCAAAGATACAGGACGGCAAGCAGACTCAGGGTCAGGCAGAGGTTCGTAATCCAGATAGGTGGGGCAAAGATACAGGACGGCAAGCAGACTCAGGGTCAGGGTCAGGCAGAGGTCCGTAATCCAGATAGGTGGGGCAAAGATACAGGACGGCAGGCAGACTCAGGGTCAGGGTCAGGCAGAGGTCAGTAATCCAGATAGGTGGGGCAAAGATACAGGACGGCAAGCAGACTCAGGGTCAGGCAGAGGTTCGTAATCCAGATAGGTGGGGCAAAGATACAGGACGGCAAGCAGACTCAGGGTCAGGGTCAGGCAGAGGTCGGTAATCCAGATAGGTGGGGCAAAGATACAGGACGGCAGGCAGGCTCAGGGTCAGGGGCAGGGGCAGGCAGGGTCAGTAATCCAGATAGGTGGGGCAAAGGTCCAGGACGGCAGGCAGGCTCAGGGTCAGGGTCAGGGGCAGGCAGGGGTCAGTAATCCAGACAGGTGGGGCAAAGATACAGGATGGCAGGCAGACTCAGGGTCAGGGTCAGGCAGAGGTCCGTAATCCAGATAGGTGGGGCAAAGATACAGGACGGCAAGCAGACTCAGGGTCAGGGTCAGGAGAGGTCCGTATTCCAGATAGGTGGTGCAAAGATACAGGATGGCAGGCAGACTCAGGGTCAGGGTCAGGCAGAGGTCAGTAATCCAGATAGGTGGGGCAAAGATACATGACGGCAGGCAGACTCAGGGTCAGGGTCAGGGGCAGGCAGAGGTCCGTAATCCAGATAGGTGGGGCAAAGATACAGGATGGCAGGCAGACTCAGGGTCAGGGTCAGGCTGAGTTCCGTAATCCAGATAGGTGGGGCAAAGATACAGGATGGCAGGCAGGCTCAGGGTCAGGGTCAGGCAGAGGTCGGTAATCCAGATAGGTGGGCAAAGATACAGGACGGCAGGCAGACTCAGGGTCAGGGTCAGGCAGAGGTCCGTAATCCAGATAGGTGGGGCAAAGATACAGGACGGCAAGCAGACTCAGGGTCAGGCAGAGGTTGGTAATCCAGATAGGTGGGCAAAGATGCAGGACGGCAGGCAGACTCAGGGTCAGGGTCAGGCAGAGGTCTGTAATCCAGATAGGTGGGGCAAAGATACAGGATGGCAGGCAGACTCAGGGTCAGGGTCAGGCAGAGGTCCCTAATCCAGATAGGTGGGGCAAAGATACAGGACGGCAAGCAGACTCAGGGTCAGGCAGAGGTTCGTAATCCAGATAGGTGGGGCAAAGATACAGTACGGCAAGCAGACTCAGGGTCAGGGTCAGGCAGAGGTCAGTAATCCAGATAGGTGGGGCAAAGATACAGGATGGCAGGCAGACTCAGGGTAAGGGTCAGGCAGAGGTCCGTAATCCAGATAGGTGGGGAAAAGATACAGGACGGCAGGCAGGCTCAGGGTCAGGGTCAGGCAGAGGTCGGTAATCCAGATAGGTGGGGCAAAGATACAGGACGGCAGGCAGACTCAGGGTCAGGCAGAGGTCCGTCATCCAGATAGGTGGGGCAAAGATACAGGACGGCAAGGAGACTCAGGGTCAGGCAGAGGTTCGTAATCCAGATAGGTGGGGCAAAGATACAGGACGGCAAGCAGACTCAGGGTCAAGGTCAGGCAGAGGTCCGTAATCCAGATAGGTGGGGCAAAGATACAGGACGGCAAGCAGACTCAGGGTCAGGCCGAGGTTCGTAATCCAGATAGGTGGGGCAGAGATACAGGACAGCAAGCAGACTCAGGGTCAGGGTCAGGCAGAGGTCCGTAATCCAGATAGGTGGGGCAAAGATACAGGACGGCAGGCAGACTCAGGGTCAGGGTCAGGCAGAGGTCGGTAATCCAGATAGGTGTGCAAAGATGCAGGACGGCAGGCAGACTCAGGGTCAGGGTCAGGCAGAGGTCCGTAATCCAGATAGGTGGGGCAAAGATACAGGACGGCAAGCAGACTCAGGGTCAGGCAGAGGTCGGTAATCCAGATAGGTGAGGCAAAGATACAGGACGGCAGGCAGACTCAGGGTCAGGGTCAGGCAGAGGTCCGTAATCCAGATAGGTGGGGCAAAGATACAGGACGGCAGGCAGACTCAGGGTCAGGGTCAGGCAGAGGTCCGTACTCCAGATAGGTGGGGCAAAGATACAGGACGGCAGGCAGGCTCAGGGTCAGGGTCAGGCAGAGGTCGGTAATCCAGATAGGTGGGGCAAAGGTACAGGACGGCAGGCAGACTCAGGGTCAGGCAGAGGTCCGTAATCCAGATAGGTGGGGCAAAGATACAGGACGGCAGGCAGACTCAGGGTCAGGGTCAGGCAGAGGTCCGTAATCCAGATAGGTGGGGCAAAGATACAGGACGGCAGGCAGACTCAGGGTCAGGGTCAGGCAGAGGTCAGTAATCCAGATAGGTGGGGCAAAGATACAGGACGGCAGGCAGACTCAGGGTCAGGGTCAGGCAGAGGTCCGTAATCCAGATAGGTGGGGCAAAGATACAGGACGGCAGGCAGCTCAGGGTCAGGGTCAGGCAGAGGTCGTAATCCAGATAGGTGGGGCAGGCAGACTCAGGGTCAGGCAGAGGTCCGTAATCCAGATAGGTGGGGCAAAGATACAGGACGGCAGGCAGACTCAGGGTCAGGGTCAGGCAGAGGTCAGTAATCCAGATAGGTGGGGCAAAGATACAGGACGGCAGGCAGACTCAGGGTCAGGGTCAGGCAGAGGTCCGTAATCCAGATAGGTGGGGCAAAGATACAGGACGGCAGGCAGACTCAGGGTCAGGGTCAGGCAGAGGTCGGTAATCCAGATAGGTGGGGCAAAGATACAGGACGGCAGGCAGACTCAGGGTCAGGCAGAGGTCCGTAATCCAGATAGGTGGGGCAAAGATACAGGACGGCAAGCAGACTCAGGGTCAGGGTCAGGCAGAGGTCCGTAATCCAGATAGGTGGGGCAAAGATACAGGACGGCAGGCAGACTCAGGGTCAGGGTCAGGCAGAGGTCAGTAATCCAGATAGGTGGGGCAAAGATACAGGACGGCAGGCAGACTCAGGGTCAGGGTCAGGCAGAGGTCCGTACTCCAGATAGGTGGGGCAAAGATACAGGACGGCAGGCAGGCTCAGGGTCAGGGTCAGGCAGAGGTCGGTAATCCAGATAGGTGGGGCAAAGGTACAGGACGGCAGGCAGACTCAGGGTCAGGCAGAGGTCCGTAATCCAGATAGGTGGGGCAAAGATACAGGACGGCAAGCAGACTCAGGGTCAGGCAGAGGTTCGTAATCCAGATAGGTGGGGCAAAGATACAGGATGGCAAGCAGACTCAGGGTCAGGGTCAGGCAGAGGTCCGTATTCCAGATAGGTGGCGCAAAGATACAGGACGTCAGGCAGACTCAGGGTCAGGGTCAGGCAGAGGTCAGTAATCCAGATAGGTGGGGCAAAGATACAGGACGGCAGGCAGACTCAGGGTCAGGGTCAGGCAGATGTCCGTAATCCAGATAGGTGGGGCAAAGATACAGGACGGCAGGCAGACTCAGGGTCAGGGTCAGGCAGAGGTCCGATAATCCAGATAGGTGGGGCAAAGATACAGGACGGCAGGCAGACTCAGGGTCAGGCAGAGGTCCGTAATCCAGATAGGTGGGGCAAAGATACAGGACGGCAAGCAGACTCAGGGTCAGGCAGTGGTCCGTAATCCAGATAGGTGGGCAAAGATACAGGACGGCAGGCAGACTCAGGGTCAGGGTCAGGCAGAGGTCAGTAATCCAGATAGGTGGGGCAAAGATACAGGACGGCAGGCAGACTCAGGGTCAGGGTCAGGCAGAGGTCCGTAATCCAGATAGGTGGGGCAAAGATACAGGACGGCAGGCAGACTCAGGGTCAGGGTCAGGCAGAGGTCCGTAATCCAGATAGGTGGGGCAAAGATACAGGACGGCAAGCAGACTCAGGGTCAGGCAGAGGTCCGTAATCCAGATAGGTGGGGCAAAGATACAGGACGGCAAGCAGACTCAGGGTCAGGGTCAGGCAGAGGTCCGTAATCCAGATAGGTGGGGCAAAGATACAGGACGGCAGGCAGACTCAGGGTCAGGGTCAGGCAGAGGTCCGTACTCCAGATAGGTGGGGCAAAGATACAGGACGGCAGGCAGGCTCAGGGTCAGGGTCAGGCAGAGGTCGGTAATCCAGATAGTTGGGGCAAAGGTACAGGACGGCAGGCAGACTCAGGGTCAGACAGAGGTCCGTAATCCAGATAGGTGGGGCAAAGATACAGGACGGCAAGCAGACTCAGGGTCAGGGTCAGGCAGAGGTCCGTAATCCAGATAGGTGGGGCAAAGATACAGGACGGCAAGCAGACTCAGGGTCAGGCAGAGGTTCGTAATCCAGATAGGTGGGGCAAAGATACAGGACGGCAAGCAGACTCAGGGTCAGGGTCAGGCAGAGGTCCGTATTCAGATAGGTGGCGCAAAGATACAGGACGTCAGGCAGACTCAGGGTCAGGGTCAGGCAGAGGTCAGTAATCCAGATAGGTGGGGCAAAGATACAGGACGTCAGGCAGACTCAGGGTCAGGGTCAGGCAGAGGTCAGTAATCCAGATAGGTGGCGCAAAGATACAGGACGTCAGGCAGACTCAGGGTCAGGGTCAGGCAGAGGTCAGTAATCCAGATAGGTGGGGCAAAGATACAGGACGGCAGGCAGACTCAGGGTCAGGGTCAGGCAGAGGTCCGTAATCCAGATAGGTGGGGCAAAGATACAGGACGGCAGGCAGGCTCAGGGTCAGGGTCAGGCAGAGGTCGGTAATCCAGATAGGTGGGGCAAAGGTACAGGACGGCAGGCAGACTCAGGGTCAGGCAGAGGTCCGTAATCCAGATAGGTGGGGCAAAGATACAGGACGGCAGGCAGACTCAGGGTCAGGCAGAGGTTCGTAATCCAGATAGGTGGGGCAAAGATACAGGATGGCAGGCAGACTCAGGGTCAGGCAGAGGTCCGCAATCCAGATAGGTGGAGCAAAGATACAGGACGGCAAGCAGACTCAGGGTCAGGCAGAGGTTCGTAATCCAGATAGGTGGGGAAAAGATACAGGACGGCAAGCAGACTCAGGGTCAGGGTCAGGCAGAGGTCCGTAATCCAGATAGGTGGGGCAAAGATACAGGACGGCAAGCAGACTCAGGGTCAGGCAGAGGTCCGTAATCCAGATAGGTGGGGCAAAGGTACAGGACGGCAGGCAGACTCAGGGTCAGGGTCAGGCAGAGGTCCGTAATCCAGATAGGTGGGGCAAAGATACAGGACGGCAGGCAGACTCAGGGTCAGGGTCAGGCAGAGGTCCGTAATCCAGATAGGTGGGGCAAAGATACAGGACGGCAAGCAGACTCAGGGTCAGGCAGAGGTTCGTAATCCAGATAGGTGGGGCAAAGATACAGGACGGCAGGCAGACTCAGGGTCAGGGTCAGGCAGAGGTCCGTACTCCAGATAGGTGGGGCAAAGATACAGGAAGTCAGGCAGGCTCAGGGTCAGGGTCAGGCAGAGGTCGATAATCCAGATAGGTGGGGCAAAGGTACAGGACGGCAGGCAGACTCAGGGGGTCAGGCAGAGGTCCGTAATCCAGATAGGTGGGGCAAAGATACAGGACGGCAGGCAGACTCAGGGTCAGGCAGAGGTCCGTAATCCAGATAGGTGGGCAAAGATACAGGACGGCAAGCAGACTCAGGGTCAGGGTCAGGCAGTGGTCCGTATTCCAGATAGGTGGGCGCAAAGATACAGGACGGCAAGCAGACTCAGGGTCAGGGTCAGGCAGAGGTCAGTAATCCAGATAGGTGGGGCAAAGATACAGGACGGCAGGCAGACTCAGGGTCAGGTCAGGCAGAGGTCCGTAATCCAGATAGGTGGGGCAAAGATACAGGACGGCAGGCAGGCTCAGGGTCAGGGTCAGGCAGAGGTCCGTAATCCAGATAGGTGGGGCAAAGATACAGGACGGCAAGCAGACTCAGGGTCAGGCAGAGGTCCGTAATCCAGATAGGTGGGGCAAAGATACAGGACGGCAGGCAGACGCAGGATCAGGCAGAGGTTCGTAATCCAGATAGGTGGGGCAAAGATACAGGATGGCAGGCAGACTCAGGGTCAGGCAGAGGTCCGCAATCCAGATAGGTGGAGCAAAGATACAGGACGGCAAGCAGACTCAGGGTCAGGCAGAGGTTCGTAATCCAGATAGGTGGGGAAAAGATACAGGACGGCAGGCAGACTCAGGGTCAGGATCAAGCAGAGGTCCGTAATCCAGATAGGTGGGGCAAAGATACAGGACGGCAAGCAGACTCAGGGTCAGGCAGAGGTCCGTAATCCAGATAGGTGGGGCAAAGGTACAGGACGGCAGGCAGACTCAGGGTCAGGGTCAGGCAGAGGTCCGTAATCCAGATAGGTGGGCCAAAGATACAGGACGGCAGGCAGACTCAGGGTCAGGGTCAGGCAGAGGTCCGTAATCCAGATAGGTGGGGCAAAGATACAGGACGGCAGGCAGACTCAGGGTCAGACAGAGGTCCGTAATCCAGATAGGTGGGGCAAAGATACAGGACGGCAAGCAGACTCAGGGTCAGGGTCAGGCAGAGGTCCGTAATCCAGATAGGTGGGGCAAAGATACAGGACGGCAAGCAGACTCAGGGTCAGGCAGAGGTTCGTAATCCAGATAGGTGGGGCAAAGATACAGGACGGCAAGCAGACTCAGGGTCAGGGTCAGGCAGAGGTCCGTATTCCAGATAGGTGGCGCAAAGATACAGGACGTCAGGCAGACTCAGGGTCAGGGTCAGGCAGAGGTCAGTAATCCAGATAGGTGGGGCAAAGATACAGGACGGCAAGCAGACTCAGGGTCAGGATCAAGCAGAGGTCCGTAATCCAGATAGGTGGGGCAAAGGTACAGGACGGCAGGCAGACTCAGGGTCAGGCAGAGGTCCGTAATCCAGATAGGTGGGGCAAAGGTACAGGACGGCAGGCAGACTCAGGGTCAGGGTCAGGCAGAGGTCCGTAATCCAGATAGGTGGGCCAAAGATACAGGACGGCAGGCAGACTCAGGGTCAGGGTCAGGCAGAGGTCCGTAATCCAGATAGGTGGGGCAAAGATACAGGACGGCAGGCAGACTCACGGTCAGACAGAGGTCCGTAATCCAGATAGGTGGGGCAAAGATACAGGACGGCAAGCAGACTCAGGGTCAGGGTCAGGCAGAGGTCCGTAATCCAGATAGGTGGGGCAAAGATACAGGACGGCAAGCAGACTCAGGGTCAGGCAGAGGTTCGTAATCCAGATAGGTGGGGCAAAGATACAGGACGGCAAGCAGACTCAGGGTCAGGGTCAGGCAGAGGTCCGTATTCCAGATAGGTGGCGCAAAGATACAGGACGTCAGGCAGACTCAGGGTCAGGGTCAGGCAGAGGTCAGTAATCCAGATAGGTGGGGCAAAGATACAGGACGGCAGGCAGACTCAGGGTCAGGGTCAGGCAGAGGTCCGTATTCCAGATAGGTGGCGCAAAGATACAGGACGTCAGGCAGACTCAGGGTCAGGGTTAGGCAGAGGTCCGTAATCCAGATAGGTGGGGCAAAGATACAGGATGGCAAGCAGACTCAGGGTCAGGCAGAGGTTCGTAATCCAGATAGGTGGGGCAAAGATACAGGACGGCAAGCAGACTCAGGGTCAGGCAGAGGTCCGTATTCCAGATAGGTGGCGCAAAGATACAGGACGTCAGGCAGACTCAGGGTCAGGGTCAGGCAGAGGTCAGTAATCCAGATAGGTGGGGCAAAGATACAGGACGGCAGGCAGACTCAGGGTCAGGGTCAGGCAGAGGTCCGTAATCCAGATAGGTGGGGCAAAGATTCAGGACGGCAGGCAGGCTCAGGGTCAGGGTCAGGCAGAGGTCGGTAATCCAGATAGGTGGGGCAAAGGTACAGGACGGCAGGCAGACTCAGGGTCAGGCAGAGGTCCGTAATCCAGATAGGTGGGGCAAAGATACAGGACGGCAGGCAGACGCAGGATCAGGCAGAGGTTCGTAATCCAGATAGGTGGGGCAAAGATACAGGATGGCAGGCAGACTCAGGGTCAGGCAGAGGTCCGCAATCCAGATAGGTGGAGCAAAGATACAGGACGGCAAGCAGACTCAGGGTCAGGCAGAGGTTCGTAATCCAGATAGGTGGGGAAAAGATACAGGACGGCAAGCAGACTCAGGGTCAGGATCAAGCAGAGGTCCGTAATCCAGATAGGTGGGGCAAAGGTACAGGACTGCAGGCAGACTCAGGGTCAGACAGAGGTCCATAATCCAGATAGGTGGGGCAAAGGTACAGGACGGCAGGCAGACTCAGGGTCAGGGTCAGGCAGAGGTCCGTAATCCAGATAGGTGGGCCAAAGATACAGGACGGCAGGCAGACTCAGGGGCAGGGTCAGGCAGAGGTCCGTAATCGAGATAGGTGGGGCAAAGATACAGGACGGCAGGCAGACTCAGGGTCAGGGTCAGGCAGAGGTCAGTAATCCAGATAGGTGGCGCAAAGATACAGGACGTCAGGCAGATAGGATCAGGCAGAGGTCCGTAATCCAGATAGGTGGGGCAAAGATACAGGATGGCAGGCAGACTCAGGGTCAGGCAGAGGTCCGTAATCCAGATAGGTGGGGCAAAGATACAGGACGGCAAGCAGACTCAGGGTCAGGCAGAGGTTCGTAATCCAGATAGGTGGGGCAAAGATACAGGACGGCAAGCAGACTCAGGGTCAGGGTCAGGCAGAGGTCCGTAATCCAGATAGGTGGGGCAAAGGTACAGGACTGCAGGCAGACTCAGGGTCAGGCAGAGGTCCATAATCCAGATAGGTGGGGCAAAGATACAGGACGGCAGGCAGACTCAGGGTCAGGGTCAGGCAGAGGTCCGTAATCCAGATAGGTGGGGCAAAGATACAGGACGGCAGGCAGACTCAGACTCAGGGTCAGGCAGAGGTCCGTAATCCAGATAGGTGGGGCAAAGATACAGGACGGCAGGCAGACTCAGGGTCAGGGTCAGGCAGAGGTCAGTAATCCAGATAGGTGGGGCAAAGATACAGGACGGCAAGCAGACTCAGGGCAGGCAGAGGTCCGTAATCCAGATAGGTGGGGCAAAGATACAGGACGGCAAGCAGACCAGGGTCAGGCAGAGGTTCGTAATCCAGATAGGTGGGGCAAAGATACAGGACGGCAAGCAGACTCAGGGTCAGGGTCAGGCAGAGGTCCAGATAGGTGGGGCAAAGAATCAAGCAGATAGGGTCAGGGGCCAAAGATAGGTGGGGCAAAGATACAGGACGGCAGGCAGACTCAGGGTCAGGGTCAGGCAGAGGTCCGTAATCCAGATAGGTGGGGCAAAGATACAGGACGGCAGGCAGACTCAGGGTCAGGGTCAGGCAGAGGTCAGTAATCCAGATAGGTGGGGCAAAGATACAGGCAAGCAGACTCAGGCAGACGTAATCCAGATAGGTGGGGCAAAGGTACAGGACGGGGTCAGGGTCAGGCAGAGTCCGTAATCCAGATAGGTGGGGCAAAGATACAGGACGGCAGGCAGACTCAGGGTCAGGGTCAGGCAGAGGTCCGTAATCCAGATAGGTGGGGCAAAGATACAAGACGACGGGCAGACTCAGGGTCAGGGCCAGGCAGAATGGTCAACACTGGGAAAACTAGGAAACAGGAACAAACGAGAGACAGGAGCAGAGGGAAAATCGCTGGTAGGCTTTACGAAACAAACTACCTGCCAACAGATAAACAGATAACACAGGGGATAATGGGGAAGATGGCCGACACCTGGAGGGGGCTGGAGATAATCACAAAGACAGGGTGTGACAGTATTGGGTAGTTTTGTTCATCAGGCTGCCCCCCCAGTCTTCTCTTTAGTGATTGAGGGATGCTGAGGTTTGGCAATGTGAAGATAAGAATTCCAGGTTATCGTAGTGTTTTGTGTTATGTAGATGTATTTCAGAATTAACGTGGAAAGATTCATTGAAGAGTTTAGGTAAACTCTCTGGGAGTTAGGAGTATTTGTAGATGAAAGTGTATATTTGGCTTACATTAATGTTGTAAATAGACAAGATATTGAGTTTCTTTAACAAAGACGAAGATGGAGCCACGTAATTAGAGGAAGTGGCTACTCTTGCAAATATATTTTGTATTATGAGTAATTTGTGCAGGAAGGAGGCGTATGTACTGGCCCAGACAATTTATAGAGTTAGGAAGCAAGCCTGATGAACCAAACACACAGCAGCAAGGTAATTTATACGGATTAGAAATAGCAAAGGTCCAACTATGCAACCCTATGCCACACCACAGGATGTCTTGGCCCTGGTAGACGCACAGCCGTTTGCATAAACACATTGTTCTCTATCATTAACATAACTATAGAACCAATTATATGTATAATCATGAAAACTGTAATAATGCAGTTCAGAAAGTAATATTTCATGATCAACCGTGTCGAACGTTTTGGATAAATCTAAAAAGATGCCAGGAGCGTATTCATTGTTGTTAAGGGAAAGGGGGGTACCTAGTCAGCTGCACAACTTAATGCATTCAACAATACCAGTTTGCATAGATTTGGTGAAGATATAAATTACAGGCGCACTAATCAAGGAAAACACTGATTTCAGATGAGGCACCAATCTCATCATGACCTGCTGCTGATATCTTTAAGTTACCAATTATCTCCATCACCTCCATTACCTTCATCCGCTCCATTACCTCATCACATCCATTACCTCATCACCTCCATTACCTCACCGCCTCCATTACCTTATCACCTCAATTACCTCATCACATCCATTAACTACATCAACTCCATTACCTCATCACCTCCTTTACCTCATCACCTACATTACCTCATCACATCCATTGCCTCATCACCTCCATTACATCATCACCTCCATTACCTCATCACCTCCATTGCCTCTTCACATCCGTTACCTCATCACCTCCATTACCGCATCACATCCATTACCTATTCACCTCCATTACATATTCCCCTCCATTACCTCATCACCTCCATTACCTCCATCACATCCATTACCTCATCACATCCATTACCACATCACCTACATTACCTCATCACCTCCATTACCTCATCATCTCCATTACCTCCATCACCTCCATTACCTCATCACCTCCATTACCTCATCACCTCCATTGCCTCTTCACATCCATTACCTCATCACCTCCATTACCACATCACATCCATTACCTATTCACCTCCATTGCCTCTTCACATCCATTACCTCATCACATCCATTACCACATCACATCCATTACCTCATCACCTCCATTACCTCATCACCTCTATTACCTCATCACTTCCATTACCTCATCACCTCAATTACCTCATCACATCCATTAACTCATCAACTCCATTACCTCATCACCTCCATTACCTCATCACATCCATTGCCTCATCACCTCCATTACATCATCACCTCCATTACCTCATCACCTCCATTGCCTCATCACATCCATTACCTCATCACCTCCATTACCTCATCACATCCATTACCTATTCACCTCCATTACATATCACCTCCATTACCTCATCACCTCCATTACCTCCATCACATCCATCCTACCTCATCACATCCATTACCACATCACCTCCATTACCTCATCACCTCCATTACCTCATCATCTCCATTACCTCCATCACCTCCATTACCTCATCACCTCCATTACCTCATCACCTCCATTGCCTCTTCACATCCATTACCTCATCACCTCCATTACCACATCACATCCATTACCTATTCACCTCCATTGCCTCTTCACATCCATTACCTCATCACATCCATTACCACATCACATCCATTACCTCATCACCTCCATTACCTCATCACCTCTATTACCTCATCACCTCCATTACCTCATCACCTCCATTACCTCATCATCTCCATTACCTCATCACCTCCATTACCTCATCACCTCCATTACATTAAATCAAATCAAATCAAATGTATTTACATAGGCCTTCGTACATCAGCTGATATCTCAAAGTGCTGTACAGAAACCCAGCCTAAAACCCCAACAGCAAGCAATGCAGGTGTTGAAGCAAGTTTGCATAGGTCCATAGGTCCATAGGTCCATAGGACCATAGGTCCATAGGTCCATAGGTCTATAGGTCCACAGGTCCACAGGACCATAGGTCCATAGACCTGTAGGTCTATAGGTCTATAGGTTCATAGGTCCATAGGTCCATAGGTCCATAGGTCCATAGGTCCATAGGTCCATAGGTCCATAGGTCCATAGGACCATAGGTCCATAGGTCACAGGTCCACAGGACCATAGGTTCATAGGTCCATAGGTCCATAGGTCCATAGGTCCATAGGACCATAGGACCATAGGACCATAGGACCATAGGTCTATAGGTCTATAGGTCTATAGGTCCATAGGTCCATAGGACCACAGGTCCATAGGTCCATAGGTCTTCAGGTCCATAGGTCCATAGGACCATAGGACCATAGGACTATAGGTCTATAGGTCCACAGGTCCATAGGTCCATAGGTCCATAGGTCCATAGGACTATAGGTCCATAGGACTATAGGTCCATAGGACTATAGGACTATAGGTCCATAGGACTATAGGACTATAGGTCCATAGGACTATAGGTTTACAGGACCATAGGTCTATAGGTCTATAGGTCCATAGGACCATAGGTCGATCAGGAGGATCAAACTGAAGCAGGGAAGGGAAATGTGACTTCATGTAATCCAAGGGATTTCCATCAGTTTTCTCAAAAAGCAGTGGGGAAATACAGAAGTGTAAAATGTGGTGAGTAGACCCCACATCGGCATGATTATAAAAATGCTCCCATTAAACAATAGTGATCATTAATCAACTTCTTAAAAATAGCTCCATGGAAAATGACGGAAGTAAAAGTGAAAGTCACCCAATAAAATACTCCTTGAATAAAAGTCGAAAGGTATTTGGTTTTAAACATGCTTAAGCAGATGTTTTCTGTTTAGTGAGTCCTCCAGATCAGAGGCAGTAGGGATGACCAGGGATGTTCTCTGTTTAGTGAGACCTCCAGATCAGAGCCAGAGGGATGACCAGGGATGTTTTCTGTTTAGTGAGTCCTCCAGATCAGAGGCAGTAGGGATGACCAGGGATGTTCTCTGTTCAGTGAGTCCTCAAGATCAGAGGCAGAGGGATGACCAGGGATGTTTTCTGTTTAGTGAGTCCTCCAGATCAGAGGCAGAGGGATGACCAGGGATGTTTTCTGTTTAGTGAGTCCTCCAGATCAGAGGCAGAGGGATGACCAGGGATGTTCTCTGTTTAGTGAGTCCTCCAGATCAGAGGCAGTAGGGATGACCAGGGATGTTTTCTGTTTAGTGAGTCCTCCAGATCAGAGGCAGAGGGATGACCAGGGATGTTTTCTGTTTAGTGAGTTCCAGATCAGAGGCAGAGGGATGAGTCCTCCAGATCAGAGGCAGAGGGATGACCAGGGATGTTTTCTGTTTAGTGAGTCCTCCAGATCAGAGGCAGAGGGATGACCAGGGATGTTCTCTGTTTAGTGAGTCCTCCAGATCAGAGGCAGTAGGGATGACCAGGGATGTTTTCTGTTTAGTGAGTCCTCCAGATCAGAGGCAGAGGGATGACCAGGGATGTTTTCTGTTTAGTGAGTCCTCCAGATCAGAGGCAGAGGGATGACCAGGGATGTTTTCTGTTTAGTGAGTCCTCCAGATTAGGGATGACCAGGGATGTTTTCTGTTTAGTGAGTCCTCCAGATCAGAGGCAGAGGGATGACCAGGGATGGATGTTTCAGTAGGGATGACCAGGGATGTTCTCTGTTTAGTGAGTCCTCCAGATCAGAGGCAGAGGGATGACCAGGGATGTTTTCTGTTTAGTGAGTCCTCCAGATCAGAGGCAGAGGGATGACCAGGGATGTTTTCTGTTTAGTGAGTCCTCCAGATCAGAGGCAGTAGGGATGACCAGGGATGTTTTCTGTTTAGTGAGTCCTCCAGATCAGAGGCAGAGGGATGACCAGGGATGTTTTGTGTTTAGTGAGTCTGCCAGATCAGAGGCAGTAGGGATGACCAGGGATGTTTTCTGTTTAGTCCTCCAGATCAGAGGCAGAGGGATGACCAGGGATGTTCTCTGTTTAGTGAGTCCTCCAGATCAGAGGCAGTAGGGATGACCAGGGATGTTTTCTGTTTAGTGAGTCTGCCAGATCAGAGGCAGAGGGATGACCAGGGATGTTTTCTGTTTAGTCCTCCAGATCAGAGGCAGTAGGGATGACCAGGGATGTTCTCTGTTTAGTGAGTCCTCCAGATCAGAGGCAGTAGGGATGACCAGGGATGTTCTCTGTTTAGTGAGTCCTCCAGATCAGAGGCAGAGGGATGACCAGGGATGTTTTCTGTTTCGTGAGTCCTCCAGATCAGAGGCAGTAGGTATGTTTTCTGTTTAGTGAGTCCTCCAGATCAGAGGCAGAGGGATGACCAGGGATGTTTTGTGTTTAGTGAGTCTGCCAGATCAGAGGCAGTAGGGATGACCAGGGATGTTTTCTGTTTAGTCCTCCAGATCAGAGGCAGTAGGGATGACCAGGGATGTTTTCTGTTTAGTGAGTCCTCCAGATCAGAGGCAGTAGGGATGACCAGGGATGTTTTCTTTAGGAATGTATTGAAGGGAAAATAAAAGTTGTCAAAAAAATAAATAGTAAAGTACAGACAACCCCAAAAAATAATGAAGTAGTACTTTAAAGTGTTTTTACACCCCTGGTAAAGTACCTGAATTAGCGACATTATTCAAATAGTTTTTTCAGATATTGTCAACAAGGGTCGCAGATTAACTGTGTTGCGTGATCGTACTGAAGGCAGGTAAGGAGTCAGGCGCAGGAGAGCAGAGATGCCAATGTAACGTCTTTAATAGGCAAGTCCCAACACGGTACAGGTCCAATATCCATAAACGCCCAAGACAATATAGAACACACAGTTATTCACGGAAGGAGGAAAACAACGCTCCTTACTATCCTAAACACACGGTAGACACGTGAATAAACTGAGGAACAAGAAAAATAACCCTGCACAAACCCAAGCGGTGAATATACACACAGAAATGAAAGCAAATGAAAACCAGGTGTGAATGAACCAAAGACAAAACCAACGGAAAAGGAAAAATGGATCGGTGATGGCTAGTAGGCCGGCGACGCTGACCGCCGAGCACCGCAGAGCACCGCCGAGCACCGCAGAGCACCGCAGAGCACCGCCCGAACAGGGAGAGGAATCACCTTCAGAGGGAGTCGTGACAAACTGGTCACTCTTATGGGCATATAAATGAGGGTAAGATGGAATAAGGCAGCTTGTACGCACCTGTGTGTGTTCACTCGCTTGCATGTGTGTGTGGCTGCTTGTGTCCATAAGTGTGTGTGTATTCCAGGCCCAAAAGCGTTTCTTATTGAAGCTGTTGTACCAGTTGTTAGGAGGAATATATAATCCGTCACAGAGCCTATCCACCAGTGTAAAATAGACTGTTTGACAGAGGGCTCAGAGTAAAGTGTTGCCTATTTCCCTGCCGTTAACTCCCTCTCCACACGTTATTGCTGCGATCTGTCAGGATAACAGCACACACTCACACACACACACATTCTCACAGACGGACAGACACACACACACACGCGCGCACACACACACACACATGATAGCCGCAGTTTCCTAGAATGAGGTAATAAACCAGAGTGAGGTCAAAGGTCATGCTGAACAATAACTGCAGCAGTTGGCCAATATGGGGTATGTCTGGAGAAACACAAGGCTTTGATTTATCAACTGTAGAGTTCCCACACAAATACACACACACACACACACACACACACAGAGAGAGAGAGAGAGAAACACACATAAAGAGACTTACATCCTAGCTTTGTGATTTCTCAGCTGATACAGAATGCCTCGTTCTGTCACTTTACTCTCTATTCCTCATCCTTCTCATTTTACTCTCTTCTCTTCATCTGTCTATCATTTCTCCTACACATGTCACATTCTCCCTTTCCCATTACTCTTGCTATCCTTCTCTTCATTTCTCTACATCCTCACATATCTTTCTGCTTCCCCCTCATCCTCATCTTCTTTCTCTCTCTATCTATCTGCCATGTTCCTGTGCTGCACCTGGCTGTGCCCACATTCCCCGGGCCCACACTCCCATCACCATGGTTCCCCTCTCAACCTCTCCGACAGCCTCACATTAATCATCCCTCTGACTTCTCTCTCTCTCTCTCTCTCTCTCTCTCTCTGTCTCTCTCAATCTTTCTTTCTCCCTCTCTCTCCGTCCCTCCCACTCTGAGAGAAAAGTCCTTACAAAGAACCTGCCATCGTCATCAACATTTATCTTTCTATTCCCTTTCCTCTCCTGTCCTCTTTTCTCCCAAATCCCCAGTCCTCCCTCCCTCCCTCCCTCCCTCCCTCCCTCCCTCCCTCCCTCCCTCCTCCCTCCCTCCCTCGCTCCCTTCCTCCCTCCCTCCCTCCCTCCCTCCCTCCCTCACTCCCTTCCTCCCTCCCTCCTCCCCTCGCTCCCTTCCTCCCTCCCTCCCTCCCTCCCTCCCTCCCTCACTCCCTTCCTCCCTCCCTCCCTTCCTCCCTCCCTCCCTCCCTCCCTCCCTCCCTCCCTCCCTCCCTCCCTCCCTCCCTCCCTCACTCCCTCCCTCCCTCTATGTAACATTTGTGTGGTGACATTTCTGTGCAGAATGTGTGAGTGACATGCTGCTGTTAGGTTCTAAATATCAGGGTAAGAAATTGACGGACAAGATGCTCCAACCATTTCTACTCACCTGTTGGGGTCAATACAACTGCATAAGACAAAAATACATTTTCACACAAGCACTGATATTTAACCCTTTCTCCTATGCTGAGTCTCCTCCTACACCTCTAAACAGCCAATGCATCTCTGTTGCTAGACAGAACCATAGTGATATCTGTTCTTCCTAACTTTATCAGACCTGACCTCTGCCCCAAAGTGCTCACTCCTCCCCAACTCACGGCTGTTATGTTGACTGACACCAGATTGTGTCTTTTCTACTCCCATAGGATCCCTGATGGCTCACAAAACCTATCCAGACAGGATGTAAACGTTATACACTACCCTCTCTCCCTCACTGACATGAATAAGTATTAATTTCATATTTTCAGAACCCAACATTGTCTTTACAGGTTGATGTTCAACCAGATCTCACAGTCTCATGTCAGAATTAGACGTTCATTCATGTTTCTCAAACGCCAAATTTCAAGTTTATTCTGAATTTTTAAGGTTAGGGTTAAGTTTAGGCATTGACTTTGAATGGTTTGGGATAGGCTTAGCACTTAGCACTTACTGTTGTCCCTAGTGGTTTCCATGTCATCTCCCGACTAACTCAGACATCGATGGAACGCTGACTTGTAGCACGGGTGTCCTGCCTGTTATGTTTGTTGTTAGTTACCTTTAACTGCAGTTTCTGTATCCATAAGTGTATTTACTGTTACACACTCACTTAACACCCAGACCCTCTGGTTCATGCAGACTGAATAATCCTCCCTCACTCCACTCACTTATTTGTTTCCCTTTCTGTCGTTGATTTTCTTCCCTGATTAGATAGAGGTTGTATAATGTTGCTGCCCACTTCTCCTCCCCTCTTCTTTCTTCTCCTCCCTCTCCTTTCCTCCTCTTCTTTTCTTCTCCTCCCCTTCCCTCTCCTTTCCTCACTTCTCCCCCCCCTCTTCTTTCTTCCTCTTCTCCCCCTCCCTTCTCCTTTCCCTCTCCTTTCCTCACTTCTCCCCCCCCTTCTTCTTTTCTTCTCTTCTCCCCTTCCCTCTCCTTTTCCTTTCACTTCTCCCCCTCTTCTTTCTTTTCTTCTCCCCTTTCTCCTCCCCTCCCTCTCTTCAATTCTCTTCTCCCCTCACGTCTCTCCTCTACCCTCCCCCTCTCTTTCCTCTGCTTTCTCCTTTCCTCCCTCTTCTTTCTTCTTCTCCCCTCTCCTCTCCTCTCTTCTCCTCCCCTCCCTCTCTTTACTTCTCCCCTCATTTCTTCTCTCCTCTCCCTCTTCATTCTTCTTCTTCTCCCTCTCCTCTCCTCTCTTCTCCTCCCCTCCTCCTCTCCTCCCCTCTTCTCCTCTCCTCTCCTCTCCTCTCCTCTCCTCCTCTCCTCCCTCTCCTCTCCTCTCCTCTCCTCCCTCTCCTCTCCTCTACCCTCCTCTCTTCTCCTCCTCACTTCTCCTACCCTCTCTCCTGTCCTCTCCTCTCTTCTCCTCTAACCTCCTACTTCTCCTCCCCTCTCTCTCTCCTAACCTCCTCTCCTCTCCTCCCCTCTTCTCCTCTAACCTCTTCTCCTCCCCTCTTCTCCTCCCCTCTCCTCCCCTCTCCTCCTCTAACCTCCTCTCTCCTCCCCTCCTCTCCCTCTAACCTCTCCTCACTTCTCCTCCCCTCTACTCTCCTCTAACCTCCTCTTCTCTCCTCTAACCTCCTCACTCTTCTCCTCCTCACCCCTCTACTCTCTCCTTCTCCTCCCTCTCCTCACTTCTCCTCCCCTCTACTCTCTTTTCCTCTAATATCCTCTCATTTTATTTGTTTTCTTTCCTCCCCTCCCCTCCCATTTCCCCTTCCCTGTTTTTCTATCCTCCTCTCTCTTCTAGTCTGGAGAGACAACACACAAACACAAAAATAATATTGTTTGATAATATGTGTGTGTTTTAAAAAAGTAATTTTCTATGTTTTATTAGCCATGTAATTTAAGAGAATCTTTCATATTGATGTATATATCATAATAAGCACTTCAAGAACTGTCAGGGTGATAGTTAAATGTCACGGAGAACACACAAGCACTCAAATGCCAGCATCAAATATCACAAAAAGATATGTTTCTCTGGTGATATTAAGAGAGAAAAGTAATTAAAGCTTCAATCAAAGGTTTGGGGAACACTGAACAAGAAGCTGATTGTCATCTCCCAGATAGAGACAAGTCAACACTTTTACGCAATCTCTCCTGTTTCCCCTGATGCCAAGGCACTTTATCATTCTATTAGAAACTGATAGGAGATGGAGGTGTGATGTGTGTGTGTGTGTGTGTGTGTGTGTAGTAAGTGTGTGTGTAGTGTGTAGTGTGTGTGTGTGTGTGTGTGTGTGTGTGTGTGTGTGTGTCTGTGCGTGAGTGTGGGTGTGTGTGTGCGTGAGTCATCAAGTGAGTTCCATTTCTACAGTAAAGACAGCCATGGTCCTGCCCCGCCTTCTTCTACCCCACAGACCCTCCTCCCCTCTCCTTGTGTTTTAGACTGCCGTCACCTATGTGTTTGTGTGTGTGTTAGTGAGTTTCCCATGATGCATTGCAGCTTCCTCCCGTGGCTCATGGAACTGCAGTGACACCTACAGGAGCCAAGGGATGAGAGTAGATAGGAGGAGTGGATCAGAGAGGAGCAGAGAGGAGAGGGAAAGGGTGGAGAGGAGGGGAGATGGCGAAGGGGAAGTGAGGGGAGAGGAGACATTGTTAGATAATTGCCCCTCTAGAAACAACACCTGTAATACCACTTTGCTTTGACCGAGCCTGGTGGAGTTGGAGGCTGGTCTGGAGCTGTTGATCTAGCCTGGTGGAGTTGGAGGCCGGTCTGGAGCTGTTGATCTAGCCTGATAGAGTTGGAGGCTGGTCTGGAGTTATTGATCTAGTCTGGTAGAGGTGGAGGCTGGTCTGGAGATATTGATCTAGTCTGGTAGAGGTGGAGGCTGGTCTGGAGATATTGATCTAGTCTGGTAGAGGTGGAGGCTGGTCTGGAGTTATCGATCTAGTCTGGTAGAGGTGGAGGCTGGTCTGGAGATATTGATCTAGCCTGGTAGAGGTGGAGGCTGGTCTGGATGTGGAGTTATTGATCTTATCTGGTAGAGGTGGAGGCTGGTCTGGAGTTATTGATCTGGTCTGGAATTATCGATCTAGTCTGGTAGAGGTGGAGGCTGGTCTGGAATTATCGATCTAGTCTGGTAGAGGTGGAGGCTGGTATGGAATTATCGATCTAGTCTGGTAGAGGTGGAGGCTGGTCTGGAATTATCGATCTAGTCTGGTAGAGGTGGAGGCTGGTCTGGAATTATCGATCTAGTCTGGTAGAGGTGGAGGCTGGTCTGGAATTATCGATCTAGTCTGATAGAGGTGGAGGCTGGTCTGGAGATATTGATCTAGTCTGGTAGAGGTGGACGCTGGTCTGGAGTTATCGATCTAGTCTGGTAGAGGTGGAGGCTGGTCTGGAGATATTGATCTAGTCTGGTAGAGGTGGAGGCTGGTCTGGAGTTATCGATCTAGTCTGGTAGAGGTGGAGGCTGGTCTGGAGATATTGATCTAGTCTGGTAGAGGTGGAGGCTGGTCTGGAGCTATTGGTCTAGTCTGGTAGAGGTGGAGGCTGGTCTGGAGTTATTGATCTAGTCTGGTAGAGGTGGAGGCTGGTCTGGAGTTATTGATCTTATCTAGTCTGGTAGAGGTGGAGGCTGGTCTGGAATTATCGATCTAGTCTGGTAGAGGTGGAGGCTGGTCTGGAATTATCGATCTAGTCTGGTAGAGGTGGAGGCTGGTCTGGAATTATCGATCTAGTCTGGTAGAGGTGGAGGCTGGTCTGGAATTATCGATCTAGTCTGGTAGAGGTGGAGGCTGGTCTGGAATTATCGATCTAGTCTGGTAGAGGTGGAGGCTGGTCTGGAATTATCGATCTAGTCTGGTAGAGGTGGAGGCTGGTCATGAAACACACACATACACACAAAGAGACAGTAATGCTTAAAATGTAAAGTTTTACATGCAATTATATATTAGTTATGTAGAGCAATGAATATGAAAGAACATATCTGTGTATTTCTGTGTGAGACTGTGTGCAAGTGTGTGTGTGTGTGTATGTGTGTGTGGCCTCTCCATCTTACAGAGTGCACACAGAGACACATGTCAAAGAATCAGCATTACCTCCAAATGATTCATTGGTTTATGAAGTGCCCGGAATTTAAGTGTGTGTGTGTGTGTGTGTGTGTGTGTGTGTGTGTGTGTGTGTGTGTGTGTGTGTGTGTGTGTGTGTATGTATGTATGTATGTGTGTGTGTGTGTGTGTGTGTTTGATTACATCATATAGGATGACTCATTCATTTTCCATTCACCCAGTTCAATGTACAATTGCTAGGTTTAGGCTGCTACATGAGACTGTATCCTATGAATGACATGTTTACAACATACAGGAGGTGCAGAGGTCCAGAGAATTTTGAGTAATCATCGTGACAGACTTTGAAACATTCAAAACCGCCTTTCACACTCTTGCCTGCGTCTAGCTGATCTAAGGCGTAATCATTTTTGCAACATTTGCTAACAAGAGATTCTATTTGACAAATTCAGCGATGCTTATTCCCGTTTTGTTCCGTTTGCTTCATTTTTAAACATTTTACAATTAATTACACCCCCGATCACGTGCAAACACATTTCACTTTCATTGCAGCCACGTACAAACAGCATGATCCAATTGATCGTTGTATAATTACCTCTCACATCTATGTGCTCTCCTCTTCTCACCTTTTCTCTTCCATTGCGGACTTCAGTGCACAACAAATCAGCTGTCTGTGACCAGGCAAAATAAACTTGTCATAACCGCTAACCGCCACACACAGCCTACATCGTCACCAAAGTAACGTCATTGTCAACATAGCTATTAGAACTAACTCATTAGTAAACCGCTACAATCATGCAGTACAGTGTACAGTCAGCAAGCAGTTTAGCAGATACACCAGCGGGCACTGGTGGCAATAAATCAATAAAACCAAAAGCTTGCCTTGACTTGGAATAGTTACAGTGCTGGATAGCCATAGCCAGCTAGCTAACATAACATCCCTCTCTGTTGGGTAGCCATAGCCAGCTAGCTAACATAACGTCCCTCTCTGTTGGGTAGCCATAGCCAGCTAGCTAATATATCATCCTTATCTGTTTGAGCAGGGTGTTTGAGTAGGCTAAACTAGCTAGCTATATACACTAACTAAGTGAAAATACAAAAAAGATACAATGAAATATAGAAAGCTCTCTCCTGATTCTCTTTCATTTTTGAATACATTAATTTGTAAAAAATAAAAAATAAACTATTCAACTATTGTCTTTCTCTCTTTGATTCAACTTCTCACCAGAATTTATGCACTGTAGTGCTAGCTAGCTGTACACTCTAAAAATCCACGTTTCCTGGAAGATCATTTAGGGGTTCTTCAAATTCAAACAGTGGAGGAACCCCTAGACGTTCTCCGAATAAACTTTTAGGGGTTAATCTTTGATCTACCCTCCTCTATCATTATAACATATAATTAATTATAATAATAATATGCATAAAAATAACAACAATAACTCCATATTTTAGATGTCAGTGTTTATTATGATTTTAGTGGCAAAGCAGAATAAAAAATACAAATATGAGGTAAACTCCCAGCAGAGCCCCAAGTCCAATGGGTACATCCTCTGGCGTGTTGATGTTAATGTGCTGATGTTCTCCGTATCCATAGCCAAAATTATTTTGCATTGCCCAGTGATCTAATAGGCTTCCTGTTATAAGGAGGATGAAGTCTGTGAATCCCCAAAAATTATATTATACAGAAGATTAACAAAATATGCACACAACAGTATTCATACCTTTGTTTTTGTGGCAAATGGGAAAAAAATGTTTTGCTAATGGTTTTCATACACATACCATGTCCATAATGTAGAGGCCTATAGGATATTCATTGAAGAGGTAAGTGAGGAGGATGGTAATTGTGATCTGCCTAACATACCAATACCAATTGACATACCTGTGTATGCCTCTTCGTCTGTATACCTGCAGACACAGACACGGATGTGAGCAGTTCAGTCATCTACACCCGATACAACTAGCTTTCGACATCTTGTTATAATCTATATATTCTTACCTCTTTGTTGATTCATATCCATTGAATTGTATCCATTTTCTGTTTTAGAAAGATTTTCACAAATATGAAAAGATTGATGGTACAAAATAAAACAATATGAATTTATATCATACAAGGGACAAACATTACCTTAAATTGAAGAAATATAAACATTTTTCACTTAAGTGCCTGCACCTGCTGTCCTTTCAAATTAAAATCCAAATGTTTCATTTGGGCAGTTAGGTTCCTGCAAGAACCCCCATCAATTAAGGAGGTTCCTCGATGAACCCCACCTCCTATGGGGTTCTTGGAAGAGCCTTTTGGGGGCAGTTTTCAGTGCCAAGAACCCCAAGGTTCTTCAAAGGATTTTGACGATCATAGAATAACCCTTGTTGAAACTCTCATTTTTAGAGTGTGGCTTCAGTACTAGATTCCTTCTCTGATCCTTTGATTGGGTCAACAACATGGCAGTTCATTCTGCAAGAGCTCTGATAGGTTGGGAAGTTGTCATAATTATCATGTAAGTCCGGAAGTCTGATAGGTCCGGAAGTTGTCATAATTACTGTGTAAGTCTATGGAAGCAGGTGAGAACCACAAACCTCCTAGGTTTTGATTTGAAGTCAATGTATCCAGTGGAGGACGGGAACTATCTGTCCTACAGCTACACCGTGGTGCTACCCTACAGATTGCTGTTGAGGCTAGTGTAGACCTTCATCATGAAACAGTGTGTTTTAATCAATTATTTGGTGACATGAATATATTTAGAATAGTTCAATATTAAATGGATATTCAATTGAATTATTTCAGAAATTCACCTCGGAGAATGGTCCTCCCCTTCCTCCTCTGAAGAGCCTCAACTCGTGTGAGTGAGTGAGTGAGTGAGTGAGTGAGTGAGAGAGGAAATGAAATTAACAGGGCGAGGTATAGGAGAGAGGTATAGGAGAGAGGTATAGGAGAGAGGTATAGGAGAGAGGGATAAGAAGGAGGGCGGGGTGGGGAGAGAGGGATAGAGAAGGAGGGCGGGGTGGGGAGAGAGGGATAGAGAAGGAGGGCGGGGTGGGGAGAGAGGGATAGAGAAGGAGGGCGGGGTGGGGAGAGAGGGATAGAGAAGGAGGGTGGGGAGAGAGGGATAGAGAAGGAGGGCGGGGTGGGGAGAGAGGGATAGAGAAGGAGGGCGGGGTGGGGAGAGAGGGATAGAGAAGGAGGGCGGGGTGGGGGAGAGAGGGATAGAGAAGGAGGGCGGGGTGGGGAGAGAGGGATAGAGAAGGAGGGCGGGGTGGGGAGAGAGGGATAGAGAAGGAGGGCGGGGTGGGGTGGGGAGAGAGGGATAGAGAAGGAGGGCGGGGGGGGGAGAGAGGTATAGAGAAGGAGGGCGGGGTGGGGAGAGAGGTATAGAGAAGGAGGGCGGGGTGGGGTGGGGAGAGAGGGATAGAGAAGGAGGGCGGGGTGGGGTGGGGAGAGAGGGATAGAGAAGGAGGGCGGGGTGGGGAGAGAGGGATAGAGAAGGAGGGCGGGGTGGGGAGAGAGGGATAGAGAAGGAGGGCGGGGTGGGGAGAGAGGGATAGAGAAGGAGGGCGGGGTGGGGAGAGAGGGATAGAGAAGGAGGGCGGGGTGGGGAGAGAGGGATAGAGAAGGAGGGCGGGGTGGGGAGAGAGGGATAGAGAAGGAGGGCGGGGTGGGGAGAGAGGGATAGAGAAGGAGGGCGGGGTGGGGAGAGAGGTATAGAGAAGGAGGGCGGGGTGGGGAGAGAGGTATAGAGAAGGAGGGCGGGGTGGGGAGAGAGGGATAGAGAAGGAGGGCGGGGTGGGGAGAGAGGGATAGAGGAGGAGGGCGGGGTGGGGAGAGAGGGATAGAGAAGGAGGGCGGGGTGGGGAGAGAGGGATAGAGAAGGAGGGCGGGGTGGGGAGAGAGGGATAGAGAAGGAGGGCGGGGTGGGGAGAGAGGGATAGAGAAGGAGGGCGGGGTGGGGAGAGAGGGATAGAGAAGGAGGGGGGGGGGGGGAGAGGGATAGAGAAGGAGGCGGGGTGGGGAGAGAGGTATAGGAGAGAGGTATAGAGAAGGAGGGTGGGTGGGGAGAGAGGTATAGAGAAGGAGGGTGGGTGGGGAGAGAGGTATAGAAGAGAGGTATAGGAGAGAGGTATAGGAGAGAGGTATAGAGAAGGAGGGCGGGGTGGGGAGAGAGGGATAGAGAAGGGGTGAAGGAGAAAAGCAGAGGAAGTGGATGGAGAGAAACAAAATGGAGGAATTATGAAAAAGAGAGAGATTCACCCCTCGGAGCAATTACTGCAGGTTCTTTGTGGGTAGAGTTGGGATCTTCTCAGCCATGTGCCCTCCCCAATCTCATTAAAATCAGGGAGAGGATCAGATGACTACACACAGACACAGCACACACACCCGGTCCACTAAGGGCTTGCTCCCAGAAACACACTCTGCTTTGTGTATGTGAATGTGTAGCCTCCTCTCCTCTCCTCTCCTCTCCTCTTCTCTTCTCTCCTCTCTCCTCTCTCCTCTCTTCGCCTCACCTCCCCTCCC
Organism: Oncorhynchus tshawytscha; assembly: GCF_018296145.1. Classification (NCBI taxonomy): domain Eukaryota; kingdom Metazoa; phylum Chordata; class Actinopteri; order Salmoniformes; family Salmonidae; genus Oncorhynchus; species Oncorhynchus tshawytscha. The sequence goes on from NC_056441.1 coordinate 83,057,747, forward strand.
CTCCCCTCCTCTCCTCTTCTTTTCTCTTCTCTCCTCTCGCTCCCTGGAGATGTTAAGCAGTGTTAGAAACAGATCTAAAGAGTAATTAGCTAATAACATTAGGTCACACTTCACATGTTTAGTCCAGATAGATGGTCATACTATCAACAAACTGTTGATAAGCAGCTACTTGCCAAGGCTGCAGATAGGATAAGGGTTAATGTTAGGGTTAGGAAAAAGGTTAACCTCCCTGAGCACGGAACCCGCTAGCGGGCTGAAATTCCACAACATACGGTGATCGCTACATAAATAGTCATATTAAACATTCATGAAAATACAAGTGTCTCACATGTATCGAAAGCCTAGAATCTTGCTAATCCAACTGCGTTGTCAGATTTTAAAAAAGGATTTACTGCAAAAGAATACGTACGATGCAATTATCTGACCATAGAGCCCCATAAAAAACTATTTCAACCAGCACAGGCGTAACATAATCACAAACTGCAATAAAATAAATTGTTTACCTTTGACGATCTTCCTCTGTTTGCAATTGCAATGCTCATTGTTACACAATGAATTATCTTTTCTTTGATAAAAATCCGTTTTCATTGCCTAACACGAAACATTTTGTGAACGCTTGTGTCGTGAATTCCGTCTCATTCCATTTTCAACGACACATTCAAGCGTAAATACCCACACAAAACGTGACTTTTCCAGTCATGTTTGGTTTCACTGCAATCAACTGGTTTGTTTGTAACACAATCAAACCTGATGGGTCATTACGCGGGAAGTATTGACTGAAAGAAACCGATTTGAAGACAACAAGTCATGACATCATTGTGCACCAATGATTTGCCCGCTGTTTAGTTGATTGACTGTATTTTAACCCAATGACCACTGATCATCTTGAAATCTAGCTGAATAGATAGCCAATGGGTCATGTTTATGTGTTGCAAGACCAACCCATGTAGTAAGCTCCAGCGTAAAGAGAGTCATTCGCTATTGAAGTTTCATACCGGAAGGAGAAACACATATTACGCATTGCATTGTTTGGTAAACGCGCAGATTCAGCTGTTTATATATCAATCAGTATGGAGACTAAGTCAGGGAAAGCTAAATCTAAGTCTAGATATACAGATGCACACACAATTTTAGAATAAATTGATTGGGAAAGTGATACAGAGATTGTTGTAGGACGATTAATTTAGTGATTGTGGAGGAATATTTTTTGAATGGGAGAGGACATCGTTTTGGACTGGTAAGTTCTTATCATGCTAATGGCCTTGTTTGAAATTAATAATATAAAATATTATTTGTGATTTTTAAAAATTTTAGAAGCAATATATAAACATGTAATGTCATGAAATGTGAGATGCGTGTGTCTGCCGCCCCACCCCAACCCACATGAAATAGCCTATTTGAGGCTGTTGAGGGGAGGGCAGGCCCACAACAATGGCCAAAGTGAAATGGAGACAGTAGATACAGCTGGTCTGTTGTAATATAATAAAGACAGTAGATCTAGCTGGTCTGTCATAATATAATAGAGAGTAGATCTAGCTGAAATGTCATAATATAATAGAGACAGTAGATCTTGCTGAAATGTCATAATATAATAGAGACAGTAGATCTTGCTGAAATGTCATAATATAATAGACAGTAGATCTAGCTGAAATGTCATAATATAAAAGAGACAGTAATATTTTCAACATTATGTTCCCTGTACTCTATATATATATGTTTATTATACCTGTTGATACAGGGCTCATATGTGAAACTATTCTAACTGAACATTTTCTTTCACAGTGACACTGACTCCAAATGGCAGCCCCCAGGTCCAAGGTGTCCATCCCCCACTGAAGCTGGTTCATCCAGCTCCTGCCACAAGTGGTGTTCATCTGCCCAAATGTATTTCTGCAGGCATGGATGTGCCTCAGGGCCAAAAGGGCACAGCATTGAGGCGTCGCTGTGTTCTTTACAAAATGAAGTCCCCCATCACCTGCGCCACACCGCTTTGAAGATGCTAAATATTGTTTTATCGTAAAACAAACAAGAAATAAGACAAAATAACACAAATCTTGAGCGTGAATAACTATTCACCCCCCCCCCTCCTCCTAAGTCAATAATTTGCAGATCCACCTTTTGCAGCTATTACAGCTGCAAGTCTTTTGGGTATGTCTCTACAAGCTTGGCACATCTAGCCACTGGGATTTTTGCTCATTCTTCAAGGCAAAACTGCTCCAGCTCCTTCAAGTTGAATGGGTTCCGCTGGTGTACAGCAATTTTTTATTTTATCTTTGGTCAGTCAGGAGATTTTTATTTTACCTTTATTTAACTAGGCAAGTCAGTTAAGAACAAATTCTTATTTTCAATGACAGCCTAGGAACAGTGGGTTAACGGCCTGTTCAGGGGCAGAACAACAGATTTTGTACCTTGTCAGCTCAGGGATTTGAACTTGCAACCTTTTGGTTACTAGTCCAATGCTCTAACCACTAGGCCACCCTGCCGCCCCAATCTATAAGTCATACCACAGATTCTCAGTTGGGTTGAGGTCCCGGCTTTGACTAGGCCATTCCAAGACATTTAAATGTTTCCCCTTAATTTGATTGCTTTTCTGATTTTCGTGACCAAACTTCCTGATGCTACGTGTCTGGTCCTGAAAAATAGCCCGTTTACTTTGGGAAAGTTATTTTTCCAAAAATAAAAACAATGACCCCTAGATTCAACAAGTTAACCGTTTACCTTTGATGATCTTCGGATGTTTTCACTCACGAGACTCCAAGTTACACAGCAGATGTTCCTTTTGTTCCATAAAGATTGTTTTTTATACCCAAAAAGCAACGTTTGTTTGACGCATTATGTTCAGAAATCCACAGGAAAGAGCGGTCACCACAATGCAGACGTATATTCCAAATAATATCCATAAATGTCCACAAAAACATGTCAAACGTTTTTTATAATCAATCCTCAGGTTGTTTTTAAAATATATTTTCGATAATATATCAACCGAGTGTGTAGGTTTTTCCATTACAGAGGGGGGAACAATGGCGGCTTTACTCAATTGCACACAAACTCACTCTGAGAGCCCTCACCTCTCCACGTACGCAATGTGATCCTTCACGCTCATTTTTCAAAATAAAAGCCTGAAACTATGTCTAAAGACTGTTGACATCTTAGGGAAGCCACAGAAAAAGGAATCTGGTTGATATCCCTTTAAATGAAGGCTAGACATGCGTAGGAACAGAAGGGTTTGAAAATAAGAGGCACTTCCTGATTGGATTTTCCTCAGGGTTTCGCCTGCAATATCAGTTCTGTTATACTCACAGACAATATTTTGACAGTTTTGGAAACTTTAGAGTGTTCTCTATCCTGATCTGTCAATTATATGCATATTCTAGCATCTGGTCCTGGGAAATAGGCCGTTTACTTTGGGAACGTTTTTTTTTCCAAACATAAAAATAGTGCCCCCTAGCTTAGAGGTTTTAAGCAATGGCTTTTTTCTGGCCTGTCTTCTGTACAGGCCAGCTCTGTGGAGTGTACAGCTTAAAGTGGTCCTATGGACAGATACTCCAATCTCCGCTGTGGACCTTTCCAGCACCTTCAGGGTTATCTTCGGTCTCTTTGTTGTCTCTGATTAATGCCCTCCTTGCCTGGTCTGTAGGTTTTGGTGGGCGGCCCTCTCTTGGCAGGTTTGTTGTGGTGCCATATTCTTTCCATGTTTTTATAATAGATTTAATGGTGCTCCGTGGGATCTTCAAAGTTTTGGATACTTTTTTTATAGCCCAACCCTGATCTGTACTTCTCCACAACTTTGTCCCTGACCTGTTTGAAGAGCTCCTTGGTTTTCCTTGCGCCGCTTGCTTGGTGGTGCCCCTTGCTTAGTGGTGTTGCAGACTCGGGGGCTTTTCAGAACAGGTGTATATATACTGAGATCATGTGACAGATCATGTGACACTTAGATTGCACACAGGTGAAATTGATTTAGCTAATTATGTGACTTCTGAATGTATTTGGTGCACCTGATCTTATTGAGGGGCTTCATAGGAAAGGGGGTGAATATATATGCACACACCACTTTTCCTTTTGTCTATTTTTTATAAGTTATTTCTAAGTTATTTTTAAAGTTATTTTTCATTTCTCTTCACCAATTTTGACTATTTTCTGTATGTCCATTACATAAAATTAAAATTAAAATCTATTTAAATTCCAGGTTGTAATGCAACAAAATAGGAAAAACGCCAAGGGGGATGAATTATTTCGCAAGGCACTGTGCACACACAGATATACACACACAGATATACACACACAGATATATACACACACACATTAACACATACACACTCACCTACAAGGACTAGCATAATGCTCCATAGCGTTATGTAGCCTATTGTGTAGCCTATTGTGTAGCCTATTGTGTAGCCTATTTTGTAGCCTATTGTGTAGCCTATTTTGTAGCCTATTGTGTAGCCTATTGTGTAGCCTATTGTGTAGCCTATTTTGCAGCCTATTGTGTAGCCTATTTTGTAGCCTATTGTGTAGCCTATTGTGTAGCCTATTGTGTAGCCTATTTTGCAGCCTATTGTGTAGCCTATTGTGTAGCCTATTGTGTAGCCTATTGTGTAGCCTATTGTGTAGCCTATTTTTCAGGTTGTAAAGCGATTAGTTGAAAGCTGTTTCCCCTTTCCTCTTTTCCTGTCGTTTGGGGTTCTGTGATGAAGCATCATCATGAAGGGACATGAATCATCAACTCTGTCAAATTAGCCTCACCACGTCACACATATATCATGCAAAACCCACCCAAAACCGTATGTAGTAGTAGTGTGTGTGTGTGTGAGCACTTGCATGTAAGTGTGTAGGGGTGTGTGCATGTGCGAGTGAGTGAGTGTGAGTGACTGGTTTGCCAGTTAAGTGTAATAAAGCACTGGACTAAAGTAATGTGATGAGATTAATGACCTGGCCAACCATGAATACAGCAGAGCTCCTCCCCCCCTCTCTCTCTCTCTCTCTCTCTCTCTCTCTCTCTCTCTCTCTCTCTGTGTATGGGGAGTTAGGCTGTGAGGTAATGTGAGGAGACAGATGATTTATCTTACTCAGGTGAGAGTGAGGTGGGAGAGTGGGAGGAAAGGGAGAGAAGAGGATATGGGACAAGAAGGGCAGGATGGATGAGGTGTCTACACTGAGTAGAGAGGGGAGAGACAGAGAGAGAGAGACAGGGAGAGGAGAGACAGGGAGAGAGAGCAGAGAGAGGAGAGACAGAGAGAGTAGAGCAGAGAGAGAAGAGACCGGAGAGGAGAGACAGGGAGAGGAGAGACAGAGGAGAGACAGAGAGAGGAGAGCAGAGAGGAGAGACAGAGAGAGGAGAGACAGAGAGAGTAGAGACAGAGAGAGGAGAGACAGAGAGAGGAGAGACAGAGAGAGGAGAGACAGAGAGAGGAGAGACAGAGAGAGGAGAGACAGAGAGAGGAGAGACAGAGAAAGTAGAGCAAGAGAGGAGAGACAGAGAGAGGAGAGACAGAGGAAAGTAGAGCAAAGAGAAGAGACAAGAGAGGAGAGACAGAGAGAGGAGAGACAGAGAGAGGAGAGACAGAGAGAGGAGAGACAGAGAGACAGAGAGAGGAGAGACAGAGAGAGGAGAGACAGAGAGACAGAGAGAGGAGAGACAGAGAGAGGAGAGACAGAGAGAGGAGAGACAGAGAGAGGAGAGCAGAGAGAGGAGTGACAGAGAGAGTAGAGCAGAGAGAGACAGAGAGAGGAGAGACAGGAGAGGAGAGACAGAGAGAGAGAGCAGAGAGAGAGAGACAGAGAGAGGAGAGACAGAGAGAGGAGAGACAGAGAGAGGAGAGACAGAGAGACAGAGAGAGGAGAGACAGAGAGAGGAGAGCAGAGAGAGGAGTGACAGAGAGAGTAGAGCAGAGAGAGGAGTGACAGAGAGAGGAGTGACAGAGAGAGTAGAGCAGAGAGAGGAGTGACAGAGAGAGTAGAGCAGAGAGAGGAGTGACAGAGAGAGGAGAGCAGAGAGAGGAGTGGGGCAAGTATTGAGGAATCACAAGGGCAGACAGGGGAAGCTGGAGGTTAGAGTGGGATGGGAATTGAACAGGCAGAAAAGGAAGGAAGAGAGGTTTTAAATCCTGCCTAGAAACAGAAATTGATTAACAATAATGTATTTTTGCATTGCCCCTCATCCCTGTATCTCCTCTTCTACTCTTTCCCCTCCTTTCAACCTTGTCTTCTATCTGTCCTCTCAACCCCCTGTATCTCCTCTCACCCTATTTCCTCTCTCCTTGTCCTCCCCTCAACCCCCCAACCCCTGTAACTTCTCTCTCCGTCTTTTCTCTCTCTTTGTCTACTCCTCAACCCCCTATCTTATCTCACCATCTGTCCTCTATTTCTGTCCTCCCCTCAACCCCTGTATCTTCCCTCTCCATCTGTCCTCTCTATGTCCCCCTAAACCCCTGTATCGATTCTCACCATCTGTCCTCTCTCTCTGTCCTCCCCTTAACCTCCTGTATCTCCACTCTCTCCATCTGTCCTCTCTATGTCCTCCCCTCAACCCCCTGTATCTTCTCTCTCCATCTGTCCTCTCTATGTCCTCCCCTCACACCCCTGTATCTTCTCTCTTCATCTGTCCTCTATTTCTGTCCTCCGGTCAACCCCTGTATCTTCTCTCACCATCTGTCCTCTCTATGTCCTCTCCTCAACCCCCTGTATCTTCTCTCTCCATCTGTCCTCTCTATGTCCTCCCCTCAACCCCCTGTATCTTCTCTCTCCATCTGTCCTCTCTATGTCCTCCCTCTTAACCCCTGTATCTTCACTGTCCTCTCTATGTCCTCCCCTCAACCCCCTGTATCTTCTCTCTCCATCTGTCCTCTCTATGTCCTCCCCTCAACCCCTGTATCTTCACGTCGGTCCTCTATTCCTGTCCTCCCCTCAACCCCTGTATCTTCTCTCTCCATCTGTCCTCTCTCTGTCCTCCCCTTAACCCCCTGTATTTCCACTGTCCTCTCTATGTCCTCTCCTCAACCCCCTGTATCTTCTCTCTCCGTCTGTCCTCTCTATGTCCTCTCCTCAACCCCCTGTATCTTCTCTCTCCATCTGTCCTCTCTACATCCTTCCCTTAACTCCCTGTATCTCCACTCTCTCTCTGTCCTCTCAATGTCCTCTCCTCAACTCCCTGTATCTCCTCTCTCTGTCTGTTTTCTCTCTGTCCTCTCCTCAACCCCCTGTATCTTCTCTCTCCATCTGTCCTCTCTACGTCCTTCCCTTAACTCCCTGTATCTCCACTCTCTCTCTGTCCTCTCAATGTCCTCTCCTCAACTCCCTGTATCTCCTCTCTCTGTCTGTTTTCTCTCTGTCCTCCCCTTAACCCCCTGTATCTCC
>NC_056441.1:83070099-83082599 GCF_018296145.1 Oncorhynchus tshawytscha
CTGCAGTATCATCCAACATTTCCTCAGTGAAAACAAGGTCCTGAGCAAATGTAAAATTAGCTTCTTACCAAAATACCGTGTGACAGACCACGTATACACACCCTTACTGACACACAAAAATACAAAAGCAAAGTCTTCTCATGGTTTGTTAATTTCAATGCTTTTGACTCAATATACACATTTATGGAAAGTGGTGTCGGGGGAAGGCATATAACATTATAAAATCAATGTACAGAAACAACAAGTGTGCAGTTAAAATTGGCAATATAACACACACATGTATTTCCTCAGGGCCGTGGGGTGAGACAGGGATGCAGATTGTGCCCCAACCTCTTCAACATATGTGACTAATTTTCAGGAAGCTAGGCGTATGTCGTGCGTCACTACTTCACATGAGAACTTTCTGGAACATGTGAACTGTCATGTGCCTTAATAACAAACTTGTATGCCATCTGTAAATATGAATACAATTGTTAAATTACAAGCCTAGTTGGTTTAGCCATTGAAAAAGTTGGGCAACCTTCCACTACCCATGATTGGCTGAGATAATGAGTGAGCTGGACATGCCGAGAGATGACTTTGGTTTGGTCACACACAGACACATAGCACGCTTCTGTCTATTTGAACTGGTCAGTATGTGTAGGTAATATTGTCTGGCGCAGCTATTAAAAAATTCTGGAGGACCGAGTTTTGAAATCAGTGGAATTAGTGTTTGATAGCTAAGAAGATGGAGAAAAACCTCTTTCTCCGGATTACATCTTCAAACTAAGGGCAACCATGGCATTTGTGACAGGGAGAGGTGTCCATTCATGATGTATGATGGGTAAGATCGTTTAGCTAGCTACCTGTATGATCTTATTATTCATATCTCAGAGCCATTTGCTTGGCTAATTCTGGAATTAAGTTAGCTAGCTAACATTTAAGTTGGTTGCAGGGTAGTAACGTCATGAGTTGGGATTACAGTTCATTGTTTGCCTAGCTAGCTAGCTACATGTCTTTACAAAGACTCCAATATGCAAGTAACCATTTCAATAGAATGTCACTGTGACAACTGTTGATAGACGTAGCTGGTAAATTTGCTCTGGCTATCTACTTCGATTTCAGAGCACTTTCATCTGAGTGTGCAGAAGAACTGACACATTTACGACTGCTCAGCACCCGATGAATATAGCCGGTATCAATAAACATGTCGTAAAAATGTAAATTGTTGCCTGCAGCACAGTTGCTGTCACCAACGCTCTGGATAACGCTCCGAACAACGCTCTGGTTGGGGCTAAAGCTTCAGAGGGTGTGAAAAATACTAAATGGGTCTAGACAAGGAAGAGCTCTCCAGTATGTAGCAAAACATTCAAAGGCCATTTTCTCAAAATTGAGGTGACAAGTTTATCAACTTTCATAGCATTACTTTCCCATTGTTCCTCAAATGCACTATATAATACAACTGCAATGTATGATATATCATTATGTAGCTCTGTGTCTCTGCTTTTATCCAATGTAAAAAAAACAGAAATTAAAATGTTAAACCAACATGTCAAATGTTGCTACATAATATATTAGAGTCTAGCTAGCTACATTTTCAGATATTACATGTTTCTCATTTTCAAGTTAAAGTATATTGCTAGCTAACATTATGTGTATGATCCGTGTATTAATATCATTTGTATCTCAATGACATTTGCATTGCTAGTTACAGCCTAGTGTTTTCTAGCTAGCATTGAACCTGGTTGGTTAGCTACCTGCAGATCTATGCAGGGTAGTAACGTTATGAGTTGGGATTATGGTTCATTGTTTAGCTAGCTAGCTAAGTGCCTAAACAAAATACTCCACTATGCAAGTAACTACAATACCAGTCAAAAGTTTGGACACACCTACTCATTCAAGGGTTTTTTACTTTCTTTTTAAAATGTTCTACATTGTAAAATAATACTGAAGACATCAAAACTGTGAAATAACACATATGGAATCATGTAGTAACCAAGAAATGAAAATAGGTTTTAGATTTTAGATTCGGGTTACTTTGAAAGATTCTTCAAAGAAGCCACCCTTTGCCTTGGTGGCATTCTCTCAACCCGTTTCATGAGGTAGTCATTGCAGCACAGTTGCAGACATCAATGCTCTGGATAACATAAAAATAGCCTAAGCAGCTCGCATAGGGTGAGTTAAAATATCAGAGTGAGCTGTTCTCTCATTTATGTCTGGAAGTAGCTAGCAAATTAGCCAATATTGGCCAGTTAGCCTGGGTGCTTGTGTGCTGTTGTTAGGCCAGAAATCTCTGATCAACTGCACACTCTGGCACTCCAGATTCAATTTACAAACATAACCGTAGTATAAACTAGCTTTTAGTCTTCAAATCTTTGGTTGTTTAGTATATAGCCTCACATGTGAATCCTTTAAGAGATGGGCTAAAGCTTAAGAAGGTGTGAACGATGCTGAATGGGTGTAGACACAGAAGGGCTCTCCAATAGGTACTAAAACATTCAAGGGCCATTTTGTAAAAAAGGGAAGTTACACATTTATCAACATTCCAAGCAGAATTACTTTCCCATTGTTTCTCAACTGTAGTGTGCGATATACCATTTTCTAGCTCTGAGTCTCTACTTTTATCCAATGTAAAAAACACAATTTCAAGTGTTGCTACATGAGACCGAATTGAGCCGTTTGGTCACGTAAATATCATTGATTTGGCAAGGGCACTAGAGAACAGTCTGCAGCACCCGGCCTCACTCTACTAGAAGTCAAATGTCTACTGTTTGCTGATGATCTGGTGCTTCTGTTCCTTTCCAAGGAGGGACAACAGCAGCACCTAGATATTCTGTCCATATTCTGTAAATCATTGTATTCCAATAAAGGTCCAGTAGCCAAGACCTCAAATACAAACTCTATCTAGACTCTATTGAAGTAGAATACCTTCCTCGACCTAAACATCAACACCACAGGTACCTTTCAGACAGCTGTGAACGATCCAAGAGACAAGGCAAGAAGGGCCTTCTAACACCATCAAAAGGAACATAAAACTTAACAACTCAATTAGGATCTGGCTAAAAGTACTTCAATCAGTTATCTAACCCATTGCCCTCTGTGCTTGTGAGGTCTGGGGTCCATTCAACAACCAAGAATTCACATAATGGGACAAACACCCAATTGAAACTCAGCATGTAGAATTCTGCAAAAATATACTTTGTGTACAACTCCAAACCCCACAATGCATGCAGAGCAGAATTAGGACTATACCCGCTAGTTATCAACATCCTGAAAAGAGATGTTCAATTCCACAACCACCTAAAAGGAAGCGATGCCCATACATTCCACCACAAAGCCCTCACCTATATGGAGATTAACCAAGACAAGAGTGCCCTCAGCCGGCTGGTTTTGGGACTCTGTTTACAAAATCAAAGCCACAGGACAGCAACACAATTAGATCCAATAAAACTTTGAGGAAGCAAAAATATGAAAAATTGACACAATGGAAATAATCAACCAAAAAACAGAGCAAATCTGGCCCTAAACAGAGAGTACACAGTGGCAGAATGCCTGACTCCTGTGACTGACCCCAAATTAAGAAAATCCTTGACTATGTACAGACTCAGTGAGCATAGCCTTGCTATTGAGAGAGGCCACCGTAGGCAGACCTGGCTCTCAAGAGAAGACAGGCTATGTGCACACTGCCCACAAAATGAAGTGGAAACTGAGCTGCACTTCCTAACCACCTGTCAAATGTATGACCACATTTAAGATACCGTACATATTTCCCACAGATCACACAGATCCACAAATAATTTGAAAACAAATCAGACATTGATCAACTCCCATATCTGTTAGGCGAAATACTGCAGTCTCCAATCACAGAAGTACAGAAATACTGTGTAGACATTGTTAATGTTGTAAATGACTATTGTAGCTGGAAACAGCATATTTGTTAAAGGAATATCTACATAGGCGTACAGAGGCCCATTATCAGCAACCATCACTCCTGTGTTCCAATGGCACGTTGTGTTAGCTAACCCAAGTTGATCATTTTAAAATGCTAATTTATTATTAGAAAACCCTTTAACAATTATGTTTGCACAGCTGAAGACTGTTGTACTGATTAAAGAAGCAATAAAACTGGCCTCCCTTAGATTAGTTGAGTGTCTGGAGCATCAGCATTTTGTGGGTTCGTTTAAAGGTTCAAAATGGCCAGAAACAAAGACTTTTCTTCTGAAACTCATCAGTCTATTCTTTTTCTGAGAAATGAAGAATATTCCATTGGAGAAAATGCCAAGAAATTGAACATCTCGTACAACTCTGTGTACTACTCCCTTCACAGAACAGCGCAAACTGTTTCTAACCAGAATAGAAAGAGGAGTGGGAGTCCCCGGTGCACAACTGAGCAAGAGGACAAGTACATTAGAGTGTCTAGTTTGAGAAACAGACGCCTCACAAGTCCTCAACTGGCACCTTCATTAAATAGTACCCGCAAAACACCAGTCTCAACGTCACAGTGAAGCGGCGACTCCCGGGATGCTGGCCTTTAGCGTGCCATTAGAACGGAGGAGTGATGGTTGCTGGTAATGGGCCTCTGTAATCTCCCGTTTCCAGCTACAATAGTCATTTACAACGTTATCAATTTGATGAGATTTAAAAAAAAAGGATGTTTCTAAGTGACCCCAAACTTTTGTACAGGTCTCTCTCTCTCTCTTTCTCTTTGTCTCTCTCTCTTTCTCTTTGTCTCTCTCTTTGTCTCTTTGTCTCTCTCTCTCTTTCTCTTTGTCTCTCTCTCTCTCTTTCTCTTTGTCTCTCTCTCTTTATCTTTGTCTCTCTCTCTCTTTCTCTTTGTCTCTCTCCCTCTCTCTCTCTCTCTCTGTCTTCATCTCTCTCTTTCTCTTTGTCTCTCTTTCTCTTTGTCTCTTTCTTTGTCTTTGTCTCTCTTTCTCTTTGTCTCTCTCTCTCTCTTTCTCTCTGTCTTCTCTTCTCTCTTTCTCTTTGTCTCTCTTTCTCTTTGTCTCTTTCTTTGTCTTTGTCTCTCTTTCTCTTTGTCTCTCTCTCTCTTTCTCTTTGTCTCTCTTTCTCTTTCTCTTTGTCTCTCTTTCTCTTTCTCTTTGTCTCTCTCTCTCTTTCTCTTTGTCTCTCTCTCTTTCTCTTTGTCTCTCTCCCTCTCTCTCTTTCTCTTTGTCTCTCTCTCTCTCTCTTTCTCTTTGTCTCTCTCTCCCTCTCTCTCTCTCTCTCTCTCTCTCTCTCATATTATGATGTAATCTCCTCTCACCTCCTTCCCACCTCTGACTCTTCTCATCCCTTTCTCCCACATGAGACACATGACCGTGTCTCTCCCTCATTTCTCGGCATCACTGAAACCAAATAAAAAAGATTAAAAGACTGCATTTGGTTCCCCAGGCCTGTTAATATGCAAGGCCAATCAGATGGAGGGGGTGTGTTCATACCTGTGTGTGAGCATTTGTAAATGTGTGTGTGTAGACTGTATGTGCAGCTGAATACAATAAAGTCAGTGTATGTGTACCATCAGTCCATGTCAGGTTTAAGGGTCAGAGTGGGTCTGGCTTTCCCTCCCTCCCCCTCCCTCCCTCCCTCCCTCCCTCCCTCCTCCCTCCCTCCCTCCCTCCCTCCCTCCCTCCCTCCCTCCCTCCCTCCCTCCCTCCCTCCCTCCCTCCCTCCCTCCCTCCCTCCCTCCTTCCTTTTTTCCCCTCTTCCTTCCTCCTTCCTTCCCTCCCTCCCCTCCTCCTTCCTTCCTCTCATCCTTCCCTCCTCTCCTCATTCCCTCTCCTCCTTTTCTACTCTCCTCCTTCCCTTCCCTCTTCTCCTTCCCTTCCCTCCTCTCATCTTTTCTCCTCTCCTCCTCCTTTCTTCTCGCCTATCTCCCTCCCCTACTATTTCCCTCACTATCTCCTTCCCTCCTCACCTCCTTCCCTCCTCTCTTCCTTCTTTCCTCTCCTACTTCCCTCCCGTCCTCCTTCCCTGCCCTTCTCCTTCCCTCCTATCCTCCTTCCCTCCTTTCCTCTTTTCTCCTATCTTATCTACCTCCTCTCCTCTTCTTCTATTTTCCTCTCTACGGTCTCTCCTTCCTTCCTTCCTATCGACCATGTGTCTCTATGGCAGTTTGCTGTGTTGTGTTCCAGAGCTGCCAGCATGTGGCTCTGACAGCCAATAATGATCTCAGACATAATAGTGGTGATCGGGACACGGGGAGTTATGATAGCCAGCCCACACACACACTAACACAGTGTCAACAGACTGAGAAGGCTTCAGCTTTAGCCTTAAAGCTGTCCATCTGTCTTTCTGTCTGTGCTGAGCTTACATCGTGGTTATGAAATGTTGATTACTACTGTAGTTAAGAGTCTAGTGTCACTTTGTGTCTGACTGGATCTATTAACACTAAAGACGGTTCATGGACTAGGTGAATGACCAGCAACCCTTATCGAGGTCATAAACACGTTTTTTGCAAGTGTTAACCAACTGATTATATAATTCACAGAGCCTGGAACTTTGTGTTTCAGTTCATCCACTCAAAACACAATCAAGAACATTTTGAAAAGGATTCTGGTTATATTTCTTTATGCATGATGGATGATTTGTTAGAGGCAGAGAGACACAGAGAAATGTTTGTTGTTGTGATGGACAGATATTCGAGGGAGATTAACACAGAGAAATGATGGTTGTTGCGAAGTACAGATGTTCGAGGGAGATTAACACAGAGAAATGATGGTTGTTGCGAAGTACATATGTTAGCAGCAGAGAGATTGAGAAATCAGGATTGTTGTGTAAGACATATGTTAGAGGCAGACAGGGAAATAATGGTTGTTGTGAAACACAGATGTTAAAAGGAAGAGAGTCAGAGAAATTATGGTTGTTGTGAAACACAGATGTTAGATGTATTTTATATTTTATTAGGATACTCATTAGCTGTTGCGAAAGCATTAGCTACTCTTCCTGGTTTCCACAAAAAAACGATACATAATACAAAATCTCTTAAGGATCAGCCCCTTTTTTAAATTCCTGGTTAAAATGACATACCCAAATCGAACTGCCTGTAGCTCAGGCCCTGAAGCAAGGATATGCATATTCTTGGTACCATTTGAAAGGAAAACTTTGAAGTTTATGGAAATGTGAAATTAATGTAATATAATATAACACAATAGATCTGGTAAAAGATCATACGAAGAAAGAAAAAACATTTCTTTTTTTTGTACCATCATCTTTGAAATGCAAGAAAAGGGCCATAATGTATTATTCCAGCCCAGGTGCAATTACAATTTTGGCCACTAGATGGTGTATATGCAAAGTTTTAGACTGATCCAATGAACCATTGCATTTCTGATAATTTTTTGATATCAAGACTGCCCAAATGTGCCTAATTTGTTTATTAATAACTTTTCATGTTCAAAACTGTGTACTCTCCTCAAACAATAGCATGGTATTCTTTCACTGTAAAAGCTATTGTAAATTGGACAGTGCAGTTAGATTAACAATAATTTAAGATTTCTGCCCATATCAGATATGTCTATGTCCTGGGAAATATTCTTGTTACTTACAACCTCATGCTAATCGTATTAGCCTACGTTAGCTCAACCATCCCGTCGAAGGGACACCAATCCCGAAGAATTAATAGACAAGAACAGCTCAAGAACAGAACTACATATATTTTAAAATGACACACATAGCCGACATATCAATACATACACACAAACTATCTAGGTCTCATAAGGGAGAGGAGTTGCTTTATCTGATTTTTTAAAACTAGGTTTACTGTTCATTTGAGCAATATGAGATGGAAGGCAGTTCCATACAATAATGGCTCAATATAATACTGTACACTTTCTTGAATTTGTTCTGCAGGGGAAAGTATGTGTGTCAGAGCTATGTGTGTAGTTGACTATGCAAACAATTTGGAATGTTCAACATATTCACATTTCTTATTAAAATAAGAAGTGATGCAGTCAGTCAGTCTCTCCTCAACTCTTAGTCAAGAAAGACTGGCAAGCATAGTATTTATATCAGCTCTCTGATTATAATGTAGAGCAAGATGTGCCCCTCTGGGCTAGCTGCAGCTTCACTGGGTCTTCTTTGCAGCACTTGACCACGTGACTGGGCAATAATCAAGATTAGACAAAACTAGAGCCGGCAGAGCTTGCTTTTCTTTTTTTTTACCTCTATCCCGTCTTTACAACCATTGAACCTACGGTATATGTTTTGACCATGATAGTTTGCAATCTAAGGTAACACCAAGTAATTTAGTTTCCACAACAGTCACACCACGCCATCCATTACCAGATTCAGCTTAGGTCTAGGTCTAATACTCTTAGTTTTAAAGCTGTTCGGGAACCATTTTATTACTGGCCACCCATTCCAAAACTGACTGCAACTCCTTGTTAAGGGTTTCAGTGACTTTCCTAGCTTTGGTTGCTGACACGTATATGGTTGAATCATCAGCATACATAGACACACATGCTTGTTTAATGCCAATGGCAGGTCATTGGTGAAAATAGAAAAGAGTAGAGAGCCTAGAAAGCTGCCCTGGGGTACACCACACCCGACATGTTTGATATTAGAGAACCTTCTATTAAAGAAAACCCTCTGAGTTATATTAGATAGAAAGCTCTTAATCCCCGATATGGCAGCAAGTTGATAGGTCTGTGGTTAGAATCCGTAAAGACCATTTTACCACTCTTGGGTAGTGGAATTACTTTGGCTTCCCTCCAGGCCTGAGGACAAAGACTTTCCTCTTGGCTCAGATTAAAGATATGACAGATAGGAGCAGCTATAGAATCAGCTACCATCCTCAATGCCAGGAGGTTTGTCATTATTGACCGATAACAATAATGTCTCCACCTCTCCCACACTAACTTTACAAAATTCAAAATTACAACGATTTTCTTTCATTATTAATTTTTTTTAATGCATAAATACGATGGCTCACTGTTCGATGTTGGCATTTCCTGCCTACGTTTGCCCACTTTGCCAATGAAGTAATCATTAAAATAATTGGCAACATCAAATGGTTTTGTGATGAATAAGCCATCTGATTCTATGAAAGATGGAGTTGAATTTGTCTTTCTGCCCATAATTTAATTTAAAGTGCAATGTTTTTTTTCCCATCATTCTTTATTTCATTGGTCTTGGCTTCATAATACAGTTTATTCTTCTTTTAATTGAGTTTAGTCACATCATTTCTCAATTTGCAGTAAGTCAGCCAGTCAGATGTGCAGCCAGACTTATTTAGCCACTCCTGTTGCCCCATCTCTTTCAGCCATACAGTTTTTAAATTCCTCATCAATCCACGGAGCCTCAACAGTTCTAACAGTCAATTTGCTAACAGGTGCATGTTTATCAATAATTGGAAGAAGCAATTTCATAAATTCATCAAGTGCAGCGTCTGGATGCTGCTTATTAATCACATCAGACCAGGAAACATTTGTAACATCATCCACATGAGACACTTTGAAATTTGACATTGGGAGCAACTTTAAAAAAAATGTCTAATTATGCGGTGAGACTGTGACAGCATCTTGTTCATAAAGATGGTGATTTGTCTCTGAGTGACAAAGCATTTTCTCAATGATCTACGGCAAAGGAGAAACCGGAGATTTGTGTACCAACTGCCGTGCCCCAGCCTGCTGAGACGTTCCCGACACACATATACCGACTGACTTATCAACTAAACTCAACAAAGTACTTTACACCCACTGTAGACTAAAAACAATATATCCCGTCATTATCAGTCCTTCACCTTCACCCCTTACACTCTCTCTGTCACCCAACCCCCATTCTAATGATGTTATGTCAGCTGTCTATTTCTTCACCCTTACACTTCATTACATCACACCATCCATTATACTATGATTATCACTCCATCATATATACTGCATAACCTCACCCCATTCTTTGTACTGCATAACCTCACTCCATCATGTACACTGCATTACCTCACCCTATTGTATACACTGCATTGCCTCACCCCATCCTTTATACTGCATTACCTCACCCCATCATTTATACTGCATTACCTCACCCTATTCTATACACTGCATAGCCTCACCCCAACCTTTAGACTGCATTACCTCACCCTATCATGTATACTGCATTACCTCACCATATATGTTATACTGCATTACCTCACCCTATCATTTATACTGCATTACCTCACCATATCATGTATCCCGCATTACCTCACCCCATCCTTTATACTGCATTACATCACCCAATCATGTATACTGCATTACCTCACCCTATTATTTATACTATACATATCACCCCATCATTTATACTGCATTACCCCACCCCATCATTTACACTGCATTACCTCACCCCATCATTTACACTGCATTACCTCACCATATAATTTATACTGCATTACATCACCCCCTCATTTATACTGCATTATCACACCCTGTCATTTATACTGCATTACCTCACACAATCATTTATACTGCATTACCTCACCCTATCCTTTATACTGCATTACATCACCATATCCTTTATACTGCATTACCATATTTTATAATATACATATCCCCACAAACATCCCTTTCCTCAACCTCACTTCCTCATGTAAGTACAGTGCCTTCGGAAAGTATTCAGACCCCTCGACTTTTTCCACCTGTTGTTAGTTTACAGCCTTATTCTAAAATGGATTAAAACGTTTTTCCCCCTCATCGATCTACACACAATACCCCATACTGACAAGGCAAAAACAGGTTTTTTGAAATGTTCGCTAATTTATAAGAAATTTTAAAAATGAAATATTGCATTTACATACGTTTTCAGACCCTTTAATCACTACTTTGTTGATACACCTTTGGCAGCAATTACAGCCTCGAGTCTTCTTGGGTATGACGCTACAAGCTTGGCACACCTGTATTTGGGGAGTTTCTCCCATTCTTCTCTGCAGATCCTCTCAAGCTCTGTCAGGTTGGATAAGGAGCATTGCCGTGCAGCTATTTTCCAGTTTCTCCAGAGATGTTTGATCCGGTTCACGTCCGGGCTCTGGCTGGGCCATTGACCCACATTTAAAGACCAAGTCCGGGCTCTTTCTGGAACATTCACTCATCCAACCTCTTATTCCTCCTCCTCCTCTTCCTCTTCCTCCTCTTCCTCCTCCTCATCTTCCTCTTCCTCCTCATCTTCCTCTTCCTCCTCATCTTCCTCTTCTTCCTCCTCTTCCTCCTCCTCCTCTTCCTCCTCCTCCTCTAGCTCCCCGTGGACCTCTATTGACTGAAGCCCCATAATCCAGTGCTATGATTTCTGTGCCATAGGCTGCAGTTAGAGGTGTTTACAATGACCGACTGGAGTCAAAGAGTCATTCTACTGGCTGCAGGGCATTTACTATGAGGAGCGGCCTTGGATCCATTCTATCTTCATCCCTTTTCTATTCTGTCTGACAGATTGGCGATGAAGAGTAGCTATTTCTTCACTTTATTTTGTTATCCGATCATATCCAAAGGTGAGAACGAGACACATCCATCCACCCACCGTCAAATCCTGTGCATCAACTACTTACTCAAATCCAATCAAATCCAATGCTTCTTTTATAGTGAACACAATCGTCATGAATGAATTAAGAGAAAAGATTCATATACGTAGCTGAAATATGAGGTCTATAATGGTCAAGATTGTGCAGTGTTCACACCCACAGGAGGATGTTTGGTATCTGCCTGTGGAGTGGTCAGTTGTGTTTTCCCCATGCTCTCATCCTCCTTTCCTACCTTTTCAACCGATCCTCTCCACACTCATTCCACTGGAGATTATCTCCCATGTTCCCATTCTCTGGGCTTCATCCATGACCGGAGGGCTGGATATGAGTTCATCAGGGAATGCCCATGACCGGAGCGCTGGATATGAGTTAATCAGGGAATGCCCATGACCGGAGCGCTGGATATGAGTTAATCAGGGAATGCCCATGACCGGAGCGCTGGATATGAGTTCATCAGGGAATGCCCATGAGCGGTGGATAATCCGAGTGGAGCTTTGGGAAAGCTGTCAGGAGTCAGTGATGTGCTGTTACAGGCTAGTCAGAGAACGACTTTAAAACCCTCTGTCGCACACAGTCACACAAACGCACATCTGTACACACACACACACACACACACATCAAATCAAATGTTATTTGTCACGGTTAGCAGATGTTAATGCGAGTGTAGCGAAATGCTTGTGCTTCTAGTTCCGACCGTGCAGTAATATCTAACAAGTATTCTAACCTAACAATTTCACAACAACTACCTTATAAGTGTAAAGGAATGAATAAGAATATGTACATATAAATATATGGATGAGCGATGGCCGAACGGCATAGGCAAGATGCAGTAGATGGTGTAGAGTACAGTATATACATATGAGATGAGTAATGTAGGGTATGTAAACATTATATAAAGTGGCATTGTTTAAAGTGACTAGTGATATATTTATTACATCCAATTTTTTATTGTTAAAGTGGCTAGAGATTTGAGTGAGTATGTTGGCAGCAGCCACTCACTGTTAGTGGTGGCTGTTTAACAGTCTGATGGCCTTGAGAT
>NC_056441.1:83087599-83122599 GCF_018296145.1 Oncorhynchus tshawytscha
GTGACATACAGTGTAAGTATTCAGACCCCTTGACTTTTTCCACATTTTGTTACACTACAGCCTTATTCTAAAATTGATTAAGTATTTTTTTCCACATCAATGTACACAGAATTCTCCATAATGCCAAAGCAAAAACCAAATAAAAAAATGAAATATTATATTTATATAAGTATTCAGACCCTTTACTCAGAACTTTGTTGAAGCACCTCTGGCAGAGATTATGGCCTCAAGACTGCTTGGGTATGACGCTACAACCTTGGCAAACCTGTATTTGGGCAGTTTCTCTAATTCTTCTCTGCAGATCCTCTCTGTCAGGTTGGATAGGGAGCGTCGCTGCACATGTATTTTCCAGTCTCTCCAGAGATGTTCAATTGGGTTCAAGTCCGGGCTCTGGATGGGCCACTCAAGGACATTCAGAGACTTGACAACGCAGGAGTGGCTTCGGGACTTGGCTGTGTGCTTAAGATTGTTGTCCTATTGGAAGGTGAACCTTCACCCCAGTCTGACATCCTGAGCTCTTTGGACAATTCCTTTGACCTCATGGTTTGGTTTTTGCTCTGACATGCACTTTCAACGGCTGGACCTTATATAGACAGGTGTGTACCATTCCAAAAGATGTCCAATCAATTGAATTTACATGTGACTCCAATCAAATTGTAGAAACATCTCAAGGATGATCAATGGAAACAGGATGCGCCTGAGCTCAATTTCGAGTCTGTCACGTTCTGACCTTAGTTCCTTCATTTTGTCTTTGAGTTAGTTTGATCAGGGCGTGAGTTGGGGTGGGTAGTCTATGTTCTTTTTTCTTTGTTGTATTTCTATGTTTGGTTATTTCTATGTTTGGCCTGGTATGGTTCTCAATCAGAGGCAGCTGTCGATCGTTGTCTCTGATTGAGAATCATACTTAGGTAGCCTGTTTTCCCCATTTTAGTTGTGGGTGATTATTTTCTGTTTAGTGTTTTTCGTCACCTTACAGGACTGTTCGTTTGTCGTTTTTGTTGTTTTGTTCAGTGTTCAAGTTGTTTTATTAAAATAAATGACACCACGCTGCACATTGGTCATCCACTCTTTCTCCTGATGACAAGCGTTAAAGAGTCTCATAGCAAAGGGTCTGAATACTAATATAAATAATGTATGTCTGTTTTAATATTTTATACATTTGCTAACGTTTAAAAAAAAATGTTTTCACTTTTTCAATATGGGGGATTGCATGTAGATTGATGAGAAAAACAATATATTTAATCCATGCTAAAATAAGGCAGTAATGTAACAGCATGTCGAAAAGGGAAGGGGTCTGAATACTTTCCGAATGCACTGTATATCGCGTTATGTCATGGCTGGTTATGACACCCATAAAGACCTACCTGCATAAGAGTGTCAAAACCCACAAAACCTGCTATGGTAGTTTCTTTATGGCTGGTTATGACACCCATAAAGACCTACCTGCATAAGAGTGTCAAAACCCACAAAACCTACTATGGTAGTTTCTTTATGGCTGGTTATGACACCCATAAAGACCTACCACACAAGGCCAAACATTCCATTAGACCATAGCCTTCATGTCAACAGTATGTTTATGTTATATAACATTTTCTGAAATTGACCATATTAAATTATCAGTGTAATTGTGCACACGTTGATGTCAGACATGCACCTACCCCAATGCTCTGTTGCTGATGACTGGGATGAATGCAGGAGCAGATTTCTGGAGCAGGACAAGACACCCTCTTTGTGACTGATGACTGAAATAAGGGCATGTACGTGATAGGACTATCTGGCCTTTTTGGCTTATATGATTATGATGGTTATAATGCTTCTTGGCAGTGTTATAAAGTGTATTTTGATAGTCCATGTAAAGTGACATAGGATGGTTATAATGCTTCTTGGCAGTGTTATAAAGTGTATTTTGATAGTCCATGTAAAGTGACATAGGATGGTTATAATGCTTCTTGGCAGTGTTATAAAGTGTATTTTGATAGACCATGTAAAGTGACATAGGATGGTTATAATGCTTCTTGGCAGTGTTATAAAGTGTATTTAGATAGACCATGTAAAGTGACATAGGATGGTTATAATGGTTCTTGAAGGTATCATGAAGTGTATTTTCTGCAAGTTGTTTAAAATATGATGGGAAAAAAAAGAATTCATTACCACAACAAACGACTTAAGGAACAAACTTTCAAACAAAAGGAAACATCTTGGCAGGGAAGTGGTGCGTGCATATGTATTCACCCCCTTTGAAGATCCAAAGTAAGATTTGGTGCAACCAATTACCTTCAGAAGTCACATAATTAGCTAAATAATGTGTATATCTGTGTGTGTGTATATCTGTGTGTGTGTATATCTGTGTGTGTGTATATCTGTGTGTGTGTATATCTGTGTGTGTGTATATCTGTGTGTGTGTATATCTGTGTGTGTGTATATCTGTGTGTGTGTAATATCTGTGTGTGTATATCTGTGTGTGTATATCTGTGTGTGTATATCTGTGTGTGTATATCTGTGTGTGTGTAATATCTGTGTGTGTATATCTGTGTGTGTATATCTGTGTGTGTATATCTGTGTGTGTATATCTGTGTGTGCACAGTGCCTTGCGAAATAATTCATCCCCCTTGGCGTTTTTCCTATTTTGTTGCATTACAACCTGGAATTTAAATAGATTTTAATTTTAATTTTATGTAATGGACATACAGAAAATAGTCCAAATTGGTGAAGAGAAAGAAAAAATAGACAAAAGGAAAAGTGGTGCGTGCATATATATTCACCCCCTTTGCTATGAAGCCCCTCAATAAGATCTGGTGCAACCAAATACCTTCAGAAGTCACATAATTAGCTAAATCAATTTCACCTGTGTGCAATCTAAGTGTCACATGATCTGTCACATGATCTCAGTATATTTACTCCTGACCTGAAAAGCCCCAGAGTCTGCAACACCACCAAGCAAGCGGTGTTATGAAAACCAAGGAGCTCTCCAAACAGGTCAGGGAAAAAGTTGAGGAGTGCAGACCAGGGTTGGGTTATAAAAAAAATATCCCAAACTTTGAACATCGCACGGAGCACCATTAAACACTTTATAAAAAATGGAAAGAATATGGCACCACAACAAACCTGTCAAGAGAGGGCCCCCCCCCAAAACTCACAGACCAGGCAAGGATGGCATTGATCAGAGAGGCAACAAAGAGACCTAAGATAACACTGAAGGTGCTGCAAAGCTCCACAGCAGAGATTGGAGTATCTGTCCATAGGACCACTTAAACCAGGACACTCCACAGAGCTGAGCTTTATGGAAGATTGTCCAGAAAAAGCCATTGCTTCAAGAAAAAAAATAAGCAAACACGTTTGGTGTTCGCCAAAAGGCGAGACTGAGTGGGAGACTCCCCAAACATATGGAAGAATGTACTCTGGTCAGATGAGACTTTGAGCTTTTTGGCCATCAAGGAAATGCTGCCTGGTATGGCAACTGCTCGACCGCCGACCACAAGGCACTACAGAGGGTATTGTGTACAGCCCAGTACATCACTGGGGACACGCTTCCTGCCATCCAGGACCTATACCAGGCGGTGTCAGAGGAAGGTCCCAAAAATAGCCAAAGTCTCCAGCCACCCTAGTCATAGACTGTCCTCTCTACTATCACACGGCAAGCTGTACCAGAGCGCCAAGTCTAGGTCCAAAAGGCTTCTTAACAGCTTCTACCCCCAAGCCATAAGACTCATGAACAGCTAATCAAATAGCTACACAGATTATTTGAATTGCTCCCCTCCCCCACCGTTTTACTCTGCTTCTACTCTCTGGTTATTATCTATGCATAGCCACTTTAACTCTACCCACCCACACTACCTTAGTTTTTACATTAAGTAATCTTCTGACTTATGTAACCAATCCAAATGTAACATATCATACTAACTTTATTGTCCCGGATTTACATTTGCTATGTTGCGTCTAGTCTATGAGACCAGGCTGGTTGGTGTGGTGTTCTCTTGGTGTGGGCTCTTCTGGTGTGGTGTTCTCTTGGTGTGGGCTCTGATGGTGTGGGGTTCTGTTGGTGTGGGTTCTGTTGTTGCGGTGCTCTGTTGGTGTGAGCTCTGTTGGTGTGGGCTCTGTTGGTGTGGGCTGGCTCACTCTTGTCACAGCCTGAGGACCTGTCTGTTTTTAATGGCTGTGTTTCATTGCCTCTGTTTGACCGTTGTAAATTCAACCTCACTGTGAGTCCAGTGTCTGATACTCACTCACACACACACACACACATTTACACACTCACATTCTCTCTCTCACACACACACATTTACATTTGATTCATTTAGAAAATGCTCTGATCCGGAGAGACTTACATTTAGTGAATTTATCTTAAGCTAGGTGGGACAACCACATATCTCAGTCATAGTCAGTACATTTTTCCTCAGTAAAGTGTCTATCAGCAAGTCAGAGCTAGTAAGGGGAGGGAGGGTTGTAAAATAAAAAGTGTGAGTGCATTTCCCCACTTACTACCATTGATTGCTGATAGACAAATGTAAGTCTCTCTGGATAAGAGCATCTGCTAAATGACTCAAATGTCATTGTAAATGTGTGCGTGTGTGAGAGAGAGTGTGTGTGAGTGTAAATGTGTGTGTGTTTGTGTGTCAATCTCTCACACACGCATGCCAAAATGAGAGAGTGTGATGTCTGATCCCACATGCATAGCACACTGAACACACACACTGAACACACACACACACACACACACACTCACATTCCATATACACTCACATTCCTCACACATACTGTATACACACATGCATCCAAAATCCCAAATTCTCTACATGTAGTTCTTCTAAGAGTAGAAAGGAGAGTGGCTGTGGAGCTGCTGGCAGCCATTAGAGTCAGGTCAAGTACAGAGCCAATGGATATCTGGCTGCTAGCCTCTGGGGTAATGAGAAGAGATTGGCTGAAATGGACTCAATTTGACTATCAAAGGTAACTGTAATAAGGCCTGTATGAGACTGAGAATGAGGATAATGCCAGGGATAGTGGGTATAATTAATGGAACTGATTTAAATGAAATGAACTAGATCTTTTCAAACTAACCACCCAACGTAATATCTATTCATTCTTTATTTTTTTAATTCCATCTCTCTTTCTCATTCATGTCCTAGCTTCTCCCTGTCATTCTCCCCTTCTGTCTGTTTCTCGCTCCCTGAAAAGGAGGGAAGTAAGAGGCAGAGCTCTCTCTCTGCCCACTCATCCTTCTCTCTCTCTGCCCACTCATCCTTCTCTCTCTCTGCCCACTCATCCTTCTCTCTGCCCACTCATCCTTCTCTCTCTCTCTGCCCACTCATCCTTCTCTCTCTCTGCCCACTCATCCTTCTCTCTCTCTGCACACTCATCCTTCTCTCTCTCTTCCTCCCTCCTGCTTTTTCATTTACCCTTTAGAAAATAAAAGAGTCAGTTTGACATGTGGTGGATTAGCTGATGTTATTCCGTCACCTTGGGTTTTGCTAGGACGTTAAGGAAGGGGTGGTAGATGGGCGTAATCCTATGACTCTGGTCCCAACCTTCTGATGCCATGACTCTGGTCCCAACCTTCTGATGCCATGACTCTGGCCCCAACCTTCTGATGCCATGACTCTGGTCCCAATCTTCTGATGCCATGACTCTGGTCCCAACCTTTTGATGCCATGACTCTGGTCCCAACCTTTTGATGCCATGACTCTGGCCCCAACCTTCTGATGCCATGACTCTGGTCCCAATCTTCTGATGCCATGACTCTGGTCCCAACCTTCTGATGCCATGACTCTGGTCCCAACCTTCTGATGCCATGACTCTGGTCCCAACCTTCTGATGCCATGACTCTGGTCCCAACCTTTTGATGCCATGACTCTGGTCCCAACCTTTTGATGCCAAGACTCTGGCCCCAACCTTGTCCCTGATGCCATGACTCTGGTCCCAATCTTCTGATGCCATGACTCTGGTCCCAACCTTCTGATGCCATGACTCTGGTCCCAATCTTCTGATGCCATGACTCTGGTCCCAACCTTCTGATGCCATGACTCTGGTCCCAACCTTCTGATGCCATGACTCTGGTCCCAACCTTCTGATGCCATGACTCTGGTCCCAACATTCTGATGCCATGACTCTGGATATGAAGGTAGGGTGTTCGATCCCAGTCGTAGACAATGGTTTTCAATTTATTTGAACCTTATCCCAAACCTTAACCCTGACCTTAACCATTAGGAATGAGTGAACGCACTTAACCCTTAACTTCAACATTTTAGTTTGGGAAAAATAGAACTCTACAGGATAGCTGGATTAAGAAAAACATTTTGAAATGTGTTATTTGGAGAACGTCTCATTCTGCAGTGAGACAGTGAGAGCTTGTTGACAATTTAGCTGTCATGGCATTCTTCCTTGTTGTTATTTTTCCTGCTTCAAAGGTCTAGCATGGCACACACCAAATAACAATAGATGAAAAGGGCTGTTCATGTGTGTGTGCATACGTGTGTGGCAAGGGGATAAACCACCAAGAAAATTATTGCTCGCAATTAGAGCTTGGTTTATGTCTAGGGATGATATAATGATATAAAGGCTAATAGCCAACCCTCCCACCCCTGTAGATGTCCTTTGCCGAGAATGGAAGATTTCAGAACTCACAGTGACAGCTTTAAGAGCTGTGTTTATTGTTCTAAATTGGCCACAACAGATTGATGTGGTGGGGTCATGGGTCGTCTGTTGTGGACTATTACAGAGCAAAGGACAATTGTTCCTGGTTTGTGTTGAACTTCAGCAGCCAAATGTTAACAGGAACTCTTAGGCCACAGAAGCAGGAGTAAACGGGTTTTGAGGAGTACAATGCAGGCATGGAAAGCATGAGCTCGGTGAAGAGCTGACAGAAGGACATGAACATGTTAGTGGAGGGATCCTCACCACACACACACACATCGCAGGCCAAGGTGACCTTCGGAAAGCGGCCGTCACAATCAGAACCCTCGACAGGGAGTTGTCACTCGTCAGGGGTTAGAGCAAGGAATTATAGGATATGAAGGGCTAGCCCAAGGGAAGGGGTATGTGGGGGTAAGTCAGGACAGGAATAAGGGGGAGAGAGAGAGAGAGAGACACAGAGAGAGAGTCAGAGAGAGAGAGAGACAGAGCGAGAGAGAGAGAGAGAAAGACAGAGAGAGAGAGACAGAGAGAGAGATAGCCCTTCTGTCAACCCCCCCACACCCACTGAGAACAAACACAAGACACAGATTGTACTACTTATGGACTCAAATGGGAAATATATAGAAGAAAAAAAACTTTTCCCCAAACACAGTGTGTCTAAACTCTGGTGTCCAAACACCCAGCGCGACCTAGACCTTCTGTCTGAGGCCAAACTAGGCTCACCCAGCCACATAATAATACACACAGGCACAAACGACCTGAGAGCACAGCAGGAAAGAGTGGCCACAGCACTGAAGGGAGTGATTGAAAAGGCTTCTTCTACTTTCCCCAACGCACAAGTGGTTATCTCCACCCTGCTACCACGAAAAGACTT
This sequence comes from Oncorhynchus tshawytscha, assembly GCF_018296145.1. Taxonomy (NCBI): domain Eukaryota; kingdom Metazoa; phylum Chordata; class Actinopteri; order Salmoniformes; family Salmonidae; genus Oncorhynchus; species Oncorhynchus tshawytscha. The sequence goes on from NC_056441.1 coordinate 83,095,104, forward strand.
CCACCCCGCCACAATACAGCGGGTAAATGCAAGTATTTCCCGTGACTGTGCCTCAAAACCAAACGTTTTCCTGGCCCACCACTCCACCCTGGACTTGAACAGTCTCTATGACCAGGTCCACCTCTACAAGGCAGCAGTGCCCACCTTTGCCCGAACGCTAAAGGACATCGCTCTCAAACGTATCCCCAACACTTCACACAGGAGCAACAGATCAATAGACACCCCACCCAGACCACCCAGACCAGCGAGACACCCTCCCAGATCTGCAGGACCCCCTGGACCTACACATAGAGGACCCACACCAAGAGGAATTACATCCAGACCACAGTACACCCAGACACATCCACACCCCCACCCCAACCAATCAACACCCCCACGTCAACCATGCCCACACTCCATTTAGGCCCTCTCAGATCAGACCTATGCCACTCCTGCCCACCCCATGCACCCCACCCCCGCAAAGAGGGCCTCAACATGGAAGCCACACATACGCCCAGGTAGTGAGCGGGCAAACAGTCCCAACCCCCACTCTCACACTCGCCCAAGCCAATGGCATGTACCAGATGCTCAGCAGGCTCTGCTCACACTTACTGGCCTGAGGCCAAACCACGACCAACAACACTGGACACTCTATGGAACAAAAAGCCTTCACTATATTATCCTGGAATATCCAAGGCCTGAGGTCATCTGCCTTTGGCCTAAAGAGCAGAAACCCGGACTTCACCAAAGAAATCGGTAATACAGACATTGTCATCCTGCAAGAAACCTGGTATAGAGGAGATGGACCCACTGGTTGCCCTCTAGGTTACAGAGAGCTGGTAGTCCCATCCACCAAACTACCAGGTGTGAAACAGGGAAGGGACTCAGGGGGTATGCTAATTTGGTATAGAGCAGACCTAACTCACTCCATTAAATTAATCAAAACAGGAACATTCTACATTTGGCTAGAAATTCAAAAAGAAATTATCCGAACAGAGAAAAATGTCCTCCTGTGTGCTACCTATATCCCCCCACTAGAATCCCCATATTTTAATGAAGACAGCTTCTCCATCCTGGAGGGGGAAATCAATCATTTCCAGGCCCAGGGACATGTACTAGTCTGTGGCGACCTAAATGCCAGAACCGGACAAGAACCTGACACCCTCAGCACACAGGGGGACAAACACCTGCCTGGAGGTGACAGCATTCCCTCCCACATATGCCCCCTAGGCACAACTATGACAACATAACCAACAAAAACGGGTCACAACTCCTGCAGCTCTGTCGCACGCTGGGTATGTACATAGTCAACGGTAGGCTTCGAGGGGACTCCTATGGTAGGTACACCTATAGCTCATCTCTTGGCAGTAGTACTGTAGACTACTTTATCACTGACCTCAACCCAGAGTCTCTCAGAGCGTTCACAGTCAGCCCACTGACACCCCTATCAGACCACAGCAAAATCACAGTCTACTTAAACAGAGCAATACTCAATCATGAGGCATCAAAGCCAAAGGAACTGAGTAACATTAAGAAATGCTATAGATGGAAGGAATGCAGTTTGGAAACCTACCAAAAAACAATTAGGCAACAACAAATTCAATCCCTTTTAGACAATTTCCTGGGTAAAACGTTCCACTGTAATAGTGAAGGTGTAAACTTGGCAGTAGAAAATCTTAACAGTATATTTGACCTCTCAGCTTCCCTATCAAATCTAAAAATCTCAAATAGAAAACCGAAGAAAATTAACAACAATGACAAATGGTTTGATGAAGAATGCAAAAACCTAAGAAAGAAATTGAGAAACCTGTCCAACCAAAAACATAGAGACCCGGAAAACCTGAGTCTACGCCTTCACTATGGTGAATCACTAAAACAATACAGAAATACACTACGGAAAAAGAAGGAACAGCATGTCAGAAATCAGCTCAATGCAATTGAAGAATCCATAGACTTTAACCACTTCTGGGAAAATTGGAAAACACTAAACAAACAACAACACGAAGAATTATCTATCCAAAACAGAGATGTATGGGTAAACCACTTCTCCAATCTTTTTGGCTCTATAACAAAGAATAAAGAGCAAAAACATATACATGATCAAATACAGATCTTAGAATCAACTATTAAAGACGACCAGAACCCACTGGATTCTCCAATTACATTGAAAGAGTTACAGGACAAAATAAAAACCCTCCAACCCAAAAAGGCCTGTGGTGTTGATGGTATCCTCAATGAAATGATCAAATATACAGACAACAAATTCCAATTGGCTACACTAAAACTCTTTAACATCATACTTAGCTCTGGCATCTTCCCCAATATCTGGAACCAAGGACTGATCACCCCAATCCACAAAAGTGGAGACAAATTTGACCCCAATAACTACCGTGGAATATGTGTCAACAGTAACCTTGGGAAAATCCTCTGCATTATTATTAACAGCAGACTCGTACATTTCCTCAATGAAAACAATGTACTGAGCAAATGTCAAATTGGCTTTTACCAAATTACCGTACAACAGACCATGTATTCACCCTGCACACCCTAATTGACAACCAAACAAACCAAAACAAAGGCAAAGTCTTCTCATGCTTTGTTGATTTCAAAAAAGCCTTCGACTCAATCTGGCATGAGGGTCTGCTATACAAACTGATGGAAAGTGGTGTTGGGGGTAAAACATACGACATTATAAAATCCATGTACACAAACAACAAGTGGCGGTTAAAATTGGCAAAAAACACACATTTCTTCACACAGGGTCGTGGGGTTAGACAGGGATGCAGCTTAAGCCCCACCCTCTTCAACATATATATCAACGACTTGGCGCGGGCACTAGAGAAGTCTGCAGCACCCGGCCTCCCCCTGCTAGAATCCGAAGTCAAATGTCTGCTGTTTGCTGATGATCTGGTGCTTCTGTCACCAACCAAGGAGGGCCTACAGCAGCACCTAGATCTTATGCACAGATTCTGTCAGACCTGGGCCCTGACAGTAAATCTCAGTAAGACCAAAATAATGGTGTTCCAAAAAAGGTCCAGTCACCAGGACCACAAATACAAATTCCATCTAGACACTGTTGCCCTAGAGCACACAAAAAACTATACATACCTTGGCCTAAACATCAGCACCACAGGTAACTTCCACAAAGCTGCGAACGATCTGAGAGACAAGGCAAGAAGGGCATTCTATGCCATCAAAAGAAACATAAATTTCAACATACCAATTAGGATTTGGCTAAAAATACTTGAATCAGTCATAGAGCCCATTGCCCTTTATGTTTGTGAGGTCTGGGGTCCGCTCACCAACCAAGACTTCACAAAATGGGACAAACACCAAATTGAGACTCTGCACGCAGAATTCTGCAAAAATATCCTCCGTGTACAACGTAGAACACCAAATAATGCATGCAGAGCAGAATTAGGCCGATACCCACTAATTATCAAAATCCAGAAAAGAGCTGTTAAATTCTACAACCACCTAAAAGGAAGTGATTCACAAACCTTCCATAACAAAGCCATCACCTACAGAGAGATGAACCTGGAGAAGAGTCCCCTAAGCAAGCGGTCCTGGGGCTCTGTTCACAAACACAAACACACACTACAGAGCCCCAGGACAGCAGCACAATTAGACCCAACCAAATCATGAGAAAACAAAAAGATAACTACTTAACACATTGGAAAGAATTAACAAAAAAACAGAGCAAACTAGAATGCTATTTGGCCCTACACAGAGAGTACACAGCGGCAGAATACCTGACCACTGTGACTGACCCAAAATTAAGGAAAGCCTTGACTATGTACAGACTCAGTGAGCATAGCCTTGCTATTGAGAAAGGCCGCTGTAGGCAGACATGGCTCTCAAGAGAAGACAGGCTATGTGCTCACTGCCCACAAAATGAGGTGGAAACTGAGCTGCACTTCCTAACCTCCTGCCCAATGTATGACCATATTAGAGAGACATATTTCCCTCAGATTACACAGATCCACAAAGAATTCGAAAACAAATCCAATTTTGAAAAACTCCCATATCTACTGGGTGAAATTCCACAGTGTGCCATCATAGCAGCAAGATTTGTGACCTGTTGCCACGAGAAAAGGGCAACCAGTGAAGAACAAACACCATTGTAAATACAACCCATATTTATGCTTATTTATTTTATCTTGTGTCCTTTAACCATTTGTACATTGTTAAAACACTGTATATATATATAATATGACATTTGTAATGTCTTTACTGTTTTGAAACTTCTGTATGTGTAATGTTTACTGTTAATTTTTGTTGTTTTTCACTTTATATATTCACTTTGTATGTTGTCTACCTCACTTGCTTTGGCAATGTTAACACATGTTTCCCATGCCAATAAAGCCCTTGAATTGAATTGAATTGAATTGAGAGACAGAGAGAGAGAGAGAGAGACAGAGAGACAGAGAGAGAGAGAGAGAGAGACAGAGAGAGAGAGACAGAGAGAGAGAGACGAAGGGAGACATGGATTAATGGAAGACGTTTGAACATGATAGAGATGTTAATATCAAGAGAAAGATCGAAAGAAGAAATAGAAAATGTATGATATGAATTAACATTAAAACTCTTAAAGCGGTCCACTTCTTTTATTTATTACTCTGCCATTTGTAATGTCATGCCCCCTTGACTTGTCCTTGACTTGTCCTAAATAAGTCTATATAAGACACTGTCGGTATTAGAATCTTAAAATCAAAACAGAGCTGGAGTGTTAAGCAGTTTTCCCACATTGCCCCTCCTTCTCTCAGCAGTAGGGCCTGCTCCACTCCTTCTCTCAGCAGTAGGGCCTGCTCCACTCCTTCTCCCAGCAGTAGGGCCTGCTCCACTCCTTCTCCTGACAGTAGGGTCTGCTCCATTCCTTCTCTCAGCAGTAGGGCCTGCTCCACTCCTTCTCTCAGCAGTAGGGCCTGCTCCACTCCTTCTCTCAGCAGTAGGGCCTGCTCCACTCCTTCTGCCAGCAGTAGGGTCTGCTCCATTCCTTCTCTCACAGTAGGGCCTGCTCCACTCCCGACAGTAGTGCCTGCTCAATCCTATTCCTGACAGTAGGGCCTGCTCCACTCCTTCTCTCAGCAGTAGGGCCTGCTCCACTCCTTCTCTCAGCAGTAGGGCCTGCTCCACTCCTTCTCTCAGCAGTAGGGCCTGCTCCACTCCTTCTCCCAGCAGTAGGGCCTGCTCCACTCCTTCTCCCAACAGTAGTGTCTGCTCCACTCCTTCTCCTGACAGTAGGGCCTGCTCCACTCCTACTGACAGTAGGGTCTGCTCCATTTCTTCTCTCAGCAGTAGGGCCTGCTCCACTCCTTCTCCTGACAGTAGGGCCTGCTCCACTCCTTCTCCTGACAGTAGGGTCTGCTCCATTCCTTCTCTCAGCAGTAGGGCCTGCTCTACTCCTTCTCCTGACAGTAGTGCCTGCTCCACTCCTTCTCCCGACAGTAGGGCCTGCTCCACTCCTACTGACAGTAGGGTCTGCTCCATTTCTTCTCTCAGCAGTAGGGCCTGCTCCACTCCTTCTCCTGACAGTAGGGCCTGCTCCACTCCTTCTCCTGACAGTAGGGTCTGCTCCATTCCTTCTCTCAGCAGTAGGGCCTGCTCCACTCCTTCTCCCAACAGTAGGGCCTGCTCCACTCCTTCTCCCGACAGTAGGGCCTGCTCCACTCCTGACAGTAGGGTCTTCTTCTCTCAGCAGTAGGGCCTGCTCCACTCCTTCTCTCAGCAGTAGGGCCTGCTCCACTCCTTCTCCTGACAGTAGGGCTGCTCCACTCCTTCTCTCAGCAGCAGGGCCTGCTCCCACTCCTTCTCCTGACAGTAGGGCCTGCTTCACAGTAGGGCCCTTTTCCTAACAGTAGGGCCTGCTCCACTCCTTCTTCCAGCAGTAGGGTCTGCTCCACTCCTACTTCCAACTGTTGGAAGTGCAGTGCTCAGCTCATAATCCCCCTAATAATTGTCTCAAAACTGAACCTAAACTATACCAAAACTAATTTCACACATAACAGATTCAATAAATTAAGTAAATTATGATGGGGGAGAATGGGTGAGTTAATGAGTGAGGGGAAGCGAACGATGCACAATTATGTAGTCAACAATTGTCAATCAAGAACAGGACTATTATATTGTATTCATTGATTGTAATTATAGTCGGAGAATGTGGTGATGGGGCTGGAGAATGTGGTGATGGGACTGGAGAATGTGGTGATGGGACTGGAGAATGTGGTGATGGGACTGGAGAATGTGGCGATGGGACTGGAGAATGTGATGATGGGACTGGAGAATGTGGTGAAGGGACTGGAGAATGTGGTATTGGGACTGGAGAATGTGGTGATGGGACTGGATAATGTGGTGATGGGACTCAAATGTGGTGAACTAAACTGATGGGGCCAAAACTAATTTCACACATGGGGCAGAATTGGTGATGGGACTGGAAATGTGTTGATGGGGGGAGAATGGGTGATGGGACTGAGAATGTGAGGGTGATGGGAACGAGAATGTGTTGTTGGGACTGGAGAATTGTCAATGGGAACAGGAATGTGGTGTATGGGGATGATTGTAAATGTGAGAATGTGGTGATGGGGATGGAGAATGTGGTGATGGGACTGGAGAATGTGGTGATGGGACTGGAGAATGTGATGGGACTGGAGAATGGGGATGGAGAATGTGGTGATGGGACTGGAGAATGTGGTGATGGGGATGAAGAATGTGGTGATGGGGATGGAGAATGTGGTGATGGGATGGAGAATGTGGTGATGGGGATGGAGAATGTGGTGATGGGGATGGAGAATGTGGTGATGGGGATGAAGAATGTGATGATGGGGATGGAGAATGTGGTGATGGGACTGGAGAATGTGGTGATGGGGATGGAGAATGTGGTGATGGGACTAGAGAATGTGGTGATGGGACTGGAGAATGTGGTGATGGGACTGGAGAATGTGGTGATGGGACTGGAGAATGTGGTGATGGGACTGGAGAATGTGATGATGGGACTGGAGAATGTGGTGAAGGGACTGGAGAATGTGGTGATGGGACTGGAGAATGTGGTGAAGGGGATGGAGAATGTGGTGATGGGACTGGAGAATGTGGTGAAGGGGATGGAGAATGTGGTGAAGGGGATGGAGAATGTGTTGATGGGACTGGAGAATGTGGTGATGGGGATGAAGAAATGGTGATGGAGAATGTGGTGAAGGGGATGGAGAATGTGGTAATGGGATGGAGAATGTGGTGATGGGGATGGAGAATGTGGTGATGGGGATGGAGAATGTGGTGATGGGGATGAAGAATGTGGTGAAGGGGATGGAGAATGTGGTGATGGGACGGGAGAATGTGGTGAAGGGACTGGAGAATGTGGTGATGGGACTGGAGAATGTGGTGATGGGACTGGAGAATGTGGTGATGGGACTGGAGAATGTGATGATGGGACTGGAGAATGTGGTGAAGGGACTGAAGAATGTGGTGATGGGGACTGGAGAATGTGGTGAAGGGGATGGAGAATGTGGTGATGGGACTGGAGAATGTGGTGAAGGGGATGGAGAATGTGGTGAAGGGGATGGAGAATGTGTTGATGGGACTGGAGAATGTGGTGATGGGGATGAAGAATGTGGTGATGGAGAATGTGGTGAAGGGGATGGAGAATGTGGTAATGGGACTGGAGCATGTGGTGATGGGACTGTAGAATGTGGTGATGGGACTGTAGAATGTGGTGATGGGACTGTAGAATGTGGTGATGGGATGGGAGAATGTGGTGATGGAGATGGACGGGGCTGAGAATGTGGTGATGGGACTGGAGAATGTGGTGATGGGACTGGAGAATGTGGTGATGGGACTGGAGAATGTGGTGATGGGGCTGTAGAATGTGGTGATGGGACTGTAGAATGTGGAGATGGGGCTGTAGAATGTGGTGATGGGGCTGTAGAATGTGGTGATGGGGATGGAGGAGAATGTGTTGATGGGGTTTGTGGAACCTAACAAGTATAAAAAGTTATTGGTAGTAGTACAGTAGACTACTTTATCACTGACCGTAACCCAGAGTCTCTTAGAGTGTTCACAGTCCGCTGACGCCCCTATCAGATCTCAGTAAAACCACACTCTACTTGAACAGAGCTATGCTCTATCATGAGGCATCAAAGTCAAAGGAACTGAATAATATTAAGAAATGCTATAGAGGGAAGGTACGTAGTGTGGGAACCTACCAAAAAACAATTAAGCAACAACGAATTCAATCCCTTCTAGATAATTTTCTGGACAAAATGTTTCACTCCTGAGTGGCACAGCGGTCTAAGGCACTGCATATCAGTGCTAGAGGTGTCATTTCAGACCCTGATTCGATTCCTGGCTGTATCGGAACCAACTGGGATTGTGAGTCCCATAGGGTGCCGCACAATTGGCCCAGCGTTGTTAGGGTTCGGCCGGGGTAGGCCATCATTGTAAAGAAGAATTTGTTCATAACTGACTTACCTAGTAAAATAAAAAACACCATGTCAGAAATCAACTCATTGTAATTGAAGAATCCATAGATTCTAACAACTTCTTGGAAAATTGGAAAACTCTGAACAAACAGCAAAAACAAAGACTTATCTATCCAAAACGGAGATGTACGGATAAATCACTCCTCCAATCTTTTTGACTCTAAAGATCAATCTGCAAAAACAGATCAAGATCAAATGAAAATCATGGAATGAACTATTAAGACTACCAGAACCCATGCGTTTTTTTGTTGAATTTTTTTGTACCATCATCTTTGAAATACAAGAGAAGGGCCATAATGTATTATTCCAGCCCAGGTGCAATTTAGATTTCGACCACTAGATGGCAGCTGTGTATGTGCAAAGTGTAAAACTGATCCAACGAATCATTGCATTTCTGTTCAAAATGTTGTATCAAGACTACCCAAATGTGCTTCATTGGTTAATTCATATGTTTTCTGTGCACTCTGCTCAAACATTAGCATGGTATTCTTTCACTGTAATAGTTACTGTAAATTGGACAGTGCAGTTTTAAGCTTTAATTTAAGCTTTCTGCCAATATCAGATATGTCTATGTCCTGGGAAATGTTCTTGTTACTTACAAACTCATGCTAATCGCATTAGCCTACGTTAGCTCAACCGTCCCGCCGGGGACCCACCGATCCTGTAGGGGTTTTAAGAGAAGACAGGCTATGTGCACACTGTCCACATAATGAGGTGGAAACTGAGCTGCACTTCCTAACCTGCCAAATGAATGACCATATTAGAGACACCTATTTCCCTCAGATTACACAGACCCACAGAGAATTCAAAAACAAATCCAATTTTGATAAACTCTCATATCTACTGGGTGAAATACCACAGTGTGCCATCACAGCAGCAAGATCTGTGACCTGTTGCCACAAGAAAATGGTAACCAGTGAAGAACAGACACCACTGTAAATACAACCTATATTTATGTTTATTTTTTTTAAACTATTTGTGTATTACAACACCGTACATAGACATAATACTCCTTATTATTTTGGAACTGTACATTATTTATTGTTTATTATCTAGTTCACTTACTTTGGCAACAGTAACATATGTTTCCCATGCCGGGAAAGCCCTTTGAATTGAATTTCTTTTAACTAGGCAAGTTAGTTAAGAACAAATTCTTATTTTCAATGACAGCCTACCGGGGAACAGTTGGTTAATTGCCTTGTTCAGGGGCAGAACAAGACATTATGTCAGATCGGGGATTCGATCCAGCAACATTTCGGGTTACTGGCCCAACGCTCCGACCACTAGGCTACCTGCCGCCCCTATATTCATAGTTCATTTAAAAAAAGAAAAAATCGGTCTTCTGTCAAAAAGCAATCTATCCCTTGAAGTAGGTAGGAGTTTGGGATAGATGGCAGAGGCATGTTTTTGCTTGGTCAACACACACAAACACAACACACACCACATACACACGCAAATACACACACACCACATACACACACATAACACACCACATACACACACACACCACATACAAACACTCAGACATAAGTACACACACACATACACACAGTAAGTCAGGGATATGCCATAGAATAGAGATGGGTTGGGTGTGTGTGTGCGCGTGCATGTCTGCATGTGTGTGTGTGTGTGTGTGTGTGCGTGCATGTGTGTGTGCGTATGTGTGTGTGTGTGTTCAGGTGACAGGGAGGTCGAGAGGAGGGTGCTGACTATCACAGTTCAGGCTCTTTTTCAGTTCACACCTCTTTTAGAATACACAGGAGAGCTGTTTGTGTGTGTGTGTGTGTACATGCTGCGTGTATGTGTGTGTGTGTGTGTGTGATTCCCTCTGCTGACTCATGGGTCCTTTTCATAGCACTGAAACAGGCTAAGGTGGCTGAATGGAGGAAATAATACGATTTATTTCAGAAAGAAGGGATGAAGGGATAGAATTTTGGGCACGAGGAGGAAGGGGTAAGGAGGGATGGAGGAGGAAGGGGCAAGGAGGGATGGAGGAGGAAGTGGTAAGGAGGGATGGAGGAGAAAGGAGGGATGGGGGAGGAAGGAGGGATGGAGGAGGAAGGAGGGATGGAGGAGGAAGGAGGGATGGAGGAGGAAGTGGTAAGGAGGGATGGAGGAGGAAGGGGTAAGGAGGGATGGAGGAGGAAGGAGGGATGGAGGAGGAAGTGGTAAGGAGGGATGGAGGAGGAAGTGGTAAGGAGGGATGGAGGAGGAAGGGGTAAGGAGGGATGGAGGAGGAAGGGGTAAGGAGGGATGGTGGAGGAAGGGGTAAGGAGGGATGGAGGGGTAAGGAGGGATGGAGGGGTAAGGAGGGATGGAGGAGGAAGGAGGGATGGAGGAGGAAGTGGTAAGGAGGGATGGAGGAGGAAGGGGTAAGGAGGGATGGAGGAGGAAGGGGTAAGGAGGGATGGAGGAGGAAGGGGGGATGGAGGAGGAAAGGGTAAGGAGGGTTGGAAGAGGAAGGAGTATGTTGGGATGGAGGAGGAAGGAGTAAGGAGGGACAGAGGAGGAAGGATGGAGGAAGAGGAAGGATAAAGGAGGGACGGAGGAGGAAGGAGGACGGAGGAGGAAGGATAAAGGAGGGACGGAGGAGGAAGGAGTAAGGAGGGATGGAGTAGGAAGGGGTAAGGAGGGATGGAGGAGGAAGGGGTAAGGAGGAGGAAGGAGTACGGAGGGATGGAGGAGGAAAGGGTAAGGAGGGTTGGAAGAGGAAGGAGTAAGTTGGGATGGAGGAGGAAGGAGTAAGGAGGGATGGAGGAGGAAGGAGGGACGGAGGAGGAAGGAGTAAGGAGGGATGGAGGAGGAAGGGGTAAGGAGGGATGGAGGAGGAAGAGGTAAGGAGGGATGGAGGGATGGAGGAGTAAAGGGACGGAGGAGGAAGGAGTAAGGAGGGATGGAGGAGGAAGGAGGGATGGAGGAGGAAGGAGGGACGGAGGAGGAAGGAGGGACGGAGGAGGGACGGAGGAGGAAGGAGTAAGGAGGGACGGAGGAGGAAGGAGGGACGGAGGAGGGACGGAGGAGGAAGGAGGGCCGGAGGAGGAAGGAGGGATGGAGGAGGAAGGAAGTAAGGAGGGATGGAGGAGGAAGAGGTAAGGAGGGATGGAGGAGGAAGAGGTAAGGAGGGATGGAGGAGGAAGAGGTAAGGAGGGGGATGGAGGAGGAAGAGGTAAGGAGGGATGGAGGAGGGAAGAGGTAAGGAGGGATGGAGGAGGAAGAGGTAAGGAGGGACGGAGGAGGAAGAGGTAAGGAGGGATGGAGGAGGAAGAGGTAAGGAGGGATGGAGGAGGAAGAGGTAAGGAGGGATGGAGGAGGAAGAGGTAAGGAGGGACGGAGGAGGAAGAGGTAAGGAGGGATGGAGGAGGAAGAGGTAAGGAGGGACGGAGGAGGAAGAGGGAGGAGGGACGGAGGAGGAAGAGGTAAGGAGGGATGGAGGAGGAAGAGGTAAGGAGGGACGGAGGAGGAAGAGGTAAGGAGGGACGGAGGAGGAAGAGGTAAGGAGGGACGGAGGAGGAAGAGGTAAGGAGGGACGGAGGAGGAAGAGGTAAGGAGGGACGGAGGAGGAAGAGGTAAGGAGGGACGGAGGAGGAAGAGGTAAGGAGGGACGGAGGAGGAAGAGGTAAGGAGGGACGGAGGAGGAAGGAGTAAGGAGGGACAGAGGAGGAAGGAGTAAGGAGGGACGGAGGAGGAAGAGGTAAGGAGGGACGGAGGAGGAAGAGGTAAGGAGGGACGGAGGAGGAAGGAGTAAGGAGGGACAGAGGAGGAAGGAGGAAGGAGGGACAGAGGAGGAAGGAGTAAGGAGGGACAGAGGAGGAAGGAGTAAGGAGGGACAGAGGAGGAAGTAGTAAGGAGGGACAGAGGAGGAAGGAGTAAGGAGGGACGGAGGAGGAAGAGGTAAGGAGGGACAGAGGAGGAAGGAGTAAGGAGGGACAGAGGAGGAAGGAGTAAGGAGGGACAGAGGAGGAAGAGGTAAGGAGGGACGGAGGAGGAAGAGGTAAGGAGGGACGGAGGAGGAAGGAGTAAGGAGGGACAGAGGAGGAAGGAGTAAGGAGGGACAGAGGAGGAAGAGGTAAGGAGGGACGGAGGAGGAAGAGGTAAGGAGGGACGGAGGAGGAAGGAGGAAGGAGTAAGGAGGGACGGAGGAGGAAGAGGTAAGGAGGGACGGAGGAGGAAGAGGTAAGGAGGGACGGAGGAGGAAGGAGTAAGGAGGGACGGAGGAGGAAGAGGTAAGGAGGGACGGAGGAGGGAGGGACGGAGGAGGAAGGAGTAAGGAGGGACGGAGGAGGAAGGGGTAAGGAGGGACGGAGGAAATAATTAAAGGTGGGAGAAATGAAGGGTTGGTTATGAGAAAATATATAAAGGGAGATGAAGACAGAGAGGGGGGTCTGGGAGAAAGGCTGAGAAATAGTGTAACTTAAACTAGTGAATATATTGGTAAATCCATCGTCATTTCTCTCTCTGTTTCAACAATAAAGAAGATGCTAGTAAGGTTCTAATGAACAAATATCTCACCGCATTGGTCACCAACCTTTTCTGAGTGAAGATCACTTTCTGAGTCAAAATGGAAGCTGAGATGTACTGCTCAGATGATTTAAAAACATGACTTAATAAACGTAAGCCTATGCAACATTAACCAGTTAAAAACAGTTCTGTAGCAATAAGGTTTGTGCAGTAGGCTTTATGCCCAAATACATTATTGCTGCATATTGGCTTTGCTTGAATTGCCCTGAGAATGTTGTTCTTCTCAGATCATTTTGAAGTTATATTTTAGACATTTAGATATATGATCACACTGGTAATATATAAATTGCTGTATTACTTGTGGCACAGCTGAGTGAGCATTATATATATACAGTTGAAGTCAGAAGTTTACATACACTTAGGTTGGAGTCATGAAAACTTGTTTTTCAACCACTCCACAAATTTCTTGTTAACAAACTATAGTTCTGGCAAGTCGTTTAGGACATCTACTTTGTGCCTGACACAAGTAATTTTACCAATAATTTTCAGACACATTATTTTACTAATAATTCACTGTATCACAATTCCAGTGGGTCAGAAGTTTACATACACTAAGTTGACTGCCTTTAAACAGCTTGGAAAATTCCAGAAAAATATGTCATGGCTTAAAAAGAATCTGACAGGCTAATTGACATCATTTCAGTCATTTGGAGGTGTACTTGTGGCTGTATTTCAAGGCCTACCTTCAAACTCAGTGCCTCTTTGCTTGACATCATGAGAAAATCAAAAGAAATCAGCCAGGACCTCAGAAAAACAATTGTAGACCTCCACATGTCTGGTTCATCCTTGGGAGCAGTTTCCAAACGGCTGAAGGTACCACGTTCATCTGTATAAACAATAGTACGCAAGTACAAACACCATGGGACCCCGCAGCCGTCATACCGCTCAGGAAGGAGACGAGTTCTGTCCCCCAGAGATGAACATACTTTGGTGCGAAAAGTGCAAATCAATCCCAGAATAACAGCAAATGACCTTGTGAAGATGCTGGAGGAACCAGGTACAAAAGGATCTATATCCACAGTAAAACGAGTCCTATATCGACATAACCGGAAAGGCTGCTCAGCAAGGAAGAAGCCACTACTCCAAAACCGCCACACAAAAGCCAGACTACGGTTTGCAACTGCACATGGGGACAAATATCGTACTTTTTGGAGAAATGTCCTCTGGTCTGATGAAACAAAAATAGAACTGTTTGGCCATAATGACCATTGTTATGTTTGGAGGAAAAAGGGGGAGGCTTGCAAGCTGAAGAACACCATTCCAATCGTGAAGCACGTGTCACGCCCTGGTCTTAGTATTTTGTGTTTATATATTATTTGGTCAGGCCAGGGTGTGACATGGGGTTATTTTGTGTTGTGTTGTGGTATTGGGGGTTTTAGTAGGTATTGGGATTGTGGCTGAGTAGTGGTGTCTAGCATAGTCTATGGCTGCCTGAGGTTCTCAATCAGAGTCAGGTGATTCTCGTTGTCTCTGATTGGGAACCATATTTAGGTAGCCTGGGTTTCACTGTGTGTTTGTGGGTGATTGTTCTTGTCTCAGTGTGTTTGTCTTTCACCAGATAGGCTGTTTCGGTTTTCATTATTTCATTTCGTTAGTTTTGTAGTTTCCGTATGTATAGGTTTTCCTTCATTAAAATATATCATGAATCATCATCACGCTGCATTTTGGTCCGATCCTTGTTCTACCTCTTCGTCAGAGGAGGAGATAGAAGAGAGCCGTTACAGAATCACCCACCACACCCGGACCAAGTGGCGTGGTAACAGGCAACAGCAGCAGCAGGAGCAGCAGCAGCTGCAGTGGGAGAGGTTGCACCACCTGGAGAAATGGACATGGGAGGAGGAACTGAACGGTAAAGGACCCTGGGCTCAGCCTGGAGAATATCGCCGCCCCAAGGAAGAACTGGAGGCGGCGAAAGCGGAGAGGCGCTGGTATGAGGAGGCAGCACGGCGACGCGGATGGAAGCCTGAGAGTCGGCCCCAAATATGTATTGGGGGGCTCACAGGGAGTATGGCTATGTCAGGTAGGAGACCTGCGCAAACTCCCTGTGCTTACCGGGGGGCTAGAGAGACCGGGCAGGCACCGTGTTATGCTATGGAGCGCACAGTGTTTCCAGTGCGGGTGCATAGCCCGGTGCGGTTCATACCAGCTCTTCGTATTGGCCGGGCTAGAGTGGGCATCGAGCCAGGTAAGGTTGGGCAGGCTTGGTGCTCAAGAGCTCCAGTGCGCCTGCACGGTCCGGTCTATCCAGAGCCACCTCTACACACCAGTCCTCCGGTGGCAGCCCCCTGCACCAGGCTTCCTGTGCGTGTTCTCTATCCAGTTCCACCAGTGCCAGCACCACGCATCAGGCCTACAGTGCGCCTCGCCTCTCCAGCGCTGCCGGAGTCTCCCGCCTGTTCAGCACTGTCGGAGCCTTTCTCCTCTCCTGCGCTGCCGGAGTCTCCTGCCTGTTCAGCGCAGCCTGAGCTGCCAGTCTGCATGGAACAGCCAGAGCTGCCAGTCTGCATGGAGCAGCCAGAGCTGTCAGTCTGCATGGAGCAGCCTGAGCTGTCAGTCTGCATGGAGCAGCCAGAGCTGTCAGTCTGCATGGAGCAGCCAGAGCTGCCAGGTTGCATGGAGCAGCCAGAGCTGCCAGTCTGCATAGAGCAGCCAGAGCTGCCAGTCTGCATGGAGCTGCCAGTCTGCATGGAGCTGCCAGTCTGCATAGAGCAGCCAGAGCTGTCAGTCTGCATAGAGCAGCCAGAGATGCCAGTCTGCATGGAGCAGCCAGAGCTGCCAGTCTGCATGGAGCAGCCAGAGCTGCCAGTCTGCATGGAGCAGCCAGAGCTGCCAGTCTGCATGGAGCAGCCAGAGCAGCTAGATCCGCCAGTCAGCCAGACTCTTCCAGATCTGCCAGTCAACCAGACTCTTCCAGATCTGCCAGTCAACCAGACTCTTCCAGATCTGCCAGTCAACCAGACTCTTCCAGATCCGCCAGCCAGCCAGGATCTGCCAAAGCCAACTACCTGCCTGAGCTTCCTCTCAGTGCTGAGCTTCCCCTCAGTGCTGAGCTTCCCCTCAGTGCTGAGCTTCCCCTCAGTGCTGAGCTTCCCCTCTATGCTGAGCTTCCCCTCTATGCTGAGCTTCCCCTCAGTCCCGAGCTTCCCCTCAGTCCCGAGCTTCCCCTCAGTCCCGAGCTTCTACCTCAGTCCCGAGCTGCCCCTCAATCCAGTGGGGTCCTTGGTGAGGGTTATTAGGCCTAGGTCGGCGGCGAGGGTCGCCAATCAAAGGACGCATTACAGGGGGACTAAGACTTGGTTGGAGTGGGGTCCACGTCCCGAGCCGGAGCCGCCACCGTGGACAGACGCCCACCCGGACCCTCCCCTATGGGGTTTTAGTGTGCGGCCGGGAGTCCGTGTTTGGGGGTTCTGTCACACCCTGGTCTTAGTATTTTATAGGCTGTTTCGGTTTTCATTATTTCATTTCGTTAGTTTTGTAGTTTCCGTATGTATAGGTTTTCCTTCATTAAAATATATCATGAATCGTCATCACGCTGCATTTTGGTCTGATCCTTGTTCTACCTCTTCGTCAGAGGAGGAGATAGAAGAGAGCCGTTACAGCACGGGGGTGGCAGCATCATGTTGTAGGGGTGCTTTGCTGCAGGAGGTGCACTTCACAAAATTGATGGCGTCATAAGGATGGAAAATTATCTGGATATATTGAAGCGACATCTCAAGTCATCGGTCAGGAAGTTAAAGCTTGGTTGCACATGGGTCTTCCAAATAGATAATGACCCCAAGCATACTTCCAAAGTTGTGGCAAAATGGCGTAAGGACAACAAAGTCAAGGTATTGGAATGGCCATCACAAAGCCCTGCCCTCAATCCAATAGAAAATTTGTGGGCAGAACTGAAAAAGCATGTGCGAGCAAGGCCTACAAACCTGACTCAGTTACACCAGCTCTGTCAGGAGGAATGGGCCAAGATTCACCCTATTTATTGTGGGAAGCTTGTAGAAGGCTACCCTAAACCTTTGACCTAAGTTAAACAATTTAAAGGTAATGCTACCAAATACTAATTGAGTGTATGTAAACGTCTGACCCACTGGGAATGTGATGAAAGAAATAAAAGCTGAAATAAATCATTATCTCCACTATTATTCTGACATTTCACATTCTTAAAATAAAGTGGTGATCCTAACTGAAACTAAGACAGGGCATTTTTACCAAGATGTCAGGAACTGTGAAAAACTGAGTTTAAATGTGTTTGGCTAAGGTGTACCTGGGGCGGCAGGTAACCTAGTGGTTAGAGCGTTGGACTAGTAACCAAAAGGTTGCAAGATCGAATCCCTGAGCTGCCAAGGTAAAAATCTGTTGTTCTGCCCCTGAACAAGGCAGTTAACCCACTGTTCCTAGACCAGTTAACCCACTGTTCCTAGACCAGTTAACCCACTGTTCCTAGACCAGTTAACCCACTGTTCTGAGGCTGTCATTGAAAATAAGAAATTGTTCTTAACTGACTTGCCTGGTTAAATAAAGGTAAAAATAAAATGTAAGCTTCTGACTTCAACTGTATATACAGTATAAGAATACACACACATATATATATATATATATATATATATATATATATACATTGGGGAGAACAAGTATTTGATACACTGCAGATTTTGGAGGTTTTCCTACTTACAAAGCATGTAGAGGTCTGTAATTGTTATCATAGGTACACTTCAACTGTGAGAGACGGAATCTAAAACAAAAATCCAGAAAATCACATTGTATGATTTTTAAGTAATTAATTTGCATTTTATTGCATGACATAAGTATTTGATACATCAGAAAAGCAGAACCTAATATTTGGTACAGAAAACATTGTTTGCAATTACAGAGATCATACGTTTCCTGTAGTTCTTGACCAGGTTTGCACACACTGCAGCAGGGATTTTTGCCCACTCCTCCATACAGACCGTCTCCAGATCCTTCAGGTTTCGGGGCTGTCGCTGGGCAATACGGACTTTCAGCTCCCTCCAAAGATTTTCTATTGGGTTCAGGTCTGGAGACTGGCTAGGCCGCTCCAGGACCTTGAGATGCTTCTTACGGAGCCACTCCTTAGTTGCCCTGGCTGTGTGTTTCGGATCCTTGTCATGCTGGAAGACTTAGCCACGACCCATCTTCAATGCTCTTACTGAGGGAAGGAGGTTGTTGGCCAAGATCTCGCGATACATGGCCCCATCCATACTCCCCTCAATACGGTGCAGTCGTTCTGTCCCCTTTGTAGAAAAGCATCCCCAAAGAATGATGTTTCCACCTCCATGCTTCACGGTGGGGATGGTGTTCTGTGGGGTTGTACTCATCCTTCTTCTTCCTCCAAACACGGCGAGTGGAGTTTAGACCAAAAAGCTCTATTTTTGTCTCATCAGACCACATGACCTTCTCCCATTCCTCCTCTGGATCATCCAGATGGTCATTGGCAAAATTCAGATGGGCCTGGACATGCGCTGGCTTGAGCAGGGAGACCTTGCGTGCGCTGCAGGATTTTAATCCATGACGGCGTAGTGTGTTACTAATGGTTTTCTTGGAGACTGTGGTCCCAGCTCTCTTCAGGTCATTGACCAGGTCCTGCCATGTAGTTCTGGGCTAATCCCTCACCTTCCTCATGATCATTGATGCCCCACGAGGTGAGATCTTGCATGGATCCCCAGACTGATTGAGGTCATCTTGAACTTCTACCATTTTCTAATAATTGTGCCAACAGTTGTTGCCTTCTCACCAAGCTGCTTGCCTTTTGTCCTGTAGCCCATCCCATCCCTGTGCAGGTCTACAATTTTATCCCTGGTGTCCTTACACAGCCCCTCTGGTCTTGTCCATTGTGGAGTGGTTGGAGTCTGTTTGATTGAGTGTGTGGACAGATGTCTTTTATACAGGTAACGAGTTCAAACAGGTGCAGTTAATACAGGTAATGAGTGGAGAACAGGGAGGCTTCTTAAAGAAAAACTAACAGGTCTGTGAGAGCCGGAATTCTTACTGGTTGGTAGGTGATCAAATACCTATGTCATGCAATAAAATGCAAAATAATTACTTAAAAATCATACAATGTGATTTTCTGGATTTTTGTTTTAGATTCCGTATCTCACAGATGAAGTGTACCTATGATAAAAAAATGACAGACCTCGACATGCTTTGTAAGTAGGAAAACCTGCAAAACCCACCCAATACCGTACGTAGTAGTAGTGTGTGTGAGCACTTGCATGTAAGTGTGTAGGGGTGTGTGTGTGTGAGTGAGTGTGTGTGCATGTGAGTGTGAATGAGTGACTGGTTTGCCAGTTAAGTGTAATAAAGCACTGGACTAAAGTAATGTGATGAGATTAATGACCTGGCCAACCATGAATACAGCAGAGCTCCTCCCCACCTCTCTCTCTCTCTGTCTCTCTCTCTCTCTCTCTCTCTCTCTCTCTCTCTCTCTCTCTCTCTCTCTCTCTCTCTCTATATATATATATATATATATATATATATATATATATATATATATATATTTCGGAAGTGTATGGGGCACCCGTCATCAAAGCTATGGTCCCAGAGCTCAGCCCCAAACTACAAAGACTCTACATCTATGAGATGTAATCAATAATTCACTACTCTACTGTGGATCACAATAAAAAACCTTCCCTCCTCACTTTACCCTAGGAATACCCTAGCAGAGTAATAGAGAAATGCACCAAGGACCAATAACAAAGGGGAAATCAGTGTCTTCCTCCATTAGGCTGCTGTGCTCCTGTCTGAAACGACACGCTGTTCCCCGTATAGTACATTACTTTAGGCCAGAGGGACACAGTCACCATAATGGAGGTATACAGTACACCGTAGGCAAATAACAATGGGATTTCCCTCCTGATCCAGATGCACAGAGCCTGCCTGAAGATGCCTGGCTCAGACTGGGGGTGTTTCTCAATAGTCTGCCTGAAGATGCCTGGCTCAGACTGGGGGTGTATCTCAATAGTCTGCCTGAAGACACCTAGCTTAGTCTGGAGGTGTATCTCAGGGGATGGAACCACACTGACAGTACAGGCGATGGAACTACACTGACAGGACAGGGATTATAACCACAATGATAACCTTAACCCTAACCACAATGATAACCTTAACCCTAGCCACAATGATAACCTTAACCCTAGCCACAATGATAAGCTTAACCCTAACCACAATGATAACCTTAACCCTAACCACAGTGATAACCTTAACCCTAACCACAGTGATAACCTTAACCCTAACCACAGTGATAACCTCGACCCTAACCACAGTGATAACCTTAACCTTAACCACAATGATAACCCTAACCACAATGATAACCCTAACCACAATGATAACCATAACCCTAACCACATCGATAACCTTAACCCTAACCACATCGATAACCTTAACCCTAACGACAGTGATAACCATAACCCTAACCACAATGATAACCTTAACCCTAACCATGGTGATAACCTTAACCCTAACCACAACGATAACCTTAACCCTAACCGCAATGGTAATCTTAACCCTAACCGCAGTGATAACCTTAACCCTAACCACAGCGATAACCTTAACCCTAACCACAATGATAACCCTAACCACAATGATAACCTTGGCCCCAACCACAATGATAACCTTAACCCTAACCACAGTGATACCCTTAACCGCAATGATAACCTTAATTCCTAACCACAATGATAACCTTAACCCTAACCACAATGATAACCTTAATTCCTAACCACAACGATAACCTTAATTCCTAACCACGTTAATAGCCTTAATTCCTAACCACAGCGATAACCTTAATTCCCAACCACAGCGATAACCTTAATTCCTAACCAAAACGATAACCTTACTCCCTAACCACAACGATAACCTTAACCGCAATGATAACCTTAATTCCTAACCACAACGATAACCTTAACCACAATGATAACCTTAATTCCTAACCTTAAATTATGGCCACTTTGTAGGTGGTGTATCTAAGGGGAAATTAGTTCTGCCACCAGGGCAAGACTCATCATGACCATCAACGTCAACCTGCTCCAAAAACAGTCTGACGTCTCACTGTATCTCAATTTCAATCAATCTTCTCACACAGACAAACAGGTGTGTGTAGAACCACACACACACACACCACATACACACACAGACACCTGCATTTCTCAGTGCACTGCAGACATTTGGTCCCCCTGGTAACTGAGGAATTGGAGAATAAAACACTGTGATGGAGAGTGAAGGGAGGAGAGGAGAGGGGAAGGAGAACAGGAGAGGGGGAGAGGAGATGAGAGGGGAAGGAGGAAAGGAGAGGGGGAGAGTAGGAAAGGAGAAGGGAAGGAGGAAAGGAGAGGGGAAGAGTAGGAGAGGAGAGGGGAAGGAGGAGAGGGAAGGAGGACAGGAGAGGGGGAGAGGAGGGGAGGAGAGGGAAAGGAGGACAGGAAAGTGGGAGAGGAGGAAAGGAGAGGGGAAAGAGGACAGGAGAGGGGAGAGGAGGAGAGGAGAGGGGAAAGAGGACAGGAGAGGGGAAAGAGGACAAGAGAGGGGGAGAGGAGGAGAGGAGAGGGGAAGGAGGAAAGGAGAAGGGGAGAGTAGGAGAGGAGAGGGGAAGGAGGAGAGGGAAGGAGGACAGGAGAGGAGGAGAGGTGGGGAGGAGAGGGGAAGAAGGACAGGAAAGTGGGAGAGGAGGAAAGGAGAGGGGAAAGAGGACAGGAGAGGGGGGAGAGGAGGAGAGGAGAGGGGAAAGAGGACAGGAGAGGGGAAAGAGGACAGGAGAGGGGGAGAGGAGGAGAGGAGAGGGGAAAGAGGACAGGAGAGGGGAGAGGAGGAGAGGAGAGGGGGAGAGGAGGACAGGAGAGGGGAAGGAGGACAGGAGAGGGGGAGAGGAGGAGAGGAGAGGGGAAGGAAGACAGGAGAGGGGAGAGGAGAGGGGAAGGAGGACAGGAGAGGGGGAGAGGGGGAGAGGGGAAGGAGGACAGGAGAGGGGGAGAGGAGGAGAGGGGAAGGAGGACAGGAGAGGGGGAGAGGAGGAGAGGGGGAGAGGGGAGAGGAGATGGGAAGGAGGACAGGAGAGGGGAAGAGGAGGAGAGGAGGTGAGGAGAGGGGAAGGAGGACAGGAGAGGGGGAGAGGAGAGGGGGAGAGGAGAGGAGGAGAGGGGGAGAGGAGGAGAGGGGAAGGAGGACAGGAGAGGGGGGGAGAGGAGAGGAGATGGGAAGGAGGACAGGAGAGAGGGAGAAGAGGAGAGGAGAGGGGAAGGAGGACAAGAGAGGGGAAGAGGAGGAGAGGGGAAGGAGGACAGGAGAGGAGGAGAGGAGGAGAGGGGAAGGAGGACAGGAGAGGAGGATTGGAGGAGCGAAGAGGGGAAAGAGAACAGGAGAGGGGGAGAGGAGGAGAGGGGTAGGAGGACAGGAGAGGAGGACTGGAGGAGAGAAGAGGGGAAAGAGGACAGGAGGAGGGGGAGAGGAGGAGAGGAGAGGGGGAGATGAAACGGGGAGGAGGACCGGAGAGGGGGGAGAGGAGGAGAGGAGAGGGGGGGAGGAGGAGAGGGGAAGGAGGACAGGAGGAGGAGAGGAGAGGGGGAGAGGAGGAGAGGAGAGGAGAGGGGAAGGAGGACAGGAGAAGAGGAGAAATGTGTCTGATAGATGTTATCTCTCTCTCTCTCTCTGTCTCTCTCTGAAAACCCACAGGACGGTAGATCTCCAGGAAGAGGGTTGGACTGAAAACCCACAGGACGGTGGATCTCCAGGAAGAGGTTGGACTGAAAACCCACAGGACGGTAGATCTCCAGGAAGAGGGTTGGACTGAAAACCCACAGGACTGTAGATCTCCAGGAAGAGGGTTGGACTGAAAACCCACAGGACGGTAGATCTCCAGGAAGAGGGTTGGACTGAAAACCCACAGGACAGTAGATCTCCAGGAAGAGGGTTGGACTGAAAACCCACAGGACGGTAGATCTCCAGGAAGAGGGCTGGACTGAAAATCCACAGGACGGTAGATCTCCAGGAAGAGGGTTGTACTGAAAACCCACAGGACGGTGGATCTCCAGGAAGAGGTTGGACTGAAAACCCACAGGACGGTAGATCTCCAGGAAGAGGGTTGGACTGAAAACCCACAGGACGGTAGATCTCCAGGAAGAGGTTGGACTGAAAACCCACAGGACGGTAGATCTCCACGAAGAGGGCTGGACTGAAAACCCACAGGACGGTAGATCTCCAGGAAGAGGGTTGGACTGCCCTGAAGTACTCCTTTCAAAACAGAGTTTATTATCCAATAATTTGAGGATGATCTCATTATTCCGTACTCCAGTCCAGTCAATCATATACAACTTTAAATCTCTCTAATCCATTTAAATACGGGCTGGGGGGGAAATGTAATGTAATTGTATTAGAATATGACTTAAGAATCCAATGAAGAAGGATAACCAAATGTATGTAAATGACTCTTCAAGACCACAGGGGTTATATGCTCCTTGAGGATTACAGACGACGATGACACTAACTCTGCTCTCTCCTGGACTTTCAATGAAGTTAAATATAACAATCTCTTAACACTAATCATTTGAGGGAGACGTCAGCAATTAGATCCAGTCAGAATGCTCGACACTGGACCCTGCGAAGGGTGGTATAGCCTGAGGGATTCTGTGCGGGGTTACATGTCTTGTGATGTAGACAGGGGATCTGTGAAGGATTACATACCTGGTGATGTAGACTGTGAGGATTCTGTGAAGGGTTAAATGTCTTGTGATGTAGACTATGGGGATCTGTGAAGGGTTAAATGTCTTGTGATGTAGACTATGGGGATCTGTGAAGGGTTAAATGTCTTGTGATGTAGACTATGGGGATCTGTGAAGGGTTAAATGTCTTGTGATGTAGACTATGGGGATCTGTGAAGGGTTAAGTGTTTTATCCAGGTCGTTTATTTCGGGAATCATTCAAGTTGTCTCCGATGAGGGATGAACTAGTTAGACAAGTGTTTGGGATCGATGACAGCACACACACACACGCATGCGCACGCACACACGCACACACGCATGCATATGTGCACACACACAGGTGCACACACACACACAAATTGCTATCTATCAAGGATTCTGATGGATACTCCATGCACTGCAGATATCTCACACACACACACACACACACACACACACACACACACAAACACACACACACACACACACACACACACACACACACACACACACACACACACACACACACACACACACACTGTCATAAAGGTTGTTTGGGGTTATCAACCATTTAGCAGCAGATGACCCACAGTCGACAGGCTATGAAGTGCATGAGCCCAGCACATTCAATTAGAGGTCAGAGGTCATCACACACATCAGCATGGGGCATCCGTCACGGCCTCTATAGATTTTGTGTACAGACTGTGTGTGTGTGTGTGTGTGATGTGTGAAGGGTTAAATGTGTGTGTGTGTGTGTGACTGTGTGGGATCTGTGTGTGTGTGTTAAATGTCTTGTGATGTGTGTGTATACGTGTATCTGTTTATACAAGCAATAAGGTTGTTTATGTTAAATGGGTTCATGTAGCTGTTTAGCATTTACAAGTCCACCGAGGATTGAGTTCAAAGCTGAGCAGAACTACTCATTCTAAAGACAGCCGTGTTGCCTGTTAGAACAGGAGAGCAGAACTACTCCTTATAAAGACAGCCGTGTTGCCTGTTAGAACAGGAGAGCAGAACTACTCCTTCTAAAGACAGCCATGTTGCCTGTTAGAACAGGAGAGCAGAACTACTCCTTATAAAGACAGCCGTGTTGCCTGTTAGAACAGGAGAGCAGAACTACTATTCTAAAGACAGCTGTGTTGCCTGTTAGAACAGGAGAGCAGAACTACCCCTTATAAAGACAGCAGTGTTGCCTGTTAGAACAGGAGAGCAGAACTACTCCTTCTAAAGACAGCCGTGTTGCCTGTTAGAACAGGAGAGCAGAACTACTCCTTCTAAAGACAGCCGTGTTGCCTGTTAGAACAGGAGAGCAGAACTACTCCTTATAAAGACAGCCGTGTTGCCTGTTAGAACAGGAGAGCAGAACTACTCCTTCTAAAGACAGCCGTGTTGCCTGTTAGAACAGGAGAGCAGAACTACTCCTTATAAAGACAGCCGTGTTGCCTGTTAGAACAGGAGAGCAGAACTACTCCTTATAAAGACAGCCGTGTTGCCTGTTAGAACAGGAGAGCAGAACTACTCCTTATAAAGACAGCCGTGTTGCCTGTTAGAACAGGAGAGCAGAACTACATTATAAAGACAGCCGTGTTGCCTGTTAGAACAGGAGAGCAGAACTACTCCTTATAAAGACAGCCGTGTTGCCTGTTAGAACAGGAGAGCAGAACTACTCCTTATAAAGACAGCCGTGTTGCCTGTTAGAACAGGAGAGCAGAACTACTCCTTATAAAGACAGCCGTGTTGCCTGTTAGAACAGGAGAGCAGAACTACTCCTTCTAAAGACAGCCATGTTGCCTGTTAGAACAGGAGAGCAGAACTACTCCTTATAAAGACAGCCGTGTTGCCTGTTAGAACAGGAGAGCAGAACTACTCCTTATAAAGACAGCCGTGTTGCCTGTTAGAACAGGAGAGCAGAACTACTCCTTATAAAGACAGCCGTGTTGCCTGTTAGAACAGGAGAGCATAACTACTCCTTCTAAAGACAGCCGTGTTGCCTGTTAGAACAGGAGAGCAGAACTACTCCTTCTAAAGACAGCTGTGTTGCCTGTTAGAACAGGAGAGCAGAACTACTCTTATAAAGACAGCCGTGTTGCCTGTTAGAACAGGAGAGCAGAACTACTAATTCTAAAGACAGCCGTGTTGCCTGTTAGAACAGGAGAGCAGAACTACTCCTTATAAAGACAGCCGTGTTGCCTGTTAGAACAGGAGAGCAGAACTACTCCTTATAAAGACAGCCGTGTTGCCTGTTAGAACAGGAGAGCAGAACTACTCTTATAAAGACAGCCGTGTTGCCTGTTAGAACAGGAGAGCAGAACTACTCCTTCTAAAGACAGCTGTGTTGCCTGTTAGAACAGGAGAGCAGAACTACTCATTCTAAAGACAGCCGTGTTGCCTGTTAGAACAGGAGAGCAGAACTACTCCTTCTAAAGACAGCTGTGTTGCCTGTTAGAACAGGAGAGCAGAACTACCCTTATAAAGACAGCTGTGTTGCCTGTTAGAACAGGAGAGCAGAACTACTCCTTATAAAGACAGCCGTGTTGCCTGTTAGAACAGGAGAGCAGAACTACTCCTTCTAAAGACAGCCGTGTTGCCTGTTAGAACAGGAGAGCAGAACTACTCCTTATAAAGACAGCCGTGTTGCCTGTTAGAACAGGAGAGCAGAACTACTCCTTCTAAAGACAGCTGTGTTGCCTGTTAGAACAGGAGAGCAGAACTACTCCTTCTAAAGACAGCCGTGTTGCCTGTTAGAACAGGAGAGCAGAACTACTCCTTATAAAGACAGCCGTGTTGCCTGTTAGAACAGGAGAGCAGAACTACTCATTATAAAGACAGCCGTGTTGCCTGTTAGAACAGGAGAGCAGAACTACTCATTATAAAGACAGCCGTGTTGCCTGTTAGAACAGGAGAGCAGAACTACTCATTATAAAGACAGCCGTGTTGCCTGTTAGAACAGGAGAGCAGAACTACTCATTATAAAGACAGCCGTGTTGCCTGTTAGAACAGGAGAGCAGAACTACTCATTATAAAGACAGCCGTGTTGCCTGTTAGAACAGGAGAGCAGAACTACTCCTTCTAAAGACAGCCATGTTGCCTGTTAGAACAGGAGAGCAGAACTACTCCTTATAAAGACAGCCGTGTTGCCTGTTAGAACAGGAGAGCAGAACTACTCCTTATAAAGACAGCCGTGTTGCCTGTTAGAACAGGAGAGCAGAACTACTCCTTATAAAGACAGCCGTGTTGCCTGTTAGAACAGGAGAGCATAACTACTCCTTCTAAAGACAGCCGTGTTGCCTGTTAGAACAGGAGAGCAGAACTACTCCTTCTAAAGACAGCTGTGTTGCCTGTTAGAACAGGAGAGCAGAACTACTCCTATAAAGACAGCCGTGTTGCCTGTTAGAACAGGAGAGCAGAACTACTAATTCTAAAGACAGCCGTGTTGCCTGTTAGAACAGGAGAGCAGAACTACTCCTTATAAAGACAGCCGTGTTGCCTGTTAGAACAGGAGAGCAGAACTACTCTTATAAAGACAGCCGTGTTGCCTGTTAGAACAGGAGAGCAGGACTTATAAAGACAGCCGTGTTGCCTGTTAGAACAGGAGAGCAGAACTACTCCTTCTAAAGACAGCCGTGTTGCCTGTTAGAACAGGAGAGCAGAACTACTCCTTCTAAAGACAGCCGTGTTGCCTGTTAGAACAGGAGAGCAGAACTACTCTTAAAAGACAGCCGTGTTGCCTGTTAGAACAGGAGAGCAGAACTACTCCTTCTAAAGACAGCCGTGTTGCCTGTTAGAACAGGAGAGCAGAACTACTCCTTATAAAGACAGCCGTGTTGCCTGTTAGAACAGGAGAGCAGAACT
>NC_056441.1:83127599-83162599 GCF_018296145.1 Oncorhynchus tshawytscha
AGAGGGAGAGATAGAGAGAGAGAGAGAGAGAGAGAGAGAGGAGAGAGAGAGAGAGAGATAGAGAGAGAGAGAGAGAGAGAGAGAGAGGGAGAGAGAGAGAGATAGAGATAGAGAGAGAGAGAGAGAGAGAGAGAGAGAGAGAGAGAGAGAGAGAGAGAGAGAGAGAGAGAGAGAGACAGAGAGAGAGAGAAACAGATAGAGGCAATGTATGTATATCGATTTATGCTAGAGATGTTCTGAGTGAGAGCTCTCTCGAATGTTGCATGGGAGAGGAAAAAGTACACACGCACGCACACACACACACACACACACACACACACACACACACACACACACACACACACACACACACACACACACACACACACACACACACATGCGCAGGCACGCACACACGCACACACACACACACACACACACACACAGACACACAGACAATAGGCTTACATGTATGTGTGTAACCACTCTATGTACACACAAAGCAACACACATACTGTACACACAGACACATCCGTAACAGAGGTCCTCCTGTAATGCCATACTGCTGACCTGTTATTCACTTTATCACTCAAGTCAAATGTTTTAGTGACACAGCAAGAAGCTAGCTAGTCACTCCATGACTGACTATAGATCTCCGAATGGGTTACGTTACCAGCTAGAAAACATCTGGTACACAAATACATAGACACACACACACACACAGACTAGTCCCAGGGGTTTATTCCTAAACTCTGTCTCGATACAGGCCCTCTATTCTCACAGCTATATCCTTCAACTCCTAAACAATGGCTGAAGAATCACACATTAAAGATGGCTATCAGAGAGAGATGGAGAGACGGAAAGAGAAAGAAAGAGAGGGAGAGACAGAAAAGCAAGAAGAAGAGAAGGAGACAGAGTTGGGGAGGAAGAGAAAATAGAATGACTTTACTTGGGAGAGAGACTGAGAAGGAGAGGAAGAGAAAAAGGGAATGGTGAAGAAAGAGAGTCATTTTGTAGGGAGGTAGAACAAGGAGGGGAATGGAAATGGGAGAGTAGAGAAATGAAGATAAACAGAGAGATAGAATTGAAATTGAGATAAACAGAAATATAGATTTGGGAGAAATTGAGAGAAAGAGAGAAGAAATGTGAAAAGCGAGGGAAAGAGAGGAGTGGAGAGAGAGCAGGAGAAAGAGAGGGAGGGAAAGAGAGGAGTGGAGAGAGAGCGGGAGAAAGAGAGGGAGGGAAAGAGAGGAGTGGAGAGAGAGCAGGAGAAAGAGAGGGAGGGAAAGAGAGGAGTGGAGAGAGAGCGGGAGAAAGAGAGGGAGGGAAAGAGAGGAGTGGAAAGAGAGGAGTGGAGAGAGAGCAGGAGAAAGGGAGGGAGGGAAAGAGAGGAGTGGAGAGAGAGCGGGAGAATGAGGAGTGGAGAGAGAGCAGGAGAAAGAGAAGGAGGGAAAGAGAGGAGTGGAGAGAGAGGGGGAGAATGAGGAGTGGAGAGAGAGCAGGAGAAAGAGATGGAGGGAAAGAGAGGAGTGTAGAGAGAGTGGGAGAATGAGGAGTGGAGAGAGAGGAGTGGAGAGAGAGCAGGAGAAAGAGAGGGAGGGAAAGAGAGGAGTGGAGAGAGAGCAGGAGAAAGAGGGGGAGGGAAAGGGTCTGAGTTTGCAGGAGTGGTGCCAGGCCTCAGCAGAACATGTATAGTCCAATCAGGAGTGGTGCCAGGCCTCAGCAGAACATGTATAGTCCAATCAGGAGTGGTGCCAGGCCTCAGCAGAACATGTATAGTCCAATCAGGAGTGGTGCCAGGCCTCAGCAGAACATGTAGTCCAATCAATAGCAATTTAACATGGAGAGACAATCACTGAAACCACACACAGTAATGAAATGCAGAAGGGGAGAATGGTAGAGGGGGAGAGGGGGAGGACTGATGGAGAGACAAATGCATATAGGAAGAATGGAAGAGGTAGAGAGAGATAGTGAAAGGGAGAGAGATAAAAGAGGGCAGGGTAAAGGAGAAGGCAATTCCAGTTAAAGTAGTGCTATGTCCAGAATAAACAGTTAGCCTAAATTTTAGTGGTCTCCCAGGGTTACAGTTTGAAGAAGTGGTTGTTAAGGGAATTTTTATCAATAATGACTAATTATGTATACATTTCAATCAGGACTGACTATTCAGAATAATATTATGTTACTGTATATGTATGAATTTTCTTTTTAATCCTAGTACTGAATATAATGTGTGTAAATATAATCAAGAATAAGAACAATGACTGTCTGTTCCTTGGTAGAAATGAATGAACTATATCGCCAGACTGGCTAGAATGCTTATCTACACAGGCTGACCTTGGCTCTAGACGATGTGGGAAAGCTTGAGAACTATACAGCCTTTGTACCAGTGTCAAGAAGAGACGGAACAGTTTAGAAAACGCTGACGTCATTTTCAGTTTATAACCTGTGATTAAATGTATCATGGGCAGAAATCTCGAGAATAAACGCAGCTGGTTGATATCAAAAGACTGGTCTCTATCCATTTCATACAAATAAGGGTCTTACAAATTCTTATGAATTGACAGAGGGTTTAATTTTAATTCGGTATTAAAACATAGAGGAATTTAATTCCTGTAACAGTGGTCTCCCAGCATTACAGTTTGAAGAGGTGGTCTCCCAGCATTACAGTTTGAAGAAATGGTCTCCCAGCATTATAGTATGAAGAGGTGGTCTCCCAGCGTTACAGTTTGAAGAGGTGGTCTCCCAGCATTACAGTTTGAAGAAATGGTCTCCCAGCATTATAGTATGAAGAGGTGGTCTCCCAGCATTACAGTTTGAAGAAGTGGTCTCCCAGCATTACAGTTTGAAGAAGTGGTCTCCCAACAGTTTGAAGAAGTGGTCTCCCAGCATTACAGTTTGAAGAAGTGGTCTCCCAGCATTACAGTTTGAAGAGGTGGTCTCCCAGCGTTACAGTTTGAAGAAGTGGTCTCCCAGCATTACAGTTTGAAGAAGTGGTCTCCCAGCATTACAGTTTGAAGAGGTGGTCTCCCAGCTTTACAGTTTGAAGAAGTGGTCTCCCAGCGTTACAGTTTGAAGAAGTGGTCTCCCAGCGTTACAGTTTGAAGAAGTGGTCTCCCAGCGTTACAGTTTGAAGAAGTGGTCTCCCAGCGTTACAGTTTGAAGAGGTGGTGCCCCCCAGCTGTTACAGTTTGAAGAAGTGGTCTCCCAGCTTTACAGTTTGAAGAAGTGGTCTCCCAGCTACAGTTTGAAGAGGTGGTCCCCCAGCGTTACAGTTTGAAGAAGTGGTCTCCCAGCATTACAGTTTGAAGAAGTGGTCTCCCAGCGTTACAGTTTGAAGAAGTGGTCTCCCAGCATTATAGTATGAAGAAGTGGTCTCCCAGCATTACAGTTTGAAGAAGTGGTCTCCCAGCATTACAGTTTGAAGAAGTGGTCTCCCAGCGTTACAGTTTGAAGAAGTGGTCTCCCAGCATTATAGTATGAAGAAGTGGTCTCCCAGCATTATAGTTTGAAGAGGTGGTCTCCCAGCATTATAGTATGAAGAAGTGGTCTCCCAGCATTACAGTTTGAAGAAGTGGTCTCCCAGCATTATAGTATGAAGAAGTGGTCTCCCAGCGTTATAGTATGAAGAGGTGGTCTCCCAGCATTATAGTATGAAGAAGTGGTCTCCCAGCATTACAGTTTGAAGAGGTGGTCTCCCAGCGTTACAGTTTGAAGAGGTGGTCTCCCAGCGTAACAGTTTGAAGAGGTGGTCTCCCAGCGTTACAGTTTGAAGAGGTGGTCCCCCAGCGTTACAGTTTGAAGAAGTGGTCTCCCAGCATTACAGTTTGAGGAACATGTAAAAAGAGGAGAAGATAGAGAGGGGGAGGGAGAGAGTGGGAGAGAGGGGGGAGAGCGGGAGAGAGAGAATGGTGCAGACGAGGGTATGGGTCCTTAAATGTAAGCGTGTGATATGTGAATGCCTTGACAGTGTGATATTTGACAGGTGAAAGTGGTAGGACCGCCCGTAAATTCAATTAACCAAACAGAATTAAAGTTCCCTCTCTTTGTGGCTGAAAACCTTTCCATATTGCCCTGAAAACTGAACCACAGTAGAATTTTAATTAGATTTCTCCACTCCTCCCTCGGAAAAATAGTTCTGCTGGAATAAGAGGCTGTGTGTGTGTGTGTGTGTGTGTGTGTCCACAATTTCAGATTGTTTACTTTCCCCGTCTCCTTTCCGTCATATACAATCATCTGTAAAGATTTAGTGGTTGAAAGCAATATGTTGGAAATCTTTCCGTTCCATTTAGTGGCCATCAGTGGTCATAAAGAAACAGAAGACATTACAAGGATATTTAAGAAAGTTGGGAAACAACCACACAGACAGACGGACAGACGGACGGACAGACAGACGGACGGACGGACGGACGGACAGACAGACAGACAGACAGACAGACAGACAGACAGACAGACAGACACACCTGTCTTCTCTCTCATATAGACTCCTACCTCATTCAGACACAATAATGATTTATCCTGTCAGAGAGCGCTTATCATGTCACCTCTCAATAATCCCCAGTCTGACAGGAGATTGGGCCTAGGTAGACACACACACACACACACATTACTGCAGACAATACTGTCCTACAGGCACTTGCGGGGGTCGTATGAGGAGGATAACACACACACACACGTCTGTAAGGGTCAAATGGGGACACACTAATCCCATTCACCTCTAATCCAGTTTCTGCTCCCATTTGGTGTCAATCAAGTGTCTCTCCCCTTTCTTTCTCTCCTATCTCTTTCTCTCTGTTACTATTCTATGACTACAGTACAACAGCTTAAAGCAGGGGTAATGTAAAGGACAATGTTCCCAGACTACAGTACAACAGCTTAAAGCAGGGGTAATGTAAAGGACAATGTTCCCAGACTACAGTACAACAGCTTAAAGCAGGGGTAATGTAAAGGACAATGTTCCCAGACTACAGTACAACAGCTTAAAGCAGGGGTAATGTAAAGGACAATGTTCCCAGACTACAGTACAACAGCTTAAAGCAGGGGTAATGTAAAGGACAATGTTCCCTGACTACAGTACAACAGCTTAAAGCAGGGGTAATGTAAAGGACAATGTTCCCTGACTATAGTACAACAGCTTAATCAGGGGTAATGTAAAGGACAATGTTCCCTGACTACAGTACAACAGCTAAGAAGAGGGGTAATGTAAAGGACAATGTTCCATGACTACAGTACAGCAGCTTAAAGCAGGGGTAATGTAAAGGACAATGTTCCCTGACTACAGTACAGCAGCTTAAAGCAGGGGTAATGTAAAGGACAATGTTCCCTGACTACAGTACAACAGCTTAAAGCAGGGGTAATGTAATTCACAATGTTCCCTTACTCTCCTTCACTGCAGCCGAGGTGAGTAAGACATTTAAACGTGTTAACCCTCGCAAGGCTGCAGGCCCAGACGGCATCCCCAGCCGCGCCCTCAGAGCATGCGCAGACCAGCTGGCCGGTGTGTTTACGGACATATTCAATCAATCCCTATACCAGTCTGCTGTTCCCACATGCTTCAAGAGGGCCACCATTGTTCCTGTTCCCAAGAAAGCTAAGGTAACTGAGCTAAACAACTACCGCCCCGTAGCACTCACATCCGTCATCATGAAGTGCTTTGAGAGACTAGTCAAGGACCATATCACTTCCACCCTACCTGACACCCTAGACCCACTCCAATTTGCTTACCGCCCAAATAGGTCCACAGACGATGCAATCTCAACCACACTGCACACTGCCCTAACCCATCTGGACAAGAGGAATACCTATGTGAGAATGCTGTTCATCGACTACAGCTCGGCATTCAACACCATAGTACCCTCCAAGCTCGTCATCAAGCTCGAGACCCTGGGTCTCGACCCCGCCCTGTGCAACTGGGTACTGGACTTCCTGACGGGCCGCCCCAGGTGGTGAGGGTAGGCAACAACATCTCCACCCCGCTGATCCTCAACACTGGGGCCCCACAAGGGTGCGCTCTGAGCCCTCTCCTGTACTCCCTGTTCACCCACGACTGCGTGGCCACGCACGCCTCCAACTCAATCATCAAGTTTGCGGACGACACAACAGTGGTAGGCTTGATTACCAACAACGACGAGACGGCCTACAGGGAGGAGGTGAGGGCCCTCGGAGTGTGGTGTCAGGAAAATAACCTCACACTCAACGTCAACAAAACTAAGGAGATGATTGTGGACTTCAGGAAACAGCAGAGGGAGCACCCCCCTATCCACATCGATGGAACAGTAGTGGAGAGGGTAGCAAGTTTTAAGTTCCTCGGCATACACATCACAGACAAACTGAATTGGTCCACTCACACAGACAGCATCGTGAAGAAGGCGCAGCAGCGCCTCTTCAACCTCAGGAGGCTGAAGAAATTCGGCTTGTCACCAAAAGCACTCACAAACTTCTACAGATGCACAATCGAGAGCATCCTGGCGGGCTGTATCACCGCCTGGTACGGCAACTGCTCCGCACACAACCGTAAGGCTCTCCAGAGGGTAGTGAGGTCTGCACAACGCATCACCGGGGGCAAACTACCTGCCCTCCAGGACACCTACACCACCCGATGTTACAGGAAGGCCATAAAGATCATCAAGGACATCAACCACCCGAGCCACTGCCTGTTCACCCCGCTATCATCCAGAAGGCGAGGTCAGTACAGGTGCATCATAGCTGGGACCGAGAGACTGAAAAACAGCTTCTATCTCAAGGCCATCAGACTGTTAAACAGCCACCACTAACATTGAGTGGCTGCTGCCAACACACTGACACTGACACTGACTCAACTCCAGCCACTTTAATAATGGGAATTGATGGGAAAAGATGTAAATATATCACTAGCCACTTTAACAATGCTACCTTATATAATGTTACTTACCCTACATTATTCATCTCATATGCATATGTATATACTGTACTCTATATCATCGACTGCATCCTTATGTAATACATGTATCACTAGCCACTTTAACTATGCCACTTGGTTTACATACTCATCTCATATGTATATACTGTACTCGATACCATCTACTGTATCTTGCCTATGCTGCTCTGTACCATCACTCATTCATATATCCTTATGTACATATTCTTTAGTCCCTTACACTGTGTATAAGACAGTAGTTTTGGAATTGTTAGTTAGATTACTTGTTGGTTATTACTGCATTGTCGGAACTAGAAGCACAAGCATTTCGCTACACTCGCATTAACATCTGCTAACCATGTGTATGTGACAAATAAAATTTGATTTGATTTGATTTGACTACAGTACAACAGCTTAAAGCAGGGGTAATGTAAAGGACAATGTTCCCTGACTACAGTACAACAGCTTAAAGCAGGGGTAATGTAAAGGACAATGTTCCCTGACTACAGTACAACAGCTAAGAAGAGGGGTAATGTAGAGAACAGTGTTTTCTGACTACAGTACAACAGCTAAGAAGAGAGGTAATGTAATGAACAGTGTTTTATGACTAAAGCAAGGTAACTGACTATAGTACCTTCTCCCTGCTGGAATGACCCTCGTTATAAATGAGACCATTACAGGTCTGAAGATAATCCACAGAGGCCTTAGACCTGAAGTTGACCTGGCTATACGTCAGTATTACCACGCACACGCACGCACACGCGTGCGCACGCGCACGTGCACATGCGCACACGTACGCACACACACAGACACACACACACACACACACAGAAACATTTACCCTGAATAAAGGTTCCCCAGGGAACACACACACACACACACACACACACACACACACACACACACACACACACACATACATACATACATGAACACACACACTCTAATACAGCAACATGCACACACCAGGTCTCCAGTCTTGACCTGAAAGAGCGAGCTGCACACAAAGCAATTTCCCTTTGTCTCGAGAAGACACAACAGGAAACAGTTAGATTTTTAAAAGCTCTATACAGCTGTGAATGGGAGAATCTAGACAGACTCCTCAGCTCCAGTCGGCATCATGTCTGTTGACAAGACAAATGGAGGGAGATAGGCAAAATGGCTTTTTATAGAACTGAATTGAACTGAATATCTTTCTGGTGAAATATGGCTGTTGTATGTTTCAGTTTGGAGTGGAGTGGAGAGGTGCCATTGGTTTAAAACAGATTTATAATAATGATTTTATGAAGAGCTAGAAGATAGGAGGGCATCTCTCTCTCTCTCTCTCTGCCAAACACATTAATATCAGTACAGTGTTTTGTGGGAAATGTATCACTCTGCTCTTAGCTTTCTGTAGCATGCCAGCAAGCACGCACAGACACACACATACTGAAACACACACACACACATACTGAAACACACACTTACACATACTGAAACACACACATACTGAAACACACACAGACTGAAACACACACATACTGAAACACACACAGACACATACACTTACTGAAACACACACAGACACACATACTGAAACACACACATACTGAAACACACACATACTGAAACACACACAGACACATACACTTACTGAAACACACACAGACACATACACATACTGAAACACACACATACTGAAACATACACATACTGAAACACACACATACTGAAACACACACAGACACATACACATACTGAAACACACACATACTGAAACACACACATACTGAAACACACACATACTGAAACACACACATACTGAAACACACACATACTGAAACACACACTTACTGAAACACACACATACTGAAACACACACAAACTGAAACACACACATACTGAAACACACACTTACTGAAACACACACATACTGAAACACACACAGACTGAAACACACACTTACTGAAACACACACATACTGAAACACACACAAACTGAAACACACACATACTGAAACACACACTTACTGAAACACACACATACTGAAACACACACAGACTGAAACACACACTTACTGAAACACACACATACTGAAACACACACAAACTGAAACACACACATACTGAAACACACACTTACTGAAACACACACATACTGAAACACACACAGACTGAAACACACACATACTGAAACACACACATACTGAAACACACACTTACTGAAACACACACATACTGAAACACACTTACTGAAACACACACTTACTGAAACACACACATACTGAAACACACATACTGAAACACACATACTGAAACACGCACAAACACATACTGAAACACACACAGTTATGGTCTAGTCATGTTATGGATGGTGTTGTAGCTGAGGCTGGGTCTAGTCGTGCTATGGACGGGGGTGTAGCTAAGGCTGGGTCTAGTCGTGCTATGGACGGGGGTGTAGCTGAGACTGGGTCTAGTCGTGCTATGGACGGGGGTGTAGCTGAGGCTGGGTCTAGTCGTGCGTTGTAGGTAGAGGAAGTGGGTCACAATAGTGTGCTAGGGTCTACCTTCAGACGCTGTTTAGGTGAATCGTTTTTATCTGGCATTGTGGCTTTTTGAGCTTTGCTATTGGTCTCTTTCTTTGCTGGCTTTTCTCCCACTTCTTATGGAGACTCTTCTGGTAGGCTTGTTTAAGTTTAATCTAAATGGTGCCAGTGATGCATTTAAAGAGGAGTCTGTTGAGTGAGTAACAAAAAAGTACAGCTGTTTCTGTAGGAGACGCATAGTGATGTGGTGAATGAAGTCGATTGGGGGTTCTGGTGGAAAGGGGCAAGTGTGCTGAGCCATGGAACAAATGTTAGTGCAGTGGTGGCAGTCCTTTTTTGCACCGGGTCTGTCTGTAAACATTTGCTCATCAGAGGAGGTGTGTAAGGGTAGACTGCTTGTAGTAGAAGCAGAAGTTAATAACAGGGGTTTTGTCCTTATAAATGTGTATGCGCCTAACACAGGGAAGGAGAGGGGGCTTATGTTTGGGTGTCTTAGACAGGAACGCGCCTGAGGAGACGCTGGTGGTCGGCAGGGACTGGAACTGCACAATGGATTTTACGAAAGATACAAATGGGGAGGATCCTCATTCAGGCTCGGTGGTATTAAGGGACATCATTAAACATTTCGACCTAGTGGATTTTTTGGACAACTAGACATCCCAACACAAGACAGTAAACATGGGTGAAGGTCTTTGTGTCTAGGGTGAGTGCAGCCCAACACAAGACAGTAAACATGGGTGAAGGTCTTTGGGACTAGGGTGAGTGCAGCCCAACACAAGACAGTAAACATGGGTGAAGGTCTTTGGGACTAGGGTGAGTGCAGCCCAACACAAGACAGTAAACATGGGTGAAGGTCTTTGGGACTAGGGTGAGTGCAGCCCAACACAAGACAGTAAACATGGGTGAAGGTCTTTGGGACTAGGGTGAGTGCAGCCCAACACAAGACAGTAAACATGGGTGAAGGTCTTTGGGACTAGGGTGAGTGCAGCCCAACACAAGACAGTAAACATGGGTGAAGGTCTTTGGGACTAGGGTGAGTGCAGCCCAACACAAGACAGTAAACATGGGTGAAGGTCTTTGGGACTAGGGTGAGTGCAGCCCAACACAAGACAGTAAACATGGGTGAAGGTCTTTGTGTCTAGGGTGAGTGCAGCCCAACACAAGACAGTAAACATGGGTGAAGGTCTTTGGGACTAGGGTGAGTGCAGCCCAACACAAGACAGTAAACATGGGTGAAGGTCTTTGGGACTAGGGTGAGTGCAGCCCAACACAAGACAGTAAACATGGGTGAAGGTCTTTGGGACTAGGGTGAGTGCAGCCCAACACAAGACAGTAAACATGGGTGAAGGTCTTTGGGACTAGGGTGAGTGCAGCCCAACACAAGACAGTAAACATGGGTGAAGGTCTTTGGGACTAGGGTGAGTGCAGCACGGACTCTGTTTTACATGTCCAGGAATCAGAGAAATAGGCTGTTGGTTTTTCGGATCACCACATAACCATGCCTCGGCTGTCTATTTCACCAGGGCCTCGGCAGGCATCCTATTGGAAGTTTCATGTAAAGGTCTTAAAAGATGCCACTTTCTGCTCTGGTTTCCAGACTTTTTGGGGAAAGGTGGGGGCAGCAAAGAGATAAGTATGAGTCAAAGGTGGGATTCCAAATTCGACTTTTCTGTCAACAGTATACAGCGCTCTCATCCTCAGAGGCTTGGAGCGTATTGAGGGGACTCGAGTATAGTATCAGTGAGATGGAGGTAGAGCTGGTGGGGCAAGGCAATGTCGGCCTCCAGGCTAATTTAGCTGAATTATGTAGGGACCTGGGCTGCTTTTTCCAGGTTAAAGCAAAGGGAGCACAAATAAGAGCAAGGTTCTCCATGCTCAAGGAGATGGATGCTCCCAGCTCCTTCTCCTTTGGTTTGGAAATATAGAACTGTGAAGCCAAGAGTATATACTGTCTACGGCTGTCTGATGGGCGGGGGACCTCTGTGGTGGGGGAGAAGCAGGTGCGGACTGTGGAGTTTTATAATGGGTTGGATACGGCAGAACTGTGTGATCCTATGTGTGCTCAGGTCTTGTTTGCGGAACTCCCTGAGCTCTCTCTGGCACAGAGGAATGAAATTGACATTTTGCTGTTGTCCCATAAACTGGCAGAGTTCGTAACCCAGATGTGCCCCGGCTGTGCATAGTGAGTTGATGGACTCCAAGTGGAGTTTTATTTTTAAAAATCTGTGGAATAGTTGGGCTGGACTTCCTTTGCATGTTGCGTGAGTGCGTCCGGGTAGGAGAGTTGCTGATGAGTTGTCGTCAGGCAGTTCTGACTGTCCTGCCCGAGAAAGGGGACTTGTGTGAACTTAAGAACTGGAGGCCTGTGGCATTGCTCTGTGCGGCCTACAAGATATTTGCCAAGGTCCTCGCTTAGCAGACTGAAGTCCCATCTGGACTCTATAGTACACAAGGACCAGACGTACTGTATACTGGGACTCTCAATCACAGACAACATGTTCTTAATCAGGGACATGTTGGACTTATTGAGAGTTTCTAATGTGAACTTTCGACTGGTCTCTTTAGAACAAGGGAAGGCTTTTGATAGAGTGGACCTTGAGTGTCTGTTTAATGTGATATCTGTATTTGGGTTTGGGGAAGGTTTTTTTGGCCTGTGTGAAGATGTTGTAATATGAGGCGTCATATTTGGTCAAGGTGGGAGGGGGCTGAGTAGGCCAGTCTAGGTGAGACGGGGCATTAGATAAGGATGCCCTCTATTGGGGCTGTTATATATACTAGCCATCAAGCCTTTTTGGGGCCTGCTACGCAGCAGACTGTAGGGGGTGTGCTGGACAGGCATGGGTTTGATGACAGTCATAGCAGTGTGTAGATGATGTTTCTGTGATGGTCAGGGATGGGCAGGATATGCAGGCACTAGAGACCAGTCTGAAAGTGTACGAGGGAGCTTCGTCAGCTAAGGTGAAATGAGGCACGAGCGAAGCTCTTTTATGTGGGGCATGGAGGGATAGGGCCCCCCCTCTGCTTCCAGGGGCTTTGCAGTGGGGTTGTGAAGGTCTTAAAATGTTGGGGTTGTACTTGGGCTCATAGAGGTGGACCAGGAAGAACTGGGAGGGGCTGTCACAGGCAGTGGTGTCAAGACTGGCCAGGTGGAGGTGGCTTCTGTCCCAAATGGCTTATCAAATCAAATTGTATTTGTCACATGCGCCGAATGTAACCTTACAGTGTTACAAGCAGTTTTAAGAAAAAAAGGGCTATGAAAGTATTTACTGAAAAATAGAAAAATAACTACTAATAAATATACAGGTACCACTGGTACAGACTCAATGTGTGGGGACACCAGTTAGTCGAGGTAATTGAGGTAATATGTACATGTAGGTAGAGGTAAAGTGACTATGCATGGATAATAAACAGAGAGTAGCAGCAGCGTAAAAAGGGGGTTGGGGTGGGGTGGGAGACAATGCAAAAAGTCCTGGTAACCATTTGATTAGCTATTCAGGATGGCTTGGGGGTAGAAGCTGTTTTTGGACCTAGACTTGACACTCCGGTACCGCTTGATGTGCGGTAGCAGAGAGAACAGTCTATGACTATGGTGGCTGGAGCCTTTGGCAATTTTTTGGCCTTCCTCTGACACCGCCTGGTATAGAGGTCCTGGATGGCAGGAAGTGATGATGATGCAGCTGTATAGCTTTTTGAGGATCTGAGGACCCATGCCAAATCTTTTCAGTCTCCTGAGGGGGGATAGGCGTTGTTGTGCCCTCTTCACGACTGTCTTGGTGTGTTTGGACCATGATAGTTAAAAAAAATAAAAATTCTTCCCCCAAATGGTGACATTCGCGCAATCGGTTTTATATCGCTCATTTTCACGTCACGTTAATGATATCATGTCCTGGTGTGGGACTGTGGGTCAATTAACCTTGTCG
This sequence comes from Oncorhynchus tshawytscha, assembly GCF_018296145.1. NCBI lineage: Eukaryota > Metazoa > Chordata > Actinopteri > Salmoniformes > Salmonidae > Oncorhynchus > Oncorhynchus tshawytscha. Next base: position 83,140,915 of record NC_056441.1, read on the forward strand.
GAGTGGGCGACCTGATTATAGTTTGTGAGCTAGGCCTGGTAAGGTCTCCCACTCAAAAGTACGAGATGGGGAGGCGGGGGTAGGTTGACCTCAGGTCTCCCCACAGGAAGCCTGAGGTAGGAGGAGCGGGGAAGCTATCAAATAGCTCACCTCTAACTTTGTACAGTACTGATGGAATTACTAATGCAATTAGTTGTGCAATTTGTGTGTTTCTTGTTTGAAGTGCAGTAGTGTAGTAGTGTAATAGTGTAGTAGTGTAATAGTGTAGTAATGCAGTAGTGTAGTAGTGTAATAGTGTAATAGTGTAGTAGTGTAGTAGTGTAATAGTGTAGTAGTGTAATAGTGTAGTAGTGTAATAGTGTAGTAGTGTAATAGTGTAGTAGTGTAATAGTGTAGTAGTGTAGTAGTGTAGTAGTGTAATAGTGTAGTAGTGTAATAGTGTAATAGTGTAGTAGTGCAGTAGTGTAGTAGTGTAGTAGTGTAGTAGTGCAGTAGTGTAGTAGTGCAGTAGTGTAGTAGTGCAGTAGTGTAATAGTGTAATAGTGTAGTAGTGTAATAGTGTAGTAGCTCAGTAGTGTAATAGTGTAGTAGTGCAGTAGTGCAGTAGTGCAGTAGTGTAGTAGTGTAATAGTGTAATAGTGTAGTAGTGTAATAGTGTAGTAGTGTAGTAGTGTAATAGTGTAGTAGTGTAATAGTGTAATAGTGTAATAGTGCAGTAGTGTAATAGTGTAGTAGTGTAGTAGTGTAATAGTGTAGTAGTGTAATGGTGTAGTGGTGTAGTAGTGTAATAGTGTAATAGTGTAGTAGTGTAATAGTGTAGTAGTGTAATAGTGTAATCGTGCAGTAGTGTAATAGTGTAGTAGTGTAATAGTGTAATAGTGCAGTAGTGTAATAGTGTAGTAGTGTAATAGTGTAGTAGTGCAGTAGTGTAATAGTGTAATAATGTAGTAGTGTAATAGTGCAGTAGTGTAATAGTGTAATAGTGTAGTAGTGTAATAGTGTAGTAGTGCAGTAGTGTAATAGTGTAGTAGTATAATAGTGTAGTAGTGTAGTAGTGTAGTAGTGTAGTAGTGTAGTAGTATAATAGTGTAGTAGTGTAGTAGTGTAGTAGTGTAATAGTGTAGTAGTGTAGTAGTGTAATAGTGTAGTAGTGCAGTAGTGTAATAGTGTAGTAGTGTAGTAGTGTAATAGTGTAGTAGTGTAGTAGTGTAGTAGTGTAGTAGTGTAGTAGTGTAGTAGTGTAAGTAGTGCAGTAGTGTAAGTAGTGTAATAGTGTAGTAGTGTAATAGTGTAGTAGTGTAGTAGTGTAAGTAGTGTAGTAGTGTATAGTGTAGTAGTGTAATAGTGTAGTAGTGTAGTAGTGTAGTAGTGTAATAGTGTAGTAGCAGTAGTGTAATAGTGTAGTAGTGTAGTAGTGTAGTAGTGTAATAGTAGTGTAGTAGTGTAGTAGTGTAAGTAGTGCAATAGTGTAGTAGTGCAGTAGTGTAGTGTAATAGTAGTGTAAGTAGTGTAGTAGTGTAGTAGTGTAGTGTAGTAGTGTAGTAGTGTAAGTAGTGTAGTAGTGTAATAGTGTAGTAGTGTAGTGTAAGTAGTGTAATAGTGTAATAGTGTAATAGTGTAGTAGTGTAATAGTGTAGTAGTGTAATAGTGTAATAGTGTAGTAGTGCAGTAGTGTAGTAGTGTAGTAGTGTAGTTGTGCAGTAGTGTAGTAGTGTAATAGTGTAATAGTGTAGTAGTGTAGTAGTGTAATAGTGTAGTAGTGTAATAGTGTAATACTGTAGTAGTGTAGTAGTGTAATAGTGTAGTAGTATAGTAGTGTAATAGTGTAGTAGTGTAATAGTGTAGTAGTGTAGTAGTGTAATAGTGTAATAGTGTAGTAGTGTAATAGTGTAGTAGTGTAATAGTGTAATAGTGCAGTAGTGTAATGGTGTAATAGTGTAATAGTGCAGTAGTGTAATAGTGTAGTAGTGTAATAGTGTAGTAGTGCAGTAGTGTAATAGTGTAATAATGTAGTAGTGTAATAGTGCAGTAGTGTAATAGTGTAATAGTGTAGTAGTGTAATAGTGTAGTAGTGTAGTAGTGTAGTAGTGTAGTAGTGTAGTAGTGCAGTAGTGCAGTAGTGTAGTAGTGCAGTAGTGTAGTAGTGCAGTAGTGAAGTAGTGCAGTAGTGTAGTAATGTAATATTGTAATAGTGTAGTAGTGTAATAGTGTAGTATTGTAGTAGTGTAATAGTGTAGTAGTGTAATAGGGTAATAGTGTAATAGTGCAGTAGTGTAATAGTGTAGTAGTGTAGTAGTGTAATAGTGTAGTAGTGTAATAGTGTAGTAGTGTAGTAGTGTAATAGTGTAATAGTGTAGTAGTGTAATAGTGTAGTAGTGTAATAGTGTAATAGTGTAATAGTGCAGTAGTGTAATAGTGTAGTAGTGTAATAGTGTAGTAGTGCAGTAGTGTAATAGTGTAATAATGTAGTAGTGTAATAGTGCAGTAGTGTAATAGTGTAATAGTGTAGTAGTGTAGTAGTGCAGTAGTGTGATAGTGTAGTAGTATAATAGTGTAGTAGTGTAGTAGTGTAGTAGGGTAGTAGTGTAATAGTGTAATAGTGTAGTAGTGTAGTAGTGTAGTAGTGTAATAGTGTAGTAGTGTAGTAGTGTAGTAGTGCAGTAGTGTAATAGTGTAATAGTGTAGTAGTGTAATAGTGTAATAGTGTAGTAGTGTAGTAGTGTAATAGTGTAGTAGTGTAGTAGTGTGATAGTGTAATAGTGTAGTAGTGTAGTAGTGTAATAGTGCAGTAGTGTAGTAGTGTAATAGTGTAATAGTGTAGTAGTGTAATAGTGTAGTAGTGTAGTAGTGTAATAGTGTAGTAGTGTAAGTGTAGTAGTGTAGTAGTGTAATAGTGTAGTAGTGTAGTAGTGTAGTAGTGTAGTAGTGTAATAGTGTAGTAGTGTAGTAGTGTAGTAGTGTAGTAGTGTAGTAGTGTAATAGTGTAGTAGTGTAGTAGTGTAGTAGTGTAATAGTGTAGTAGTGTAGTAGTGTAGTAGTGTAGTAGTGTAGTAGTGTAATAGTGTAATAGTGTAGTAGTGTAGTAGTGTAATAGTGCAATAGTGTAGTAGTGCAGTAGTGTAGTAGTGTAATAGTGTAGTAGTGTAGTAGTGTAATAGTGTAGTAGTGTAGTAGTGTAGTAGTGTAGTAGTGTAGTAGTGTAATAGTGTAGTAGTGTAATAGTGTAGTAGTGTAATAGTGTAATAGTGTAATAGTGTAGTAGTGTAGTAGTCTAATAGTGTAGTAGTGTAGTAGTGTAGTAGTGTAGTAGTGTAGTAGTGTAGTAGTGTAATAATCAGGTTCTCTTCTTCATAAGTGTGTTATTCTATTTGTGTATTTGTGTGATATATGATTTTTGCCATTAAATTTTATTTGTGTTTTTTGTTAGCAAAAGGATAATAGTGAATTAATTCAATTCTCTTTTTATTTGTATTTCTATTGTAACGCTCGTCGAAATGGGTAGACCAATGCGCAGAGTGATTTGTGTCCATCCTATTTCATTTAAATGTGAACCAGCAACAAAACAATAAAGAGATTTCTTCTCAGGTTATAATAATATGCATACATTAGCAACTGGGACTGAGGAGCAGGCCGTTTACTCTGGGCACCTTTCATCCAAGATACTCAATACTGCCCCTGCAGCCATAAGAAGTTAAACAAAAATAGAACTGTTTGGTCATAATGACCATCGATATGTTTTTAGGGAAAAGGGGGAGGCTTGCAAGCAGAGGAACACTATCCCAACTGTGAAGCACCTGGGTGGTAGCATCATTGGGGGGGAGGGGGGGGCAGGAGGGACTGGTGCACTTCACAAAATAGATGGCATCATGAGGCAGGAAAATGATGTGTATATATTGAAGCAATATCTCAAGACGTCAGTCAGGAAGTAAATTGCTTGGTCACAAATGGGTCTTCCAAATGGACAATGACCCCAAGCATACTTCCAAAGTTGTGGCAAATTGGCTTAAGGACAACAAAGTCAAGGTATTGGAGTGGCCATCACAAAGCCCTGACCTCAATCCTATAAAAAATGTGTGGGCAGAACTGAAAAAGCATGTGTGAGAATGGAGACCTACAAACCTGACTCAGTTACACCAGCTCTGTCAGGAGAAATGGGTCAAAATTCACCCAACTTATTGTGGGAAGCTTGTGGAAGGCTACCCGAAATGTTTGACCCAAGTTAAACAAGGCAATGCTACCAAATACTAATTGAGTGTATGTAAACTTCTGACCCACTGGGAATGTGATGAAATAAATAAAAGCTGAAATAAATCATTCTCTCTACTATTATTCTGACATTTCACATTCTTAAAACAAAGCATATATACACCTGTTCTGAAAGGCCCCAGAGTCTGCAACACCACTAAGCAAGGGGCACCACCAAGCAAGCGGCACTATGAAAACCAAGGAGCTGTCCAAACAGGTCAGGGACAAAGTTGCAGAGAAGTACAGATAAGGGTTGGGTTATAAAAAAATATATCAGAAACCTTGAACATCCCATGGAGCAGCATTAAATATATTATAAAAAATGTAAAGAATATGGCACCTCAACAAACCTGCCAAGAGAGGGCCGCCCACCAAAACTCACGGACCACGCAAGGAGGGCATTCATCAAAGAAGCAACAAAGATACCAAAGATAACCGTAAAGGAGCTGCAAAGCTCCACAGCAGAGATTGGAGTATCTGTCCAAAGGACCACTTTAAGCCGTACACTCCACAGAGCTGGGCTTTATGGAAGAGTGGTCAGAAAAAAGCAATTACTTCAAGAAAGAAATAAGGCATGTGGGAGACTCTCCAAACATGTGGAAGAAAATGTAGCTTTTTGGCCATCAATGAAAACGCTGTGTCTGTCGCAAACCCAGCACCTCTCATCACCCCGAGAATACCACCCCCACAGTGAAGCATGGTGGTAGCAGCATCATGTTGTGGGGATGTTTTTCATTAGCAGGGACAGGGAAACTGGTCAGGATTGAAGGAATGATGGGTGGTGCTAAATACAGGGAAATTCTTGAGGGAAACCTGTTTCAGTCTTTCAGATATTTGAGAGTGGGACAGAGGTTCACCTTCCAGCAGGACAATGACCCAAAGCATACCGCGAAAGCAACACTCGATTGGTTTAAGGGGAAATATTTGAATGTCTTAGAATGGCCTAGTCAAAGCCCAGTCCTCAATCCAAATGAGAATCTGTGGTTTGACTAAAAGATTGCTGTACACCAGCTTAACCCATCCGAGAAATGCCAATCGGGGTGAATACTTTCGCAAGCCACTATTATATCTGTCCACAAAGGAGGACAGGGCCTGGTGGAACTGGAGAGCAGGGTGGCTGAAATTCCGATTAAAGGCGTCGCAGAGACTGCTGTACCATCCTGGTGTCGGCTGGAGGGAACCAGCATGCATGCTTCTGAGCTGGGGGATTGGGGTTGGACTGGCAGCTGTTCCTCATGAGGCTGGAGAGGCTGAGTACAGCACGTCTCTCTGATTTTTACTCTGTGGTGCTGAGGGCCTGTCAGCTGCTACTGCTCACTCGAGAAGGGGGTATGGAGCCTGGGCTGTAGGTGTGGGAGGAGCCTATCTTCCACAACCCAGCCATCCTTTTGAGATCAGTTCAGTCGTCGACTGATGGTGGTGGGTTTACTAACGCTGGGTGACCTGTGCCTGCAGGGGGAGGAGGCATGGAAAACCCTGGAAGTCTTTGCACAACAAACAGGACTAACATCTCTTAGGCTGAATCCTGAGGGAGGCACAGGACGCAAAGGGGGAGGGGTCGACCAATGTTTCCGCCACTGCAGCTGATGGCAGAGACTGGGGACTGGCAAAGGGGTCTCGAGTACTTGTTGGACTTTAACAATCCGGGCCTGGAGGAGTTTGAGGTAGTGGGAGGTAAAGCCCTCTACAACCTCTGCATTAAGGCGAGGAAGATTAGGATCCTAACAGGAGTGAAGGCACATCAGTGGCAGTAGGTATGTGGGGAGGAGAGTATGGTGGGGAGGGGGCTCTACAAACTCTCAGTACCAAAGAGGTCAGGGGACCTCCAGTGGAGGGTTCTACATGGAGCCCTGGACAGTAACAGCTGGTTGGGACGGGTTGACAATGGAGTCGGACAGGGCTGTCCTTTCTGTGTTATGAGTGAAACTGTGATTCATGTGTTTTCTGTGTGCGACAGGTTTTTGCTATTAATGTCTCTGTTGAAATGTTTGTGTGAGAAGCTGGGGGTGGAGTTTCCTGTCAGAATGTTTGTGTGAGAAGCTGGGGGTGGAGTTTCCTGTCAGAATGTTTGTATTGGGGTACAGGTATTCATTCGAATATGGAAAAGGCCAAATGTGTGTTGTTGAATTTTATGTTTGCTCAGGCAAAATTGGCTATTTGTCTAAGAAGGAGGAACAGGGTCAAAGGTGGAGTGATAACAGACCCTTTACTATTATTTCATGTGATGGTCTCTGTGCCTTAGAGTGGAATTTGAGTTCTATAAAATGATAAACAGTGTGGAGATGTTTCAGGAGATATGGTGTGGGGGCCGTCTGTACAGCTGGGGAAGATGGGTTAGATATACAGTTGTAGAAGTGGTGATGTGTGGTGTTGTTTTGTATCATAGCGTATAGAGCAAGATGAGTAAGCAGTACAGGGGATATTTGTTTTTAAAGAGGGGTGGGGGGTGAGGTTCTAGTTAAATGAAATGAGGATTTAGTGTATCAGTAGAGAAAGACAAAGTCCCTCTCTCTCTCTGTCTCTCTGTCTCTCTCTCTCTCACTCTCTGTCTCTCTCTCTATCTCTCTCTATCTCTGTCTCTCTCTCTCTCTCTCTCTCTCTGTCTCTCTCTCTCTCTCTGTCTCTCTCTCTCTCTCTCTGTCTCTCTCTCTCTCTCTCTCTCTCACTTTCTCTCATTCTCTCATTCTCAATTCAATTCTATTCAAAGGGCTTTATTAGCATGGGAAACACATGTTTACATTGCCAAAGCAAGTGAAAAAGATTAGAAACAAAAGTTAAATTAACAATAAAAAAACAGGGAACATTACACTCACACAAGTTCCAAAATAATAAAGACATTTGTCAATATACAGTGTTATATTGATGTGCAAATAGTTCAAGTACAAAAGAGAAAATAAATAAACATAAATATGTGTTGTATTTACAATGGTGTTAGTTATTCACTGGTTTCCATTTTCTTGTGGCAACAGGTCACAAATCTTGCTACTGTGATGGCACACTGTGTTATTCCACCCAATAGATAAGGGAGTTTATCAAAATTGGATTTGTTTTAGAATTGTTTGTGTATCTGTGTAACCTGAGGGAAATATGAGTCTCTAATATGGTCATACATTTGTCAGGAGGTTAGGAAGTGCAGTTCAGTTTCCACCTCATTTTGTGGGCAGTGTGCACATAGCCTGTCTTCTCTTGAGAGCCAGGTCTGCCTGCGGCTACCTTTCTCAATAGCAAGGCTTTGCTGACTGTGTCTGTACATAGTCAAAGCTTTCCTTAAGTATGGGTCAGTCACAGTGGTCAGGTATTCTGCCACTGTGTAGTCTCTGTTTACAGCCAACAAGCATTCTAGTTTGCTGAGTTTTTTTGTTAATTCTTTCCAATGTGTCAAGTAATTATCCCGGAACTCACAGACCTTAGCCAGCAGCATCCCCACCCTGCATCCCACTGCTGGCTTCCCACTGAAGGTAAGCAGTGTAGATCCTGGATGGGAGACCAGATGCTGCAGGAAGTGGTGCTGGAGGCCCAGTAGGAGTCACTCTTCCTCTGGTCTAGATGGGAGACCAGATGCTGCAGGAAGTGGCGTTGGAGGGTCAGTATGAGGCACTCTTTCCTCTGGTCTCGATGAGAAACCAGCCACTGCTGGTAGTGGTGTTGGAGGGCCAGTAGGAGTCACTCTTTCCTCTGGTCTAGATGGGAGACCAGATGCTGCAGGAAGTGGTGTTGGAGGGCCAGTAGGAGGCACTCTTTCCTCTGTTCTACAAAAAAGTATTCCAGGGCAATGATTGAGGACGTTGCCATGTGTTGGGTGCCATCTCTCTGTGGTCACTAAACATCCCATGGCACTTATCGTAAGAGTAGAGGTGTTAACGCCGGTGTCCAGGCTAAATCCATCATGGACACCTAATGCATGTTTATTATGGATCCCTAGTAGATCATGCCAGAGCAGCCACTACTCTTCTTGGGGTCCAAACACATTAACCTCTCTAGGGTATGTGTCGCGTCTCACCTCGTCAACAGCCAGTGAAACTGCAGGGCGCCAAATTCAAAACAACAGAAATCCCATAATTAAAATTCCTCAAACAATCATGTATTTTACACCATTTTAAAGACACACTTGTTGTAAATCCAGCCACAGTGTCCGGTTTCAAAAAGGCTTTACGACGAAAGCAAACCAAACGATTATGTTAGGTCAGAGCTAAGTCACAGAAAACACAGCCATTTTTCCAGCTAAAGAGAGGAGTCACAAAAAGCTGAAATATAGATAAAATGAATCATTAAACTTTGATGATCTTCATCAGATGACACACATAGGACTTCATGTTACACAATACATGTATGTTTTGATAAGTAAAGTTCATATTTATATCAAAAAATCTCAGTATACACGTTACGGCACGTTACGTTCAGTAGTTCCAAAACATCTGGTTATTTTGCAGGGAGCCACATCAATTTCCAGAAATACTCATCATAAATGTTGATGTCTTCATGAAAATACAAGTGTTATACATGGAATGTGTAATGACTTTTGCTTCCCTCCAGGCACAATGTTGTCCGCTATTATCCTCAGCAATTTTCCATTCAAGTTGTCAGACCCCGGTGGCTTGTCATTGTTGATCTGAAGATCTGAACCTGAGGTAGAAGCCACCAGACAGGGAGACAGAACAGAGGACGAAGGTGCAGGTACCTCCAGATCCAATCTTGAATCGGAAGGTCCCAGGGAAGAAGGAGCCGGAACCTCTGGATCAAGGGCGGCAATGCTGATTCTGATCTGTGTCTGGTCCGGGCTTAACACCTCCAAGGAGGCCCCCGTTGTCAGAGGACACTGTTTTCAACTTCTCCATGGCTGGTTGGTAGAGTCCAGCAGTATCCTACTAAAGTATCCTTGAAAGTCTGGGGTCCACATTGTCCTGGAATAAAGTAAAATAAACACAGCTCCTGCAGCGTTGAAAATGTTCAACAGCAACCGCCATTTGAGACAGTAGGCCAGTTTTTAGTTTTAATTTAGTTTTTTAATTTGACCATTTAAAAAAAACACAAGCACACATAGACCTTGAAAAAGCCATACATGCACATGAGTAAAATCATCGAGGATATCACACAATAAAGTCTGGGACTTATTGCCGTTGTGGTCCTCTAGCTACAGCCTAGCCACAATTACAGCTACAATTAGTGTGGGATACCTCCGTGGTCCCAGCCACAAGGGCCAACCGCGTCACAGGCTGTGTTCAAGCTGTTTGTGGAAACCCTGCTAGTTTGATACTGATAGCTACCAGCTAGGCTACCAGCTAGGCTACCAGCTAGGCTACCAGCTAGGCTACCAGCTAGGCTACCAGCTAGGCTACCAGCTAGGCTACCTAGGCTACCAGCTAGGCTACCTTACCAGCTAGGCTACCTTACCAGCTAGGCTACCTTACCAGCTAGGCTACCTTACCAGCTAGGCTACCTTACCAGCTAGGCTACCAGCTAGGATACCAGCTAGGCTACCAGCTAGGCTACCAGCTAGGCGACCAGCTAGGCTACCAGCTAGGCTTTGGCAAACAACTTCATACTTTTTGGTCTGGCAGGATCCCAGGACGGATAGTAGTGGTCACAGGAACTGAGGGCTAACCGCATTGCGGGATCCAAAATATAAAAGTATATCAATCAAACTTTGCAAGGAAACACTGTCACAACGTCTCTCGTTCAGTGTTCAACATACACCGTGCTCTGATGACATAATCATCCCCAGGTTCCGATTGGCTTATTCGTACCCCCTCCTATCCCCTGTAACTATTCCCCAGGTCGTTTCTGTAAATGCAAATGTGTTTACAACTTAACTGGTAAAATAAGGGACAAAAAAAAACATTTAAACCATAGAGGACAATGTGTTCTATAATTGAATCAAGTATTTTTAAATAGATCCTAATTGGAATGGCGAATTGTATGCTCCTTGTAGATATTTATTTTATTATTATTATTATATACATTTCCTTGTTTCAAATCAACATCACAAACAAATTGTACATACAGTGCATTCGGAAAGAATTCAAACCCCTTGACTTTTTTCCCACATTTTGTTACATTACAACCTTATTCTAAAATGTATTAAATGGTTTATTTTCCTGAATCTACACACAATACACCATAATGACAAAGCAAGAACTGTTTTTTTAAAGTTTTCCAAATTTATAAAAAATCAAAACTGAAACAACAGATTTACACATTTTACATTTTACATTTTACATGGGGCGGCAGGGTAGCCTAGTGGTTAGAGTGTTGGACTAGTAACCGGAAGGTTGTGAGTGGAAGGTTGTGAGTTCAAACCCCTGAGCTGACAAGGTACAAATCTGTCATTCTACCCCTGACCAGGCAGTTAACCCACTGTTCCTAGGCCATCATTGAAAATAAGAATATGTTCTTAACTGACTTGCCTGGTTAAATAAAGGTAAAATTTAAAAAAAAAATTACTTACATAACTATTCAGACCCTGTACTCAGTACTTTGTCAGTGATTTCAGGCTTGAGTCTTCTTTGGTATGACACTACAAGCTTGGCACACTTATATTTGGGGAGTTTCTCCCATTCTTCTCTGCAGATCCTCTCAAGCTCTGTCAGGTTGGATGGGGAGCGACGCTGCACAACTATTTTCATGTCTCTCCAGAGATGTTTTGATCAGGTTCAAGTCCGGACTCTGGCTGAGCTACTCAAGGACGTTCAGAGACTTGTCCCGAAGCCACTCCTGCATTGTCTTGGCTGTGTGCTTAAGGTTGTTGTCCTGTTGAAAGGTGAACCTTCGCCCCAGTCTGAGGTCCTGAGTGCTCTGAAGCAGGTTTTCATAAAGGATCTCTCTGTATTTTGCTCCGTTCATCTTTCTCGTGTCTCCCAGTCCCTGCCGCTGAAAATGATCCCCACAGCATGATGTTGCCACCACTATGCTTCAACGTAGGCATGGTGCCAGGTTTCCTTCCATCTGTCGGGCCACGCTACCAGAAAGGCCTGATTGGTGGAGTGATGCAGAGATGGTTGTCCTTCTAGAAGGTTCTCCCATCTCCACAGTGGAACTCTGGTGCTCTGTCAGAGTGAGGTTCGGGTTCTTTGTCACCTCCCTGACCAAGGCCCTTCTCCCCTGATTGTTCAATTTGGTTGGGTGGCCAGCTCTAGGGAGAGTCTTGGTGGTTCCAAACTTCCACTGTGTTCTTGGGAAGCTTCAATGCTGCAGAACTGTTTTGGTAACCCCAGATCTGTGCCTGAACACAATCCTGTCTCGGGGCTCTTCCTTCGACCTCGTGGCTTGGTTTTTGCTCTGACATAAACTGTCAACTGTGTTTTATAAAGACAGGTGTGTGCCTTTCCAAATCATATCAAATCAATTGAATTTATCACAGGTGGACTCCAATCAAATTGTAGAAACATCTCAAGGATGATCAATGGAAACAGAATGCATCTGAGATCAATTTCGAGTCTCATAGAAAATGGTCTGAATACTAAATACGTTTTTTTTTTTACGTGCAAAAAGTTTGAAAAACAATGTTTTGCTTTGTCATTATGGTGTATTTTAAGTGTAGAATGATGAGGACACGTTTTCTTTAATCCATTTTAGAATAAACAAAATGTGGAAAAAGTGAAGGGGTCTGAATACTTTCCGAATGCACTGTATGTACAGTACATACAAGTATATTTAAATGTCAAAATGAAGCAAGGTAACATAAAACAAACACAAAAACAAAACAAAAACAAAACAAAAACAAACACAAAAACAAAACAAAAACAATGATACGTTCCTTTTCTATTCTCTGCCCTTAATTTTTCATTACTTACATTTTTTCATTTAATTTCCTTAACATTATTATTTATTTTTTTCCTTACATGACTTTATTAATTTGACTGTTGCAAAATGTGTGGCTGTTGTGTGTGAAATACAATATACCCCCTACTAGAGTAGCTACTGTATACTGTCACGCTGGTATGAATGATTCGGGAGACAGTCGGAGGAATACGTTTTTTATTATACCCCAAATCACGGCGTGACGTGTAAGGGCTCGGGGACGAAGACTAAACAAACACAAACACAGGGTAGAAACCCAAACAGTAGAGCGAGGAGAACCTCAAATAAATACACACGCGCACAATGATTAACACATGGGACATAACCCGTAGTCACCTGTGTAATACACAAGGGCACGAAAGCCAAAACAACACAGCACAGGTACTCAAACGCACCAACGGCCATAGTAACAATAATGGACAGCACCATGGTGAACAAAGGGCACATATATACAAATACAATCAGTGTGAATAGGGGCCAGGTGTGGGAATAGGGGCCAGGTGTGGGAATAGGGGCCAGGTGTGTGAATAGGGGCCAGGTGTGTGAATAGGGGCCAGGTGTGTGAATAGGGGCCAGGTGTGGGAATAGGGGCCAGGTGTGTGAATAGGGGCCAGGTGTGGGAATAGGGGCCAGGTGTGTGAATAGGGGCCAGGTGTCGGAATAGGGGCCAGGTGTGGGAATAGGGGCCAGGTGTGGAATAAGGGCCAGGTGTGGGAATAGGGCCAGGTGTGGGAATAGGGCCAGGTGTGTGAATAGGGGCCAGGTGTGGGAATAGGGGCCAGGTGTGGGAATAGGGCCAGGTGTGGGAATAGGGGCCAGCTGTGGGCCATCAAAGTTCCAGAGGGATCCGTGGCATATACAGCTATACAATAAAAGCATTATTTTATACAAGAAAGCAACCAGCGTCCATTTGACCTAATAGATTCGTATAATTTTTATATTTACACTTCTTAAAGTTGTATAGATATCTCCTTCCTTGTTCCTAAATATTGCACCTATTCTCTAGTGGTAACACTTTAAAGATCTCACAATACCTCTGATTTATTGTTGGTGGCTAGTCTTTTATCTAGTTAAGTAGAATGCATTTGTTGGCCACAAAGAGTAATTTTTTAAGACGATTGAGCTGTGCTAAGGTAAGTGAGGGCCTGTTTCCAACGACACACAGTACAAATAGTGAGGGCCTGTTTCCAACGACACACAGTACAAATAGTGAGGGCCTGTTTCCAACGACACACAGTACAAATAGTGAGGGCCCGTTTCCAACGACACCCAGTACAAATAGTGAGGGCCTGTTTCCAACAACACCCAGTACAAATAGTGAGGGCCTGTTTCCAACGACACACAGTACAAATAGTAGGGCCTGTTTCCAACGACACACAGTACAAATAGTGAGGGCCTGTTTCCAACAACACCCAGTACAAATAGTGAGGGCCTGTTTTCAACAACACCCAGTACAAATAGTAGGGCCTGTTTCCAACGACACACAGTACAAATAGTGAGGGCCTGTTTCCAACCACACACAGTACAAATAGTAGGGCCTGTTTCCAACGACACCCAGTACAAATAGTAGGGCCTGTTTCCAATGACACACAGTACAAATAGTAGGGCCTGTTTCCAACGACACCCAGTACAAATAGTAGGGCCTGTTTCCAACGACACCCAGTTCAAATAGTGAGGGCCTGTTTCCAATGACACCCAGTTCAAATAGTGAGGGCCTGTTGCCAATGACACCCAGTACAAATAGTGAGGGCCTGTTTCCAATGACACCCAGTTCAAATAGTGAGGGCCTGTTTCCAATGACACCCAGTTCAAATAGTGAGGGCCTGTTTCCAATGACACCCAGTACAAATAGTGAGGGCCTGTTTCCAATGACACCCAGTACAAATAGTGAGGGCCTGTTTTCAACGACACCCAGTTCAAATAGTGAGGGCCTGTTTCCAATGACACCCAGTTCAAATAGTAGGGCCTGTTTCCAACAACACCCAGTACAAATAGTGAGGGCCTGTTTCCAATGACACCCAGTTCAAATAGTAGGGCCTGTTTCCAACAACACCCAGTTCAAATAGTGAGGGCCTGTTTCCAATGACACCCAGTACAAATAGTAGGGCCTGTTTCCAACGACACACAGTACAAATAGTGAGGGCCTGTTTCCAACAACACCCAGTACAAATAGTGAGGGCCTGTTTCCAATGACACCCAGTTCAAATAGTGAGGGCCTGTTTCCAATGACACCCAGTTCAAATAGTGAGGGCCTGTTTCCAACGACACCCAGTACAAATAGTGAGGGCCTGTTTCCAACAACACCCAGTACAAATAGTGAGGGCCTGTTTCCAACGACACACAGTTCAAATAGTAGGGCCTGTTTCCAACGACACCCAGTACAAATAGTAGGGCCTGTTTCCAACGACACCCAGTACAAATAGTGAGGGCCTGTTTCCAACAACACCCAGTACAAATAGTGAGGGCCTGTTTTCAACGACACCCAGTACAAATAGCCATGGCTCCATTTTTATAGGATATATGAACAGACCCTCCAGCTCAGTTCAGACATTTTCTCAGAAATGTCCAAAAGTGCCTTTTTCCTCCTTACACTTATGTAAGGTGTCAGAGAATTCTGCATTAATTTCATTCCATAAAATGGGAGTCATATAAACTCTTTGCATGATCTTATATTGCTTCTCTTGTATTTGTCTAATTTTCAATTTCTGGGCATCTTCCCAGCTTTCTTTCCCATACCCTAATCAGAGCACTTGAGTTACTTTCAATATTAGAGTGAATAGCAGTATAAAATGAAGAAATAGAGTGCTTAGGTCTTTCAGCTTTCAACAGGAGATTGTCCACTGGGATTTGTATTGGGTTCTGTGGGCTTGAGCACCATCTTGGATACAGCACATTTTTGTTGGATTTGCTGAAACAATAGCAACGTGTCACCATCAAACATATCTGCCATTGACCTTATACTGTACCTTTCTGGTACCAGAGGTGAAAAATGCTATCAGAAATGCCAGGGGGAAAACCTTGTTATTAAAATGGGGAGTCAGAGCTGAAAAGTAATCCTTTCTCCCAAGGTGTTTGCAAATATCTCTCTAGATCTTAAAAAGGTACTGTTAAGAATCAGGTTATGTTTCACTTCGGTGCTGACTGAGTTTCTGTCACCATTCATAACACTGATTAACGAGTATGGCGATGTGAAGGAGGAGTCATTACTGACCCCAATTAGAGCAATGTTAATCTCTGAGCCATTCTGTAATTATGAGAGCATGACATGTCCAGTTATAAAATAGCAAATTAAGTAATCCCAGGCCTCCTAAATTATATCATAGCTGCAGTTTAGCAATTTTCAACCTTGGTCTTTTTATGTCACATGAAGTCTGAGAGGTATCTATTGAGGTCATTAAAATAATTTTTCATTATATATAATGTGACTATCTGGAGAGGATACAGTCTGGGAAAACATTCATTTTAAATAGATGAATTCTCCCCAACCATGACAATGGCAGGTCCATCCACTTATATAGGTCTTCGTTGACTGCCCTAAGTGCAGGTGCAAAAGTTGCTGTTAGACAGGTTGTGAAGTTTACACCGAGATAAACAAAATCTTTTTTTGTCCATTTGAACAGGATGTCATTCAAAAGTTGTAACTCAAGCTCCCTAGGGGCATAGCTTCTGAATTATTACAAGTAATTTTATAGCGAGAAAAATAACTAAACCTCTTATTTAAGTCAATAGGAATGGGAATAGAGGTGTATGGGTTAAAAATGAATAGCAAGATATAATCTGCATATAGAGATATAGTGTGTGTTTGTTTTCCAATCTCGACACCTGTAAGACCTTCCTGGGTACGAATAATGCCTGTAGTTTGTCAAGGCAATAAACATAGGTGACAGTGGGCAGCCCAAGCATGTCCCTCTACCTGAAAAGAAAGTGGCTGATTGCATTCCATTTGTTACCACAGCGGCCTGCGGTTATAAATAGGTATGGCCATTCTACTTGGTCAAATGCTTTCTCTGCATCCAATGATGTCTGACATTTGTAAATTAATGCTTTTGTTTATTAAAACCAGTTTGGTCCGGCTTTGTTAAAGTTGGTAGACATCTTTCCATTCTCCTAGCTAGGATCTTAGATAAGAGCTGTCCACATTAATAAGGGACAAAAAACCGATAGCAAGAGCAGTCTTCGTTTGGTCTAATTTTATTAAGAATGAGAGCAATATTAGCATGGTTTAAAGTGGGAGGGAGTTCATCCCTGGCAAATTAGTCTGTATACAATCTGAGAAGGTGTTCCGCGACCGGGAGTCCCATGAGGTGGAGCACAATTGGCCCAGTATCATCCTGGTTAGGGGAGGGTTTGGCCCAGCATCGTCCGGGTTAGGGGAGGGTTTAGCCCAAATCAAATCAAATAAAATGTATTTATATAGCCCTTCGTACATCAGCCTATATCTCAAAGTGCTGTACAGAAATCCAGCCTAAAACCCCAAACAGCAAGCAATGCAGGTGTAGAAGCACGGTGGCTAGGAAAAACTCCCTAGAAAGGCCAAAACCTAGGAAGAAACCTAGAGAGGAACCAGGCTATGTGGGGTGGCGTGCCCAATTTCAACTTCCTGCTACTCATGCCAGGAATATAAGATATGCATAGTATTAGTTGATTTGGATAGGAAACACTCTGAAGTTTCTAAAACTGTTTGAATCATGTCTGTATGACAGAACTTATGTAGCAGGCAAAACCCAGAGGACTAAACGTTCAGAATTTTTCTTTTTTGAGGTCGCTGTCTATTCAATGTGTTTTCATTGGGAAACAAGATTTCTAAGGGACTTGTTTGCAGTTCCTACCTCTTCCACTGGAAGATTGCACCAGTCTTTGGAAATTGGTTGAGGTTATTCCTTTGTGTATTGAAGAAGTACGGCCATCTTGAATTTGTGTCATTTGAAGTGTGCTTTTTGAGAAGGCCCCTGACTGGAAAAGTAGCGTGAGTTTGTTGTCTTCCTGTATTGAACACAGATTGTCCCGTCTACAATTTGATTGATTATTAACGTTTAAAAATACCTAACGTTGTATTACAAAAGTAGTTTTAAATGTTTTGGCAAAGTTTACAGGTAACTTTTGAGATATTTTGTAGTGACGTTGCGCAAATTGGAAGCTGTTTTTTTCTGGATCAAACCTGCCAAATAAATGGACATTTTGGATATATTTCAACGGAATTAATCGAACAAAAGGACCATTTGTGATGTTTATGGGACATATTGGAGTGCCAACAAAAGAAGTTCGTCAAAGGTAAGGCATGATTTATATTTTATTTCTGCGTTTTGTGTGGTGCCTGCAAGGTTGAAATATGCTACTCTCTCTTTGTTTACTGTTGTGCTATCATCAGATAATAGCTTCTTATGCTTTCGCCGAAAAGCCTTTTTGAAATAAGACATGTCGGCTGGATTCACAACGAGTGTAGCTTTAATTAGGTATCTTACATGTGTGATTTAATGAAAGTTTGAATTTTATAGTATTTTATTTGAATTTGGCGCTCTGCATTTTCCCGGGGAATTGGCCAGGTGGGACATTTTTGTACCTCCTATCCCAGAGAGGTTTTTAATGAATGCATGGTGTCTGGTGCATGTCTTTGCCAGTCTTGATAGGAGTCGACTTGGCTTATTTCCTTGTTCGTATAATCTGTGTCTTTCTGTAAACAGTTGGTCTAATGCTGATTCTAATTCTGATTCTAATGCTGATTCTAATGCTGATTCTAATTCTGATTCAATTCTTTGAAGAGTTGTTTGGAGGAATCCCTTTTAAAGTAATCTTCAAGTTGCCTTTTAACTTTAAGTCCAACTGTAGTTTAAATATTTTCTTTCTTTTAGCTGCAACATAGGAACTAATATTCCCTCTAATAACGGTCTTGTCTGCTTCCCAAATCATTGAAGGAAATACGCTGGGGGCTGTTATTGTTCTCCATAGAGAGATTCTGTGGATTCTTTAAAAAAATACAGTGAATTCAGGTGTGTTAAAAAGCATAGGGTGAAGACATGTTAGGTTCTGAATGAACCTAGTAAAACTCATGGACGCTTCGTGAAGCTCAAACCCAGTTTATTCCCCCATTGGGTCATACAGCTCCATAAGACAAAGACATGGTTTTACCAGTGGTAGCATATATACAGCAATTTGGGCGACGTCCCTCTATCTCTCTAAACATGACATCTTTATTTTCTAGCCAGGAAATTAAGTGATGCAGGCAATAAACTGTTCCTTCTCCTTTAATGTGACCTGACCTGATCTTGACCCCCTTCCTCACTAAACCACATCTCTCCATCCTTATCAGTGCCTGCCACATGCGATTGCCCTTCCTTTATTCATTACATTCCTCCTACAGATAACCACTAACTTCTGGTGTAGCCCCTAGACTATAGCACTCAATATTTCAATAGAATACCTGATAATTGACAATATTCCAAGTTTAGAATTCATCAAACGTCACCTTCTGTTAGATGGATCCCTGTGACGTGGGTAAATTATTATGCCGGGAATGGTCCAACAGACAGGCGATACCTATATCACAAGACTGGATTTTGCCTAAAACTAGTTGTGAAGTTAGGAAATGGTGAACCGTAGAAAAAGATTTATGTCTGACGGAATAAAACATTAAGTCATTTGGATACATCATAAAGACAAGATATCGTCACTAATATCAAATGATCATCTGATACATGCCTCTTAGTTGGCAGGATGGGGCTTGGGTGGGTGTAGTAGTTGGGGTTGGGCCTGATGGTCTCTCACAGCCTGGGCACATGTGTGGCTGTCATGTTGAGGTCCTTGCTGCAGGGGTGGGGGGCAGGTGGGGCATAGGCATGGTCTGGTGGGACCTATATAGGGTGTGGCCAGCGTTAGTTTTGGGGTGTAGCTGGTTATGCTGTGGTCTGGGAGGGAGTCTCGGAGGTCTGTGCTGGATGCTCATCACTCTGTTGCTACTGTGGGAGGTGCTGGGGCTGAGTGTGATGTCTTTCTCTCTCCCTCTCTCTCTCTCGCTGTCATTTCTACCAAAGGAGGGGGGACACATCTGATGTGATCTGGAGGTTCTGGCACAGCGTGAGGCCCTATAATTCTCTCTCTACTACACACCCGGTTGAAGGGTGTTGCACAGCGCGAGGCCCTATAATTCTCTCTCTACTACACACCCTGATGAAGGGTGATGCACCGTGTAAGGCCCTATAATTCTCTCTCTACTACACACCCTGATGAAGGGTGATGCACCGTGTAAGGCCCTATAATTCTCTCTCTACTACACACCCTGATGAAGGGTGAAGACTTCACAGGCCCTATCTCCTTCTACTCTGTCTGATGAAGGGTGATCATGGATCTACCCTATAATTCACACACACACACCCAGTCAGTGTATAGGCGTGTGTCTACTACAACCTGATGAAGGGTGATCTGTGGTAAGGCCTTGTATTGTTCTTGTGTCACTACATAAGAT
Source organism: Oncorhynchus tshawytscha (assembly GCF_018296145.1). NCBI lineage: Eukaryota > Metazoa > Chordata > Actinopteri > Salmoniformes > Salmonidae > Oncorhynchus > Oncorhynchus tshawytscha. Next base: position 83,160,416 of record NC_056441.1, read on the forward strand.
CTTCTAGCGCACCTTTCATCACGGATCCGGAACGGATTTACAAAAGATTCTACAGTCATGACGGTTGCTTGGAGGGCTTAAACATGACATAATCAACTGATCAACTATTGGTAGTGAGTCTTTGCATGATGATCAAGCCCCTAAACTAGTGATCCATCCCTTACTGTTGATTACTTTATAGTGGATGTAGATGGAAGATTGTCCTAGATTTACAGTTCAACACAACAACAGCAAATGTACAATATAAATCAGACAGTCATGACGGAGAGCTTGAGAGAAGAGCTTAAACATGACATAATCAACTGAGAAGACATTGAGAAGTGAGATCTTTGGATGATGATCAAGCCCCTAAACAGTGATCCAAGTTGAGACTTTATAGTGGATGTAGATGGAAGATTGTCCTAGATTTACAGTTCAACACAACAACAGCAAATGTACAATATAAATCAGACAGGAGAGAGGAGAGAGGAGAGAGGAGAGAGAGAGAAGAGGCAGAGAGAGAAGAAGCAGAGAGAGAAGAGGCAGAGAGAATGAGATGGGGAGAGAGAGAGAGAAGAGGCAGAGAGAAGGAGATAGGGAGAGAGGGAGAGAAGAGGCAGAGAGAAGGAGATAGGGAGAGAGAGAGAGAAGAGGCAGAGAGGAGAGAGGCAGAGAGAGAGAGAAGAGGCAGAGAAGAGGCAGAGAGAGAAGAGGCAGAGAGAGAAGAGGCAGAGAGAGAGAGAGGCAGAGAGAGAAGAGGCAGAGAGAGAGGCAGAGAGAGAGAGAGAGAGAGAGAGAGAGGCAGAGAGAGAGAGAGAGAGAGGATGCAGAGAGAGAGAGAGGCAGAGGCAGAGAGAGCAGAGAGAGAGAGAGAGAGAGAGAGAGCAGAGAGAGAGAGAGAGAGAGAGAGGAGAGAGAGAGAGAGAGAGGCAGAGAGAGAGAGAGGCAGAGAGAGAGAGGCAGAGAGAGAGAAGAGGCAGAGAGAGAGAGGCAAAGAGAGAGAGGCAGAGAGAGAAGAGGCAGAGAGAGAGAGAGAGAGAGAGAGAGAGAGAGGGGGAGAGAGAGAGAGAGAGAGAGAGGATGCAGAGAGAGAGAGAGAGAGAGAGAGAGAGAGAGAGGCAGAGAGAGAGAGAGGCAGAGAGAGAGAGAGAGGCAGAGAGAGAGAGAGAGGGAGAGAGAGAGAGAGAGAGAGAGAGAGATAGAGAAGAGAGAGAGAGAGGCAGAGAGAGAGAAGAGGCAGAGAGAGAGAGAGAGAGAGAGAGGCAGAGAGAGAGAGAGGCAGAGAGAGAGAGGCAGAGAGAGAGAAGAGGCAGAGAGAGAAGAGGCAGAGAGAGAGAGAGGCAGAGAGAGAGAGAGGCAGAGAGAGAAGAGGCAGAGAGAGAAGAGGCAGAGAGAGAAGAGGCAGAGAGAAAGAGGCAGAGAGAAAGAGGCAGAGAGAGAGAGAAGAGGCAGAGAGAAGAGGCAGAGAGAGAAGAGGCAGAGAGAGAAGAGGCAGAGAGAGAAGAGGCAGAGAGAGAGAGAGGCAGAGAGAGAGAAGAGGCAGAGAGAGAAGAGGCAGAGAGAGAAGAGGCAGAGAGAGAAGAGGCAGAGAGAAAGAGGCAGAGAGAAAGAGGCAGAGAGAGAGAAGAGGCAGAGAGAGAAGAGGCAGAGAGAGAAGAGGCAGAGACAGGGTGATTTGTAATATGTCATGTCTTTATTATTTTGGAACTTCTGTAAGTGTAATATTTACTGTTCAGGGAAAACTAGCCAATTGAAGTTGGTCATCAGTGACATGCTGCGTTACGAAGTGAGTAACCAGTCCCATCTGATTGCCTGATCTGAAGGGCAGGACACTGGTGTGACACAGTGCATCAAATATTAATCACACACCCATCAGATCAACTGTGATACTTGCTAATTGGCTGTTTTTAGTGGAGCACCTTCGACTGCAGCCTGGAAATAAAGAGGTCAGTGGTAATGTCTCAGACCTGCTTCTATTGGCTGAGGTTACCATGACTTACCACTGGGGTTAGGAGTAGAGATGATATTCCTGCTTTGTTTGTGATTCTAGGAGGGCTAGATCTCCCTGGGCTAGATCTGATCTGAACGGTCCTGGGTATAAGTCATTAAATGTTCATCTTGAAGGCTATTTAAAAAAAAAAAACATAAAAAAAATATTTAAAAAAACATTTTTTCATTCTACTCTGTGGTTAGTGGTGTTGAAAT
>NC_056441.1:83170099-83202599 GCF_018296145.1 Oncorhynchus tshawytscha
TGAAGACATGAATCATTGGAGCGAGGGATGGAGAGATGAAGACATTAATCATTGGAGCGAGGGAAGGAGAGATGAAGACATGAATCATTGGAGCGAGGGAGGAGAGATGAAGACATGAATCATTGCAGTGCGGGAAGAACAGATGAAGACATGAATCATTGGAGCGAGGGATGGAGAGATGAAGACATTAATCATTGGAGCGAGGGAAGGAGAGATGAAGACATGAATCATTGGAGCGAGGGAGGAGAGGTGAAGACATGAATCATTGGAGCGAGGGAAGGAGAGATGAAGACATGAATCATTGGAGCGAGGGATGGAGAGATGAAGACATTAATCATTGGAGCGAGGGAAGGAGAGATGAAGACATGAATCATTGGAGCGTGGGAGGAGAGATGAAGACATGAATCATTGGAGCGAGGGAGGAGAGATGAAGACATGAATCATTGGAGTGCGGGAAGAACAGATGAAGACATTAATCATTGGAGCGAGGGAGGAGAGATGAAGACATGAATCATTGGAGTGAGGGAAGAACAGATGAAGACATTAATCATTGGAGCGAAGGACGAGAGGTGAAGACATGAATCATTGGAGCGAGGGAAGGACAGATGAAACCATGAATCATTGGAGTGAGGGAAGGAGAGATGAAGACATGAATCATTGGAGCGAAGGACGAGAGGTGAAGACATTAATCATTGGAGCGAGGGTAGGTCAGATGAAACCATGAATCATTGGAGTGAGGGAAGGAGCGATGAAGACATGAATCATTGGAGTGAGGGAAGAAGAGAAGAAGACATGAATCATTGGAGCGAGGGAAGGAGAGATGAAGACATGAATCATTGGAGCGAGGGAAGGAGAGATGAAGACATGAATCATTGGAGCGAGGAAGTAGAGATGAAGACATTAATCATTGGAGCGAGGGTAGGTCAGATGAAACCATGAATCATTGGAGTGAGGGAAGGAGCGATGAAGACATGAATCATTGGAGTGAGGGAAGAAGAGAAGAAGACATGAATCATTGGAGCAAGGAAGTAGAGATGAAGACATTAATCATTGGAGCGAGGGTAGGTCAGATGAAACCATGAATCATTGGAGTGAGGGAAGGAGCGATGAAGACATGAATCATTGGAGTGAGGGAAGAAGAGAAGAAGACATGAATCATTGGAGCGAGGGAAGGAGAGATGAAGACATGAATCATTGGAGCGAGGAAGGAGAGATGAAGACATGAATCATTGGAGCGAAGGACGAGAGGTGAAGACATTAATCATTGGAGCGAGGGTAGGTCAGATGAAACCATGAATCATTGGAGTGAGGGAAGGAGAGATGAAGACATGAATCATTGGAGTGAGGGAAGAAGAGAAGAAGACATGAATCATTGGAGCGAGGGAAGGAGAGATGAAGACATGAATCATTGGAGCGAGGAAGTAGAGATGAAGACATTAATCATTGGAGCGAGGGTAGGTCAGATGAAACCATGAATCATTGGAGTGAGGGAAGGAGAGATGAAGACATGAATCATTGGAGCGAGGGAAGGAGAGAAGAAGACATGAATCATTGGAGCGAGGGAAGGAGAGATGAAGACATGAATCATTGGAGCGAGGAAGGAGAGATGCAGACATGAATCATTGGAGCGAAGGACGAGAGGTGAAGACATTAATCATTGGAGCGAGGGTAGGTCAGATGAAACCATGAATCATTGGAGTGAGGGAAGGACAGATGAAGACATGAATCATTGGAGTGAGGGAAGAAGAGAAGAAGACATGAATCATTGGAGCGAGGGAAGGAGAGATGAAGACATGAATCATTGGAGCGAGGAAGTAGAGATGAAGACATTAATCATTGGAGCGAGGGAGGAGAGATGAAGACATGAATCATTGGAGCGAGGGAAGGAGAGATGAAGACATTAATCATTGGAGCGAGGGAAGGAGAGATGAAGACATGAATCATTGGAGCAAGGGAAGGACAGATGAAGACATTAATCATTGGACCGAGGGAAGGACGAAGATGAAGATGAAGACATGAATCATTTATAGTGAGCAGATCGAAGAGGCGTGACATCGCCTATCAATCATGTGTTCAGACCTGATCAATCCTACAACTCCTCTCACCCACACATAAACACAAACACGCACACACACACTCCCCCCCCAGCCCTCTCACTCACTGCTCAGATGAAAATCACATAATCTCCCTGTTGGCCATGGCCCACATCGATCCCTTTCAATTCTTTCTTTCATAATCCCTCTCTATTCTCTACGTGTATATCTGTAACTGTCCATTCTGTATTCTCATTCCCTCTCAGCCCCACTCTCCCTCCACCCCTACCTCCCCCTCCCTCCATCCCTACCTCCACCTCTCCCTCCACCCCTACCTCCCCCCTCCCTCCATCCCTACCTCCACCTCTCCCTCCACCCCTACCTCCCCCTCTCCCTCCACCCCTACCTACCCCCCTCTCCTTCCACCCCTACCTCCCCCTCTCCCTCCACCCCTACCTCCCCCCTCTCCTTCCACCCCTACCTCCCCCTCTCCCTCAATCCCTACCTCCCCTCTCCCTCCACCCCTACCTCCCCCCTCCTCCCTCCATCCCCCTACCTCCACCCCCCTCCCCTCTCCTTCCACCCCTACCTCCCCCCCCTCTCCCTACCACCCCTACCTTCCACCCCTACCTCCCTCCTCCCTCCACCCCTACCTCCCCCTCTCCCTCCACCCCAACCTCCCCCCTCTCCCTCCACCCCTACCTCCCCACTCTCCCTCCCCCTTACCTCCCCCCCTCCACCCCTACCTTCCCCTCTCGCTCCATCCCTACCTCTGTCTCTCTCTCCCCCTCTCACTACCCCTCTCCCTCTCCTTCCACCCCTACCTCTCTCTCTTCCTGTCATCCTATACTGGTCCAGATATGAGTGGATTAGCTAGTTTATCCTCTTCCCTGGGGGGGGGGGGCAGTGGCCTGGGAAGGTATCTGATGGTATCTCACGTAGAGAACAAAGGGATGCAGGAAACAACATGGCCCCCTCGGTGTTTTGATTTTTCTACGGGGTACAACTGATACAACAGCCTGTTTGTCCTTCAGACTAGAGAGTCTTCGAACCGTATCTTTTCCCTCTCCCTCTTTCTAGCTTCCTTTCTCTCGCTGTCTCATCTATCTCGCTAGCATCATGTCGAAATGAGTCAAAACACAAGTGAAAACAAAACTCAAACTCCAAATGAACTCTCGTGGTTTTTCAACTTCCTTTTCAACATGTTCCACCACAAAACAACCTAGACAACCGGAGGGGTGAGAGATGATTCAAAACAAAATGCCACACAAAGAAGTGTTCCATTTGGAACCTCAGAACCTTGTTTAGTGAAGTTTACAGTACTGCCCCAACAGCATGACATAACAGACCTCATCGCCATGGAAACCCTGTGGTCCCGTTACCATGGTCTCAGGGGGGCATTGTTTCAAAAGCTGATTTGATTGGCCGTCGGGCTACTTCCCTCTGTGTCGTTAATTAGATGTCTTATCCCTTTCCCTCAGGTCTGAGCCACAGCACAGAGACAACATGCTTTCATCAGACAAGCTCAACTTTACCATGAACTCACCCCACTTTTCTACTGTTTTTGATCTATCCCAGCCTTTATATCAAATCCTACTCCGCTACGACTCACTCTATTCCGCTGCAACCTCTTCCTCTCTGTCTCCCCTTTCTCATGCTGACTCCAACCTCTTCCTCTCTGTCTCCCCCTTTCTCATGCTGACTCCAACCTCTTCCTCTCTGTCTCCCCCTTTCTCATGCTGACTCCAACCTCCTCTTCCCCCTTTCTCATCTGTCTCTTCCCCTGTCTCCCCCTTTCTCATGCTGACTCCAACCTCTCTGTCTCCCCCTTTCTCATGCTGACTCCAACCTCTTCCTCTCTGCTCCAACCTCTTCCTCTCTGTCTCCCCCTTTCTCATGCTGACTCCAACCTCTTCCTCTCTGCTCCAACCTCTTCCTCTCTGTCTCCCCCTTTCTCATGCTGACTCCAACCTCTCTGTCTCCCCTTTCTCATGCTGACTCCAACCTCTTCCTCTCTGCTCCAACCTCTTCCTCTCTGTCTCCCCCTTTCTCATGCTGACTCCAACCTCTTCCTCTCTGCTCCAACCTCTTCCTCTCTGTCTCCCCCTTTCTCATGCTGACTCCAACCTCTCTGTCTCCCCCTTTCTCATGCTGACTCCAACCTCTTCCTCTCTGTCTCCCCTTTCTCATGCTGACTCCAACCTCTTCCTCTCTGTCTCCCCCTTTCTCATGCTGACTCCAACCTCTTCCTCTCTGTCTCCCCCTTTCTCATGCTGACTCCAACCTTTTTGTCTCCCCCTTTATGGGTCATCCTACTCTGTTACAACCTTCCCCCTCTCTGCCTCCCCTTTCCTGTGTCTTTCACTCCCTCATCTCATCAACCTCCTGTCCTTTCAATCTTTCTCAAGGTGTGTGTATAACACAGGTATTAAACCCAGCACATACCGTATCCCATTCTCTCTCACGTCTTTCCTCTCTCAGTGTTAACTCTGACAGAAATATAACAAAGGGATTTATATTACAATACAAATAAAACAGAGCTGACTGCTTTGACAATGTAGCAAACTGGAGGATCGTCCCTGCAGACTGGACCACAGGGGAAAGGTGTGTGGTATCCAGGCAGACTGGACCACAGGGGAAAGGTGTGTGGTATCCAGGCAGACTGGACCACAGGGGAAAGGTGTGTGGTATCCAGGCAGACTGGACCACAGGGGAAAGGTGTGTGGTATCCAGGCAGACTGGACCACAGGGGAAAGGTGTGTGGTATCCAGGCAGACTGGACCACAGGGGAAAGGTGTGTGGTATCCAGGCAGACTGGACCACAGGGGAAAGGTGTGTGGTATCCAGGCAGACTGGACCAGAGGGGAAAGGTGTGTGGTATCCAGGCAGACTGGACCAGAGGGGAAAGGTGTGTGGTATCGAGGCAGACTGGACCACAGGGGAAAGGTGTGTCGTATCCAGGCAGACTGGACCACAGGGGAAAGGTGTGTGGTATCCAGGCAGACTGGACCAGAGGGGAAAGGTGTGTGGTATCGAGGCAGACTGGACCACAGGGGAAAGGTGTGTGGTATCGAGGCAGACTGGACCACAGGGGAAAGGTGTGCGGTATCCAAGGCAGACTGGACCACAGGGGAAAGGTGTGTGGTATCGAGGCAGACTGGACCACAGGGGAGACAGACTGGAACACAGGGGAACGGTGTGTGGTATCGAGGCAGACTGGACCACAGGGGAGGCAGACTGGACCACAGGGGAAAGGTGTGGGATATCCAGGCAGACTGGACCACAGGGGAAAGTCCAGGCAGACTGGACCACAGGGGAAAGGTGTGTGGTGTCCAGGCAGACTGGACCACAGGGGAAAGGTGTGTGGTATCCAGGCAGACTGGACAACAGGGGAAAGGTGTGGGATATCCAGGCAGACTGGACCACAGGAGAAAGGTGTGTGGTATCCAGGCAGACTGGACCACAGGGGAAAGGTGTGGGATATCCAGGCAGACTGGACCACAGGGGAAAGGTGTGCGGTATCCAAGCAGACTGGACCAGAGGGGAAAGGTGTGTGGTATCGAGGCAGACTGGACCACAGGGGAAAGGTGTGTGGTATCGAGGCAGACTGGACCACAGGGGAGACAGACTGGAACACAGGGGAAAGGTGTGTTGTATCGAGGCAGACTGGACCACAGGGGAAAGGTGTGTGGTATCGAGGCAGACTGGACCACAGGGGAGGCAGACTGGACCACAGGGGAAAGGTGTGGGATATCCAGGCAGACTGGACCACAGGGGAAAGGTGTGTGGTGTCCAGGCAGACTGGACCACAGGGGAAAGGTGTGTGGTATCCAGGCAGACTGGACCACAGGGGAAAGGTGTGGGATATCCAGGCAAATCAAATCAAATCAATTTTATTTGTCACATACACATGGTTAGCAGATGTTAATGCGAGTGTAGCGAAATGCTTGTGCTTCTAGTTCCGACAATGCAGTAATAACGAGCAAGTAATCTAACTAACAATTCAAAAAAAAAAAACTACTGTCTTATACACAGTGTAAGGGGATAAAGAATATGTACATAAGGATATATGAATGAGTGATGGTACAGAGCAGCATAGGCAAGATACAGTAGATGATATCGAGTACAGTATATACATATGAGATAAGTATGTAAACCAAGTGGCATAGTTAAAGTGGCTAGTGATACATGTATTACATAAGGATGCAGTCGATGATATAGAGTACAGTATCAACGTATGCATATGAGATGAACAATGTAGGGTAAGTAACATTATATAAGGTAGCATTGTTTAAAGTGGCTAGTGATATATTTACATAATTTCCCATCAATTCCCATGATTAAAGTGGCTGGAGTAGAGTCAGTGTCATTGACAGTGTGTTGGCAGTAGCCACTCAATGTTAGTGGTGGCTGTTTAACAGTCTGATGGCCTTGAGATAGAAGCTGTTTTTCAGTCTCTCGGTCCCAGCTTTGATGCACCTGTACTGACCTCGCCTTCTGGATGACAGCGGGGTGAACAGGCAGTGGCTCGGGTGGTTGATGTCCTGATGATCTTTATGGCCTTCCAGCATCGGGTGGGTAGGTGTCCTGGAGGGCAGGTAGTTTGCCCCCGGTGATGCGTTGTGCAGACCTCACTACCCTCTGGAGAGCCTTACGGTTGAGGGCGGTGCAGTTGCCATACCAGGCGGTGATACAGCCCGCCAGGATGCTCTCGATTGTGCATCTGTAGAAGTTTGTGAGTGCTTTTGGTGACAAGCCGAATTTCTTCAGCCTCCACAGGCAGACTGGACCACAGGGGAAAGGTGTGGGATATCCAGGCAGACTGGACCACAGGGGAAAGGTGTGTGGTATCCAGGCAGACTGGACCACAGGGGAAAGGTGTGGGATATCCAGGCAGACTGGACCACAGGAGAAAGGTGTGTGGTATCCAGGCAGACTGGACCACAGGGAAAGGTGTGGGATATCCAGGCAGACTGGACCACAGGAGAAAGGTGTGGGATATCCAGGCAGACTGGACCACAGGGGAAAGGTGTGTGGTATCCAGGCAGACTGGACCACAGGGGAAAGGTGTGGGATATCCAGGCAGACTGGACCACAGGAGAAAGGTGTGGGATATCCAGGCAGACTGGACCACAGGAGAAAGGTGTGGGATATCCAGGCAGACTGGACCACAGGGGAAAGGTGTGTGGTATCCAGGTAGACTGGACCACAGGGGAAAGGTGTGGGATATCCAGGCAGACTGGACCACAGGAGAAAGGTGTGGGATATCCAGGCAGACTGGACCACAGGGGAAAGGTGTGGGATATCCAGGCAGACTGGACCACAGGGGAAAGGTGTGGGATATCCAGGCAGACTGGACCACAGGGGAAAGGTGTGTGGTATGCAGGCAGACTGGACCACAGGAGAAAGGTGTGGGATATCCAGGCAGACTGGACCACAGGAGAAAGGTGTGTGGTATCCAGGCAGACTGGACCACAGGGGAAAGGTGTGGTATCCAGGCAGACTGGACCACAGGGGAAAGGTGTGGGATATCCAGGCAGACTGGACCACAGGAGAAAGGTGTGGGATATCCAGGCAGACTGGACCACAGGAGAAAGGTGTGTGGTATCCAGGCAGACTGGACCACAGGGAAAGGTGTGTGGTATCCAGGCAGACTGGACCACAGGGGAAAGGTGTGGGATATCCAGGCAGACTGGACCACAGGAGAAAGGTGTGGGATATCCAGGCAGACTGGACCACAGGAGAAAGGTGTGGGATATCCAGGCAGACTGGACCACAGGAGAAAGGTGTGTGGTATCCAGGCAGACTGGACCACAGGGGAAAGGTGTGTGGTATCCAGGCAGACTGGACCACAGGGGAAAGGTGTGGGATATCCAGGCAGACTGGACCACAGGAGAAAGGTGTGTGGTATCCAGGCAGACTGGACCACAGGGGAAAGGTGTGGGATATCCAGGCAGACTGGACCACAGGGGAAAGGTGTGGGATATCCAGGCAGACTGGACCACAGGAGAAAGGTGTGGGATATCCAGGCAGACTGGACCACAGGAGAAAGGTGTGGGATATCCAGGCAGACTGGACCACAGGGGAAAGGTGTGGGATATCCAGGCAGACTGGACCACAGGAGAAAGGTGTGGGATATCCAGGCAGACTGGACCACAGGAGAAAGGTGTGGGATATCCAGGCAGACTGGACCACAGGGGAAAGGTGTGGGATATCCAGGCAGACTGGACCACAGGAGAAAGGTGTGGGATATCCAGGCAGACTGGACAACAGGAGAAAGGTGTGTGGTATCCAGGCAGACTGGACCACAGGAGAAAGGTGTGTGGTATCCAGGCAGACTGGACCACAGGGGAAAGGTGTGTGGTATCCAGGCAGACTGGACCACAGGGGAAAGGTGTGGGATATCCAGGCAGACTGGACCACAGGAGAAAGGTGTGGGATATCCAGGCATACTGGACCACAGGAGAAAGGTGTGGGATATCCAGGCAGACTGGACCACAGGGGAAAGGTGTGGGATATCCAGGCAGACTGGACCACAGGAGAAAGGTGTGGGATATCCAGGCAGGTCACCCGTGATACAAGTCAGTATTCAACGTCCATCCATGTCTGAGGGTTTTTGGGAGATGATGTGGAAACAGTCCACTGGGGTCAAAAGGGAACGATGTTACCTTCCAGTATGATTTTGTTTTGCTAGGGTGTAGTGGATGGGGATGTTGAATGAGTGTTTGCAACGTGTGGTTCCAAATGGTTCCAAATGGCGATTTGCATGTTCGAATCCAGTGATAGAAAACTATTTTTTATATTTTTGCTTTAAGCCTATCCCAAACATGAACCCTTACATTAACAATTCAGCGTTAATAACTAACCTTAAGAATTCTGAGGTAATGCCTTAACTTAAATTTTCTTGAGTTAATACCTAAACTTAAGAATGATTTTTTATTGCCTAAACGTAACATTGTAATTATACAAAGTAACCAAACACTTTTAAATTTGACATTTACGAAACATGGATTAACTTCTAATTCTATAAACTATCAAAAATGAAGACAGTAGCACACTCCATGTGTAATCTCCCAGCAATTTAATGGGTATTTGCCAACGTTTTGGCATCACTGTGCCTTCTTCTGAACTTCTAATTCTGACATGAGACTGTGAGGGCTTGTTGTGGTATCAGCTCTACTCAGCTCTACTCTCTGTATATCTACTGTTCTGTATCAACCAGAATACAGCAGAATGTTGTTTGGTATCATTCATTCATTCATTCATTCATTCATTCATTCATTCATTCACACTCTATTCACTTGTTCATCTTTGTAGCTCATGCCTTTATCTCTTCTCGTCATGCCCTGATCTGTTTCACATGTCTTTCTGCTTTGTCCCCACCCCCCTCCAGGTGACACCCATCTTCCCCATTATCCCCTGGGTACTTATACCTGTGTTCTCTGTTTGTATGTTGCCAGTTCGTCTGATTTGTCAAGACAACCAGCATTTTGTCTCAGCTCCTGCTTTTCCCCATTCTCCCTTTTTTCGCCCTCCTGGTTTTGACCCTTGCCTGTCCTGACTCTGAGCCTGCCTGCCTGACCACCCTGCCTGCCCCTGAGCCTGCACCTTTGCCACTACTCTGGATTGCCGACCTCTGCCTGACCTGACCCTGAGCCTGCCGGCCGTCCTATACCTTTATCCCACTACTCTGGGTTATCGTCCCCTTCCTGCCATGACCTGTCGTTTGTCTGCCCCTGTTGCTGTAATAAACATTGTTACTTCAACACAGTCTGCATTTGGGTCTTACCTTCAAACCTGATACTTCTTCCCTCACTCCATAGATCAAAATATCTGCTGCCGTATGTTACGCACGCCTCTATGAAGAGGGAACGCAACACCCTGCTACAACTAAACTCTCCGTGAAGCGAAAAAGGTATGGACTGTAGGTGCAAGTAAGAATGACAACAGGCAGAATGTGGTACCGTTTACAAGGACTTTATTCCTTTACACGGTAATATGGGGAAAAGGGGCTGGACGGAACCAAAGCAAAGAAAGTAAATCTCAAAGCCCCCCTCTCCTATCTTACCTGCCTACCCACTACTTACCTAATTTAGCACCACCTGGTGCCCTAACCAAAATACAAGGGGTGGTCCGCCCAGGTCTTACCTAGTGTGTCTAGACAGCGAATATGCTACGGGTATATGTATGCCCGTGGGCCTCTTGCCTAAGCACTCCCTAGGTGCCTTCCCCTTCCCCCCCTGGGAACAAATGAAACAGAATATTAAACAATTTTAAACAAACTAAGAAACAAAAGGATGTCAAATAAGCTCTATCTGAGCAACAAACTCACAGAACATACCACTTTCCAACAAAATCAACCGCTATCACAATCAATCTCAGCAATCCCTACCTCCAGCAAAATCTCTACCTCCAAAAAGAAGAGATCTCTCCCCTGAACAGAACACTGGCTTTTATATAGTGTCAGAAGGAATGGGTAATTGGAGACAGCTGCGTCTTGACGAGGGGGCGGGGTCAGCTCTCCAATTAGCCCTGGAGTCGACCAATCAGCTGCTTGAGGGATTTCAGGAAGCCATTTTCCTGAAATAAACACATGTAAATACACAAACTACAACACATAATCTGGGGAACGTAACACCGTACAATACACACACACACACACACACACACACACACACACACACACACACACACACACACACACACACACACACACACACACAGAGAGAGAGTACCTTCAGAAAGTATTCATACCCCTTTACTTTTTCCACAACCTGTCCCTGGCTGAGTCTGTAATACCTACATGTTTCAAGCAGACCACCACACTCGCTTTTGCCAAGAACACCAAGGTAACCTTTCTAAATGACCACCAACCTGTGGCACTCACATCTGTAGCAATGAAGTACTTTGAAAGGCTGGTCGTGGCTCACATCACCTGCTTCATCCCAGAAACCGCAGACCCACTCCAATTTGCATACTACCCCAACAGATCCACAGATGACACAATCTCTATTGCACTCAACAATACCCTTTCCCACCTGGAGAAAATTAACACCTACGTGAGAATACTGTTCATTGACTACAGGTCAGCGTTCAACACCATTGTGCCCTCAAAGCTCATCAGTAAGCTACGGACCCTGGGCCTAAACACTACCGCTGCAACTGGATCCTGGACTTCCTGACGGGCTGCCCCCAGGTGGTAAGGTTAGGCAACAGCACGTCTGCCACTCTGATCCTCAACACAGGGTCCCCTCAGGGGTGCGTGCTTAGCCCCCTCCTGTACTTTCTGTTCACCCATGACTGCAAGGCCAAGCACAAGTTCAACACTATCATTAAGTTTGCGATGACACAACAGTGGTAAGCCTGATCACCAACAATGATGAGACAGCCTATAGGAAAGAGGTCAGAGACCTGGCAGTGTGGTGCCAGGACAACAACTTCTCCCTCAACATGATCAAGACAAAGGAGCTGATCATGGACTACAGGAAAGGAGGGTCAAGCACGCCCCCATTCTCATCGACGGGGCTGTAGTGGAGCGGGTTGAGAGATTCAAGTTCCTTGGTGTCCACACAAACAAACTATCATGGTCCAAACACACCAAGACAGTCGTGAAGAGGGCACGACAACGCCTATTTCCCCTCAGGAGAACGAAAAGATTTGGCATGGGTTCTCAGATCCTCAAAAAGTTCTACAGCTGCCTGGTATGGCAACTGCTCGGCCTCCGACGCTAGGCTCTACAGAGCGTAGTGCATAAGGCCCAGTACAACACTGGGGACAAGCTTCCTGCCATCCAGGACCTCTATACCAGGAAGGCCTTAAAGCCTTCCTGCATTGCAAGTGGTACCGGAGCGGCAAGTCTAGGTCCAAAAGGCTTCTTAACAGCTTCTTCTCCCAAGCCATAAGACTGCTGAACAGCTAGTCAATTTCTACACGGACTATTTACATTGACCTCCCCCCCTTTTTTTTACGCTGCTGCTACTTGCTGCTTATTATCTATGCATAGTCACTTTACCCCTACCTACATTTACATATTACTTCAATTAACTCGACTGACCTGTACCCCTGCACATTGACTCGGTACTTGTTCCCTCTGTATACTCATTATTGTTATTTTATTGCTGCTCTTTTATTCTTTACTTTAGATCATTTCGTTAATATTTTCTTAACTTTATTTTTCTAAAACTACATTGTTGGGCCCCCCGAGTAGTGCAGCGTTCTAAGGCACTGCATTGCAGTGTTGTGGCGTCACTACAGCCTGGACTGTGTCATTACTAGCCGTGACCGGGGGTCCCATAGGGCGGCAAACATTTGACCCAGCGTCGTCCGGGTTAGGGGAAGGTTTGGCTGGGGGGCTATACTTGGCTCATCGCACTCTAGCGACTCCTTGTAGTGGGCCGGGCGTCTGCAGTCTGACTTTGGTCGTCAGTTTAACAGTGTTTCCTCCAGCACTTTGGTGTGGCTAGCTTCCTGGTGAAGTGAGGAGGTGTGAGGAAGCGTGGTTTGGCGGGTCATGTTTCGGGGGACGCATGACTCGACCTTCGCCTCTCCCAAGCCTGTTGGGGAGTTGCAGCGATGAGAGAATAATCAGGAAAAGGGGGGTACAAATTACAACAAAAACGTTTGCATTTCACGCTATGGTCTTCACCTGCTGTATTTGGCACATGTGACACATACAATTTGATTTGATTTGAAAATGCTATATATCTGCCTCACTCACAGAGAAATAAGTAGTACTACTAGGTTTTACACAGTCAAATATAACAAAAAAAATGTTATAAAGTGCTTTATAAATTATACATTTGTGACATCAATATATAAACATTTTAAAAGTTGTTAAATACAGTAGCTTAGCGGTAAACAGCATTAAGAGCGTTGGGCCAGTTACCGAAAAGTCACTGGTTACAAATTCCCGAGGCGACTAGGTGAAAAATCTGTCTCTGAAGCAAGGCACTTTAACCTAGTTGCTCCTGTTAGTCGCTTTAGTGCTAAATGACTCAAATGTAAAAGTACATCCCTCTGTCCTGAGTCTGTTTCATTAGGTCTATCTATCTCCCCTGTATATCCCTCTGTCCTGAGTCTGTATCATTAGGTCTATCTATCTCCCCTGTATATCCCTCTGTCCTGAGTCTGTACATTAGGTCTATCTATCTCCCCTGTATATCCCTCTGTCCTGAGTCTGTACATTAGGTCTATCTATCTCCCCTGTATATCCCTCTGTCCTGAGTCTGTACATTAGGTCTATCTATCTCCCCTGTATATCCCTCTGACCTGAGTCTGTATCATTAGGTCTATCTATCTCCCCTGTATATCCCTCTGTCCTGAGTCTGTATCAATACGACTATCTCCCCTGTACATCTCTCTGTCCTGAGTCTGTATCATTGGGTCTATCTATCTTCCCTGTATATCCCTCTGTCCTGAGTCTGTATCGTTAGGTCTATCTATCTCCCCTGTATATCCCTCTGTCCTGAGTCTGTATCATTAGGTCTATCTATCTCCCCTGTATATCCCTCTGTCCCGAGTCTGTATCAATAGGTCTATATATCTCCCCTGTATATCCCTCTGTCCTGAGTCTGTATCATTAGGTCTATATATCTCCCCTGTATATCCCTCTGTCCTGAGTCTGTATCATTAGGTCTATATATCTCCCTGTATATCCCTCTGTCCTGAGTCTGTATCATTAGGTCGATCTATCTCCCTGTACATCCCTCTGTCCTGAGTCTGTATCATTAGGTCTATATATCTCCCCTGTATATCCCTCTGTCCCGAGTCTGTATCATTAGGTCTATATATCTCCCTGTATATCCCTCTGTCCTGAGTCTGTATCATTAGGTCTATATATCTCCCCTGTATATCCCTCTGTCCTGAGTCTGTATCATTAGGTCGATCTATCTCCCCTGTATATCCCTCTGTCCTGAGTCTGTATCATTAGGTCTATATATCTCCCCTGTATATCCCTCTGTCCTGAGTCTGTATCATTGGGTCTATCTATCTTCCCTGTATATCCCTCTGTCCTGAGTCTGTATCGTTAGGTCTATCTATCTCCCCTGTATATCCCTCTGTCCTGAGTCTGTATCATTAGGTCTATCTATCTCCCCTGTATATCCCTCTGTCCCGAGTCTGTATCAATAGGTCTATATATCTCCCCTGTATATCCCTCTGTCCTGAGTCTGTATCATTAGGTCGATCTATCTCCCCTGTACATCCCTCTGTCCTGAGTCTGTATCAATATGACTGGAGTGTCTCCATTGTACACTGTGGGAAAGCATAACTTACTATTATCCCACAACTTTACCTCAAACTGAACATTATATACACCAGGAGTATTCCTCTGTTTATGCCATTACGACTATCTCCCCTGTACATCTCTTTGTCCTGAGTCTGTATCAATACGACTATCTCCCCTGTACATCTCTCTGTCCTGAGTCTGTATCAATATGACTGGAGTGTCTCCATTGTACACTGTGGGAAAGCATAACTTACTATTATCCCACAACTTTACCTCAAACTGAACATTATATACACCAGGAGTATTCCTCTGTTTATGTCCCTTATACTTCACAGTCAACATATCAAACCCACTTCTAAAGATGCTTTTCCCCTCTAGCATGTAGCCTGAACATTTATCCCCCCTCCCCCAGTGTGGAACACAGAAAATGTATGGTTTGCCTCCCCCGATTCTTTTGAAAATAATCAATGTTGTGTGTGATATGATTTATATTCTGAGTCGATGACCTGTTTTTGTCTCGGGGCCAATAACTTGGGAAGGATCTTTAGATATTTAGAGAGAGAAGCGGTGCAGTACCTGACTCAAGGTCCTACTATCGCATTTTAGTGCAACAGAGAGGGGATAGTGGGAAGAGAGGAGCGAGGGGGAATGGAGGAGGAGAGGCCTGTACGGTACAGTATACACTAGATATAAAAAGGACATGAGATTGATGTTTTTATAGGTTCTACCAAGGCCAGAAAGAGAGAGAAAGCAAATGGGCTGTGGGTGGGAGAGAAAGAGATGGGAAGGGGTGGAGAATGAGAGGGAGGGGGTTGGAGAAAGACCGTGAGCGGGTTGGAGAAAGACCGTGAGGGGGTTGGAGAAAGACCGTGAGGGGGTTGTAGAAAGAGAGGGGTGATTGGAGAAAGAGATGGGAAGGGGTGGAGAAAGACCGTGAGGGGGTTGGAGAAAGAGAGGGGTGATTGGAGAAAGAGAGGTATTGGGTAAAGAGAGAGAGGGAGGGGTGTAGAAAGAAAGGGGGGGGGTTGGAGAAAGAAAGGGAGGGGGTGAAGAAAGAGATGGAGGGAGTTGGAGAAAGAGAGGGAGGGGGAGGGGGTTGGAGAAAGAGAGGGAGGGAGGGGATTAAGAAAGAGATAGAGGGGGAGGGGGTTGGGAGAGGAAGAAAGAGAGTGGCCTCAGGATCTTCTCATGTTATCTCTGTGCATTCAAGTTGCCATCGATAGAATGCATTTGTGTTCATTGTCCGTAGCTTATGCATGCCCATACCATAAGCCCACATCTAACATTGGGCACTGTGTTCACAACGTTGACATCAGCAAACCGTTCGCCCACACGACGCGATACACGCTGTCTGCCATTTGCCTATTTCATCTGTGAAAAGTTCACTTCTCCAGGGTGCCAGTGGCCGTCAAAGGTGAGCATTTGCCAACTGAAGTCGGTTACGACATCGAACTGTATACGTCAAGACCCTGGTGAAGACAACGAATTTACATATGAGCTTCCCTGAGACGGATTCTGACAGTTAGTCCAGAAATTCTTCAGTTGTACAAACCCACAGTTTCATTAGCTGTCCTGGTGGCTGGTCTCAGACGATCCCGCAGGTGAAGAAGCCGCTTCAGCTTCTTGATATGTCACACCTATCAGGTGAATAGATTATCTTGGCAAAGGAGATATTTTCACAAACAGGGATGTAACCAAATGTATGCACAGAATTTGAAAGAAATAAGCTTCATGTGCACATTTCTGGGATCATTTATTTCAGTTCCTGAAACATGGGACCAACACTTTCCATGTTGTGTTTATATTTCTATTCAGTGTATTTTGTACAGTCGTGGCCAAAAGTTTTGAGAATAACACAAATATTAATTTTCACACAGTCTGCTGCCTCAGTTTGTATGATGGCAATTTGCATATACTCCAGAATGTTATGAAGAGTGATCAGATGAATTGCAATTAATTGCAAAGTCCAACTTTGCCATGAAAATGAACTGAAACCCCCCCAAAAAATTCCATTGCATTTCACCCCTGCCACAAAAGGACCATCATGTCAGTGATTGGGGTGGCAGTGTAGCCTAGTGGTTAGAGTGGTTAGAGCATTGGACTAGTAACCGAAAGGGTGTAAGTTCAAATCCCCAAGCTGACAAGGTACAAAATCTGTCGTTCTGCCCTTGAACAGGCAGTTAACCCACTGTTCCTAGGCCGTCATTGAAAATAAGAGTTTGTTCTTAACTGACTTGCCTAGTAAAATAAAGGTTAAATTTTTTTTTATCTCGTTAACACAGGTGTGAGTGTTGACGATGACGGCTGGAGATAACTCTATCATGCTGATTGAGTTTGAATAACAGACTGGAAGCTTCAAAAGGAGGTTGGTGCTTGGAATAATTGTTTGTCCTCTGTCAACCATGGTTACCTGCAAGGAAACACGTGCCGTCATCATTGCTTTGCACAAAAAGGGCTTCACAGGCAAGGATATTGCTGCCAGTAAGATTGCACCTAAATCAACCATTTATCGGATCATCAAGAACTTCAATCAGAGCGGTTCAATTGTTGTGAAGAAGGCTTCAGGGCACCCAAGAAAGTCCAGAAAGCACCAGGA
Organism: Oncorhynchus tshawytscha; assembly: GCF_018296145.1. Lineage (NCBI taxonomy): Eukaryota > Metazoa > Chordata > Actinopteri > Salmoniformes > Salmonidae > Oncorhynchus > Oncorhynchus tshawytscha. Next base: position 83,186,955 of record NC_056441.1, read on the forward strand.
CCGTCTCCTAAAGTTGATTCAGCTGCAGGATCGGGTTACCACCAGTACAGAGCTTACTCAAGAATGGCAGCAGGCAGGTGTTAGTGCATCTGCATGCACAGTGAGGCGAAGACTTTTGGAGGGTGGCCTGGTGTCAAGAAAGGCAGCAAAGCAGCCACTTCTCTCTAGGAAAAACATCAGGGACAGACTGATTTTCTGCAAAAGGTACAGGGATTGGACTGCTGAGGACTGGGGTAAAGTAATTTTCTCTGATGAATCCCCTTTCCGATTGTTTGGGGCAACCGGAAAAAAGCTTGTCCGGAGAAGACAAGGTGAGCGCTACCATCAGTCCTGTGTCATGCCAACAGTAAAGCATCCTGAGACCATTCATGTGTGGGGTTGCTTGTCAGCCAAGGGAGTGGGCTCACTCACAATATTGCCTATGAACACAGCCATGAATAAAGAATGGTACCGCCACATCCTCCGAGAGCAGCTTCTCCCAACCATCCATGAACAGTTTGGTGATGAACAATGCATTTTCCAGCATGATGGAGCACCTTGCCACAAGGCAAAAGTGACAACTAAGTGGCTCTGGGAACAAAACGTCAATATTCTGGGTCCATAGCCAGAAAACTCCCTAGACCTTAATCCAATTGATTACTTGTGGTCAATCCTCAAGAGGTGGGTGGACAAACAAAAACCCACAAATTCTGTCAAAAGCATTGATTATGCAAGAATAGGCTGCCATCAGTTAGGATGTGACCCAGAAGCTAATTCACAGTATGCCAGGTCAGAATGCAGAGGTCTTGAAAAAGAAGGGTCAACACTGCAAATATTGACTCTTTGCATCTCATTATCATTATTTTTACTGTCATTATTATTATCATTATTATTATTATTATCATTATTATTATTATCGTTATTATTATTATTGTCATTATTTTTATCAATATTACTATCATTATTACTATTATCATTATCATTATTGTCATTATTAATATCACCATTATTATAATTATCAGTATTATTATTATCATCATTATTATCATTATTACTATCATTATTATTATTATCATTATCGTTATTATCATTATTACTATTACCATTATTATTATAATTATCATTATTGTTATTATCATTGTTGTCATTATTGCTATCATTATTTTTATTATCATTACTATCATTATTATTATTATCATTATTACTGTTACCATTATTATTATTGTCATTATCGTTATTATTATTATTATTATCAGTGTGTTTTTTAAATGTAGTTCTTCATTGTGATCAAGTTGTATTAGTACAGGGAAAGCTCTAATTCCTCTCATTCATCTAATTGAGTTAAGTGCTGACATTTCCCATTACTTCCTTTTCAACGATAAAAGCAGCTTAGGCTTATTGACATCCTACTACAAACTACACCAAGCTGATTGCCTCACCATCACTGCGTTAGGCCCCAACCCTCCACAGCACACACACACAAGTGCACACACTCACACACACCCATACACACAAAAACACAAACACAAACACACACACACACACACGTTATACACACACAAACACTTTAAAGCGCTTTTTTTAAATTACCGTAGTTTAAACAGCAAGCTATTTACATTGAAATCCCTTTTACTCAGTCCCAGCCCTGATGAATTACCATCCGCTCACCTTGAGAAGCAGAGAGGAAAACCATAGAAGATAGAGAACGGAGGATAAGAAAATGTGTGTACTTTTGTCTGTAGGCCTCTCATGCAGAGAGGAAACATACTGATTCATGCTCCCAAATGTGATGTTAACTTCATGAGTTAGGTGTGTTGGGAGCAGTGCAGATATCCTTTCCGCATTTCATTTCTTATATATTCAATACCTGAGACATGACAGACGTGTGTATTTTAATGTTAATTATTTGAGATTCTTGCCCTTTGAGATCATATAACTCAATTCAATTGGAATCTCTATGTTTTTGCCATTGTTTTAGTTTGATGAGATGAGAACCCCCTGGATTCTAGAACACAGACCTGCCATGGTTCTCTCTCCTCTTCAAGTACCCCTGACTGCAGTGTGCAATTCGGGGCAAGGCTCAACGTGGGCGGAGTCAAACATTTGACCCCGCCCATATTTGACCCTGGTCACGTTTTTTTGTCAGGCACACGTTGAACGCAAACGTATTTAGTTTTTGAAGATTGTAAGGAATATTATATAAAGTGGTACCAGCAGATGTGTTGTAACACGTTTTGCTTCATGCTATATTTGGGACAAGCTACTGATATAGTTGCAGTCAACAACAGACTTGTTATGTCATGTACTTTTAACATTGGGTTGATAAATGTTATAACTTTAATTATATTATTTAATTGAGCATAAATTATATACATGCTATTTACTTTCCTCGTGAGAATGGAGACAGACTATACACCATACTGACAAGCTGAATGTGCTTTGTACATTTAAAAAAATATATTTTACCTTTTTTTAACTAGGCAAGTCAGTTAAGAACAAATTCTTATTTTCAATGACGGCCTAGGAACAGTGGGTTAACTGCCTTGATCAAGGGCAGAACGGAAGATGTATTTATTTTTTTACCTTGTCAGCTCGGGGATTCGATCTTGCAACCTCTAACCATATCACATGCGATGACACTGGAGAGACGAAGCAGGTACAGGGAGTCAAACATTTAATAAGGAGCGGACATGGAACGAGACAGGAACAGCGTCAGCACACGAGTAACACAGACAAAGAACAGTTATTGCAGCAGCAGGGAACAGAGCAAGGCAACTGACAAATATAGGGGAGGAAATAATCAGACGATGACTGAGTCCAGGTGAGTCCAATATCCTGATGCGTCTGACGAGGGAAGGCAGGTGTGTGTAATAGATTGCAGGAGTGCGTGATGCAGGGTAGCCTGGCGCCCTCAAGTGCCATGGGGAGAGAGCGGGAGCAGACGTGACAGTACCTCCCCTCCTGTAGGGGTCGCCACCCAGTGTCCCACCTGGGCGAACCAGCCGAGGCATGGGCGCTGAGCAAGCCAGCTGAGGCATGGAAGCCAGACGATCTGGCTGAGGCAAGACGCCTGTCGATCCCGCTACAGCAACGGAGCCTGATGATCTGGCTAAGGAAAGACGCCTGTCAATCCTGCTGCAGCAACAGAGTCCGATGATCTGGCTGAGGCAAGACGCCTGTCGATCCTGCTGCAGCAACGGAGCCCGATGAGGCCAGGGCGAGGGAACGTCTCGAGCCAGCCAGGGCGAGGAAACGTCTCGAGCCAGCCAGGGCGAGGAAACGTCTCGAGCCAGCCAGGGCGAGGAAACGTCTCGAGCCAGCCAGGGCGAGGAAACGTCTCGAGCCAGCCAGGGCGAGGGAACGTCTCGAGCCAGCCAGGGCGAGGTAACGTCTCGAGCCAGCCAGGGCGAGGTAACGTCTCGAGCCAGCCAGGGCGAGGTAACGTCTCGAGCCAGCAAGGGCGAGGTAATGTCTCGAGCCAGCCAGGGCGAGGTAACGTCTCGAGCCAGCCAGGGCGTGGAAACCTCTCGAGTCAGCCAGGGCGAGGAAACGTCTCGAGCCAGCCAGGGCGAGGAAACGTCTCGAGCCAGCCAGGGCGTGGAAACCTCTCGAGTCAGCCAGGGCGAGGAAACGTCTCGAGCCAGCCAGGGCGAGGAAACGTCTCGAGCCAGCCAGGGCGAGGAAACGTCTCGAGTCAGCCAGGGCGAGGAAACGTCTCGAGTCAGCCAGGGCGTGGAAACCCGACAGGCTGGCTTAGGCACCCCTGGTTCCATCTGCGGCGGAATCCAACCCGACGTCACCAACAAAACAAAAACTCATGGACCGGCTGAGAGAACAAGAACTGACGATCCGGCTGAGGCCTAACGTGGGATGGGCGCCATCCGAGCCATTCGGCTCTGAGTCGCCGCAGATAGAACCGGGCTGTCTAGCCAGCTCGTCGGGCTTCCTTGCCCTTGCTGGCACCGGGGGGGGTACTGTCACGTCTGCTACCGCTCTCCCGCCCTAGTGTTTGAGAGCGCCAGGTTGCCCTGCATCATGCACTCCTGCCATCTATTACGCACACCTGCCTTCCCTCGTCACGCGCATCAGCAATATTGGACTCCAATATCCTGATGCGTCTGACGAGGGAAGGCAGGTGTGTGTAATAGATTGCAGGAGTGCGTGATGCAGGGTAGCCTGGCGCCCTCAAGCGCCATGGGGAGAGAGCGGGAGCAGACGTGACAGTACCTCCCCTCCTGTAGGGGTCGCCACCCAGTGTCCCACCTGGGCGAACCAGCCGAGGCATGGGCGCTGAGCAAGCCAGCTGAGGCATGGAAGCCAGACGATCTGGCTGAGGCAAGACGCCTGTCGATCCCGCTACAGCAACGGAGCCCGATGATCTGGCTGAGGCAAGACGCCTGTCAATCCTTCTGCAGCAACGGAGTCCGATGATCTGGCTGAGGCAAGACGCCTGTCGATCCTGCTGCAGCAACGGAGCCCGATGAGGCCAGGGCGAGGAAACGTCTCGAGCCAGCCAGGGCGAGGAAACGTCTCGAGCCAGCCAGGGCGAGGAAACGTCTCGAGCCAGCCAGGGCGAGGAAACGTCTCGAGCCAGCCAGGGCGAGGAAACGTCTCGAGCCAGCCAGGGCGAGGTAACGTCTCGAGCCAGCCAGGGCGAGGTAACGTCTCGAGCCAGCAAGGGCGAGGTAATGTCTCGAGCCAGCCAGGGCGAGGTAACGTCTCGAGCCAGCCAGGGCGAGGAAACGTCTCGAGCCAGCCAGGGCGTGGAAACCTCTCGAGCCAGCCAGGGCGAGGAAACGTCTCGAGCCAGCCAGGGCGAGGAAACGTCTCGAGCCAGCCAGGGCGAGGAAACCTCTCGAGTCAGCCAGGGCGAGGAAACGTCTCGAGTCAGCCAGGGCGTGGAAACCCGACAGGCTGGCTTAGGCACCCCTGGTTCCATCTGCGGCGGAATCCAACCCGACGTCACCAACAAAACAAAAACTCATGGACCGGCTGAGAGAACAAGAACTGACGATCTGGCTGAGGCCTAACGTGGGATGGGCGCCATCCGAGCCATTCGGCTCTGAGTCGCCGCAGATAGAACCGGGCTGTCTAGCCAGCTCGTCGGGCTTCCTTGCCCTTGCTGGCACCCGGAGGGGGGGGGGGTACTGTCACGTCTACTACCGCTCTCCCGCCCTAGTGTTTGAGAGCGCCAGGTTGCCCTGCATCATGCACTCCTGCCATCTATTACGCACACCTGCCTTCCCTCGTCACGCGCATCAGCAATATTGGACTCAGTCATCACCTGTTTATTGCCTCCCCTATATTTGTCAGTTGCCTTGCTCTGTTCCCTGCTGCTGCATTAACTGTTATTTGTCTGTATTACTTGTTTGCTGATGCTGTTCCTGTCTCGTTCCATGTCCGTTCTACAGTAAATGTTTGACTCCCTGTACTTGCTTCGTCTCTCCAGCGTCATCCCATGTGACAAACCGCTAGGCTACCTGCCGCCCCACATTTAGCTTTTGCGTGTAGGGGGCAGTATTTTCGTTTTTGGCTAAAAAAACATATCCATTTGAAACTGCCTATTTCTCAGCCCCAGAAACTAGATTATGCATATAATTGTCAGATTAGGATAGAAAACACTCTAAAGTTTCCAAAACTGTAAAAAAAAAATATTGTTTGTGAGTATAACAGAACTGATATTGCAGGCGAAAACCTGTGGAAAATCAGGAAGTGCCTCTTATTTTGAAACCTCTCTGTTACTATGCATGCCTATCCTCCATTTAAAGGGATATCAACCATATTCCTTTTTCTATGGCTTCCCTAAGGTGTCAACAGTCTTTAGACATAGTTTCAGGCTTTTATTTCTTTGAATGAGCGTGAAAGATCACATTGTTTGAGTGGATAGGTGGGGGCTCTCAGAGTGAGTTTTGAGCTACAGAGTAAAGCGGCCATTGTTTCTCCCAGTGTTATTGAAAAACCTACACACCCGGTTGATATATTATCAAATATATATTTTAAAAACAACCTGAGGATTGATTATACAAAACGTTTGTTTGTAGCATTATGTTCAGAAATCCACAGGAAAGAGCGATCACGACAACGCAGACGGAAATTCCAAATAGTCTCCATAATGTCCACAGAAACATGTCAAACGTTTTTTATAATCATTCCTCAGGTAGTTTTTAAAATATATATTCGATAATATATCAACCGAGTGTGTAGGTTTTTCAATAACAGCGGGAGGAACAATGGCGGCTTTACTCTGTAGCGCAAAAACTCACTCTGAGAGCCCCCACCTATCCACTCAAACAATGTGATCTTTCACGCACCAGAGCCGCCACCGCGGATAGATGCCCACCAAGACCCTCCCCTATAGGTTTAGGTTTTGCAGCCGCACCTTAGAGATCCTTTTATGTCTCTATTTTGGTTTGGTCAGGGTGTGAGTTGGGGTGGGCATTCTATGTTGTGGGTTCTATGTTTTCATTTCTGTGTGTTTGGCCGGGTGTGGTTCTCAATCAGAGGCAGCTGTCTATCGTTGTCTCTGATTGAGAACCATACTTAGGTAGCTTTTTCCCACCTGTGTGGTGTGGGTAGTTATTCTCTGTTTTGTGTGTCTACACCAGACAGAACGGTTCTGTTTGTGCCGCGGTGTTGTTTTTTGTTCTAGTGTTCAGTTCTAATAAAAAAATCATGAACACGTACCACGCTGCACCTTGGTCCTCTTCTTTAAACAGCCGTTACACACAGCATGTCACATCAGCATTCAGCTCTGTAGTAGTTTGATGTATGAATTGTGTATGTAGTGTGAAAACTGTAGGAAATAGTTCCCAAAATAATAAACAAGTAAAAGTATGAGCAATAACAATAATGTGCTCTGCAGGCTGCAAGCACAGAAATAATAATAACTTTTCATATGTTAAATCAGGAAATAGGACTAATATCATATATTGAATAGCATCTTACCATCACAACAAACACCCCACAGTTGTTTGAGAAACCTTGCTTTGGTAGATCCTGTGGTGTGAACAAGGTACCATTTTCAATACAGGAATGACAATCAAAAGGTCCAGTTCAGTGGAATAATTGAAAGGAATATCTAACCTGAACATCATCCACACCAAAAGTCCTCCAAGGTCCAGGATGACAAGATCCGAGCACTGTTTCTGTGAACACAGTGTATGTGAAAGTGAAGAGAAGGTACAATTCAACAGCTTTTTAATACTCCAGCGTGCATAATAGTTTTGAACACAGTTGGAACTGAATTAGCCCAAGTATTTTGTCACTCTATTTCTCACATCAATGCACTCACGTGCCAAAAATCTTTCCTTGGACACTGTTTCAAAGCAATGTGTATGCTTTCTTTGTAAATGTGTTTTTCTATATTTAACTTCAGTTTACAGTGTGAACAAGTTACAATGACTTTTCTTTTCTTGACCAAATCAAATCAAATCAAATCAAATCAAATTTATTTATATACTTGCATCAGCTGATATCTCAAAGTTGTACAGAAACCCAGCCTAAAACCCCAAACAGGCAATGCAGGTGTAGAAGCACGGTGGCTAGGAAAAACTCCCTAGAAAGGCCAAAACCTAGGAAGAAACCTAGAGAGGAACCAGGCTATGTGGGGTCGGGTGGAGATTATAACAGAACATGGCCAAGATGTTCAAATGTTCATAAATGACCAGCATGGTCGAATAATAATAAGGCAGAACAAGGCAGAACAGTTGAAACTGGAGCAGCAGCACAGTCAGGACTAGTTGTCAAGTCCTGGAGCTCAGGAGGGCTCGGGTCCTCCGAGAGAGAGAAAGAAAGAGAGAAGGAGAGAATTAGAGAACATCATGTCAGGTAGTCCTGGGGCATGGTCCTAGGGCTCAGGTCAGTTGAAACTGGAACAGCAGCATGGCCAGGTGGACTGGGGACAGCAAGGAGTCATCATGTCAGGTAGTCCTGGAGCTCAGGAGGGCTCGGGTCCTATAACACACTTAGATTCACACCCGAATAGGACAGGAGAAGTACTCCAGATATAACAAACTGACCCCAGCCCCCGACACATAAACTACTGCAGCATAAATACTGGAGGCTGAGACAGATGATTTCATTATTGTATATACTAGGTGTAGGCTGTGTGGACTCGCTATGTGTAGCTAAGGGAATGACATCTATGATACACATTTAGAGCCAGACAAACACAAGGCATACATTAAAGAAACAGAAAAATCAACCATCAAACCGATTACATAACTGTACGCGTAAACCTTGGCTTATTCCTAAAGTAGGCACATTTGAAGTACATTTTGCATAATGAGTCACACTTCCAACGTTCATATTTTTATCCATGTAGGTTAGGTTTGATTAAGATTCGCTTTCGTCGACGTTGATACCTTCGACGTGAACCTCAAGGAGAGGTTCTTAGGTGACCTTGAAGGACACGTTTACCTTAACTTGGGTGACCTTGAAGGAGACGTTTACGTTAACTTGGGTGACCTTGAAGGAGACGTTTACCTTAACTTGGGTGACCTTGAAGGAGACATTTACCTTAACTTGGGTGACCTTGAAGGAGACGTTTACCTTAACTTAGGTGACCCTGAAGGAGACGTTTAACTTAACTTAAGTGACCTGAAGGAGACGTTTACCTTAACTCAGGTGACCTTGAAAGAGACGTTTACCTTAACTTAGGTGACCCTGAAGGAGACGTTTAACTTAACTTAAGTGACCTGAAGGAGACGTTTACCTTAACCTGGGTGAAGGAGACGTTTACCTTAACTTAGGTGACCTTGAAGGAGACGTTTACCTTAACTTGGGTGACCTTGAAGGAGACGTTTACCTTAACCTGGGTGAAGGAGACGTTTACCTTAACTTAGGTGACCTTGAAGGAGACGTTTACCTTAACTTGGGTGACCTTGAAGGAGACGTTTACCTTAACTTAGGTGACCTTGAAGGAGACGTTTACCTTAACTCGGGTGACCTTGAAGGAGACGTTTACCTTAACTTGGTGACCTTGAAGGAGACGTTTACCTTAACTTGGATGACCTTGAAGGAGACGTTTACCTTTACTTAAGTGACCTTGAAGGAGACGTTTACCTTAACTTGGGTGACCTTGAAGGAGACGTTTACCTTAACTTAGGTGACCTTGAAGGAGACGTTTACCTTAACTCAGGTGACCTTGAAGGAGACGTTTACCTTAACTTGGGTGACCTTGAAGGAGAAGTTTACCTTAACTTAGGTGATCTTGAAGGAGACGGGAAGGGTTCGGGTTAAACGCGTTGACTCCGGCCCACATTGAGCCCCAAAATGCACATTGCAGTCAGGGGTTTTCTCCTCCTCTTAGGTTGTATCATCTAATCCTTTTCATTTCTCTCTCATTAAAGTAAAGCTCTTAGACCTTTCAGTAAAGGTTCCCAACACTGTGTTTTTAAGCCTGGACGTTCCCTCTGTCTGGCCACATACAGTCGACACAGGCATATGGTCTGGAATCATGGTGTTTATATACGGATGCCTTGGGACATTATGAAATTTTACTGACACATGCCCTGAAGTTCCATGATGCTCTTTGGCTGAGTTTGAAAGTTTTCATATCAATACGAAACTATAGATGAGATGACATTTCCCTCTTATATTAAAACTATAGATGAGATGACATTTCCCTCTTATATTAAATGACCTCTAAGGTTCTTTGCTAAAGCTCTAGAAGGTGTTTGTGTGTGTGTGTGTGTGTGTGTGTGTGTGTGTGTGTGTGTATGTGTGTATGTGTGTGTGTGTGTGTGTGTGTGTGTGTGTGTGTGTGTGTGTGTGTGTGTGTGTGTGTGTGTGTGTGTGTGTGTTTGTTTGTACAAAGGGTAGATCATATCCTGGCTGCTGATTGGTTAAAACCGGTAATGTTGAAATGCTTATTTACTGTTCCGACCCAATCCACTGTCTCATTAAAAACTTGATATTCACTGTGAAGAAATCTGGCTTGGCTCCGAAGACCCACATCAACTTTTATAGATGCACCATTGAGAGCGTCCTGTCAGTCTGTGTCACCACCTGGTATGGCAACTGCAACATTTGAAACCACAGGGCTCTCCAGAGGGTGGTGCGGTCTGCCCAACGCATCACCGGGGGCACACTGCCTGCCCTCCAGGACACATACAGCACCCGGTGTCACAGAAGGCCAAGAGGATTGTCAAATACATCAGCCACCCAAGCCACGGCCTGTTCGCTCCACTATCATCCAGAAGTCGAGGTCAGTACAGGTGCATCAAAGCTGAGAACTAGAGACTGAAAAACAGCTTCTATCTCAAGGCCATTAGACTGTTAAACAGCCATCAATAGCCGGCCTCCACCCAGTACCCTGCCTTGAACTTAGTCACTGTCACTAACCGGCTACCACATGGTTACTCAACCCTGCACTTTAGAGGCAGCTGCCCTATGTACGTAGAAATGTAACACTGGTCACTTTAAAAATGTCTACATAATGTTAAACCCATTTCATATGTATATACTGTATTCTAGTCAAGGCCATCCTATTCAACTATCGCTGTACATATACTATTCTATCCTATGTATTCTACAGATATGCTGCATATTTTATCCACATACTGTCCATAATGTCTATACATCCAATCACATACAGTATATACAGTTGAAGTCGAAAGTTTACATACACTTAGATTGGAGTCAATAACACTCGTTTTTCAACAACTTCACAAATTTCTTGTAAACAAACTACTGTTTGGGAAGTCGGTTAGGACATCTACGTTGTGCATGACACAAGTCATTTTTCCAACAAATGTTTACAGACAGATTATTTCACTTATAATTCACTGTATCACAATTCCAGTGGGTTAGAAGTTTACATACACTAAATTGACTGTCAGCTTGGAAAATTCCAGAAAATGTGGCTTTGGAAGCTTCTGATAGGCTAATTGACATCATTTGAGTCAATTGGATGTGTACCTGTGGTTGTATTTCAAGTCCTACCTTCAAACCCAGTGCCTCTTTGCTTGACATCATGGGAAAATCAAAAGAAATCAGCCAAGACCTCAGAAAACCAATTGTAGACCTCCACACGTCTGGTTCAGCCTTGGGAGCAATTTCAAAATGCCTGAAGATACCACATTCATCTGTACAAACAATAGTACGCAAGTATAAACACCATGGGCCAAGCAGCCATCATACCGCTCAGGAAGAATATGCGTTCTGTCTCCTAGAGATGAACAGACTTTGATGCGAAAAGTGCATATCAATCCCAGAATAACAGCAAAGGACCTTGTGAAGATGTGGGAGGAAACCGGTACAAAAATATCTATATCCACAGTAAAAGAAGTCCTATATTGACAACCTGAAAGGCCGCTCAGCAAGGAAGAAGCCACTGCTCCAGAGCCAGACTACGTTTCGCAACTGCACATGGGGACAAAGGTCGCACTTTTTGGAGAAATGTCCTCTGGTCTGATGAAACAAAAATAGAACTGTTTGGGCATAATGAACATCGATATGTTTGGAGGAAAAAGGGGGAGGCTTGCAACTCGAAGAAAACCATCCCAACCATGAAGCATGTAGGTGGCAGCATCATGTTGTGGGGGTGCTTTGCTACAGGAGGGACTGGTGCACTTCACAACATAGATGGCATCATGAGGATGGAAAATTATGTGGATATTTTGAAGCAACATCTCAAGACATCAGTTAGGTTTCACGTCCTGACCTTAGTTCCTTTTTTATGTCTCTATTTTGGTTTGGTCAGGGCGTGAGTTGTGGTGGGCATTCTATGTTTTGTTCTATGTTTTGTATTTCTGTGTTTGGCCTGGTATGGTTCCCAATCAGAGGCAGCTGTCTATCGTTGTCTGTGTTTGTGGGTAGTTGTTTTCTGTTTTGTGTATTGCACCTTGCAGAACTGTTCGTTTGTTGTTCTTGTTCAAGTGTCATTGGTATTTATTAAACACATTATGAATACTTACCCACGCTGCACCTTGGTCCTCTTCTCCTTCTCCCGACGACAATCGTTACATTAGGAAGTTAAAGCTTAGTCTCAAATGTGTCTTCCAAATGGACAATGGCCCCAAGCATACTTCCAAAGTTGTGGCAAAATGGCTTAAGGACAACAAAGTCAAGGTATTGGAGTGGCCATCACAAAGCCCTGACCTCCACCCTATTGAACATTTGTGGGAAGAACTGAAAAGGCGTGTGTGAGCAAGGCCTACAAACCTGACTCAGTTACACCAGCTCTGTCAGGAGGAATGGGCCAAAATTCATCCAGCTTATTGTGGGAAGCTTGTGGAAGGCTACCTGAAACGTTTGACCCAAGTAAAACAATTTGAAGACAATGCTACCAAATACTAATTGAGTGTATGTAAACGTCTGACCGGGAATGTGATAAAAGGAAGGAAGCTGAAATAAATCATTCTCTCTACTATTATTCTGACATTTCACATTCTTAAAACAAAGTGGTGATCCTAATTGACCTAAAACAGGGAATTTTTACTAGGATTAAATGTCAGGAATTATGGAAAACTGAGTTTAAATGTATTTGGCTAATGTGTATGTAAACTTCCGACTTCAACTGTATACAGTACCAGTCAAACGTTTGGACACACCTACTCATTAAAGGGTTTATCTTTACTATTTTTTACATTGTAGAATATCAGTAAAGACATGAAAACTATGACATAACACATGTGGAATCATGTAGTAACCAAAAAAGTGTAAAACAAATCCAAATATATTTTACATTTGAGATTATTCAAAGTAGCCACCCTTTGCCTTGATGACAGCTTTGCAAACTCTTGGCATTCTCTCAACCAGCTTCATGAGGTAGTCAACTGGAATGCATTTCAATTAACAGGTGTGCCTTCTTAAAAGATCATTTGTGGAATTTCTAAACAAATAAAATAAAATGTTTTGTCACATGCACCGAACACAACAGGTGTTGACCTTAGCGTGAAATGCTTATTTACAAGCCCTTAACCAGCAATGCAGTTAAAGAATAAAGTAACAAAATAAAATAACAATAACGAGGCTATATACAGGGGGTACAGGTACCGAGTCAGTGTGTGGGGGAACAGGCCAGTCGAGGTACTTTGTACATGTAGGTAGGGGTAAGTGACTGTGACTGTGCATAGACAACACACAGCGAGCAGCAGAGGGGGGGGGGGTTGTCAATGCAAATAGTCCAGATGGTCATTTGATTAATTGTTCAGCATTCTTATGGCTTGGTGGTAGAAATTGTTAAGGAGCCTGTTGGTCCTAGACTTGGCACTTCGGTACCGCATGCCGTGCAGTAGCAGACAATGGTCTATGACTTGGGTGACAGGAGTCTTTGACAGTTTTTTGGGCCTTCCTCTGACACTGTATATAGGTCTTGGATGGCAGGAAGCTTGGTCCAGTGATGTACTGGCCCTTACTTACTACCCTCTGTAGCGCCTTACGGTCAGATGCCGAGCAGTTGCCATACCAGGTAGTGATGCAACTGGTCAGGATGCTGTCGATGGTGCAGCTGTAGAACTTTTTGAGGATCTGGGGACCCATGTCAAATCTTTTCAGTCTCCCGAGGAGGAAAAGTTGTTGTCGTGCCTTCTTCACAACTCTCTTGGTGTTTTTGGACCATGATAGTTCGTTGGTGATGTGGACACCAAGGAACTTGAAACTCTTGACCCGCTCCACTACAGCCCCATCGATGTTAATAGAGGCCTGTTTAATGTTTAGTCCCAGGGTCCTTAGCTTAGTCATGAGCTTTGTGGGCACTATGGTTTTGAACGCTGAGCTGTAGTCAATTCTTACATTCTCACATAGGTGTTCCTTTTGTCCAGGTGGGAAAGGGCAGTGTGGAGTGCAATTGAGATTGCGTCGTCTTTGGATCTGTTGGGAATGCACATTTGAGTGGGTCTAGGGTTTCCGGGATGTTGGTTTTGATGTGAGCCTTGACCAGCCTTTCAAAGCATTTCATGGCTGCCGAAGTGAGTGCTACGGGGCAGTAATCATTTTGGCAGGTAACTTCAATTTTTTTGGCACAGGGACTATGGTGGCCTGCTTGAAACATGGAGGTATTACGGACTCGGTCAGGGAGAGGTTGAAAATGTCAATGAAGACACTTGCCAGTTGTCTGCTCATGCTTTGAGTACAAGTCCTGATAATCCATATGGCCCCGCGGCTATGTGAATGTTGACCTGTTTAAAGGTCTAGCTCACATCGGCTACGGAGAGAGTGATCACACAGCCATCCGGAACAGCTTGTGCTTTCATGCCTGCTTAAGTGTTAATTGCCTCGAAGCAAGCATAAATGGCATTTCGCTCGTCTAGTCACTGGGCAGCTCGTGGCTGGGTTTCCTTTGTAGTCTGTAATAGTTTGCAAGCTCTGCTGCATCTGACGAGCATTAAAGCCGGTGTAGTAGGATTCAATCTTAGTCCTGTATTGACGCTTTGCCTGTTTGATGGTTTGTCTGAAGGCATCGTGGGATTTCTTATCAGCTTCCGGATTAGTTTCCCGCTCCTTGAAAGCAGCAGCTCTAGCCTTTAGCGCTGTGTGGATGTTGCCTGTAATCCATGGCTTCTGGTTGGGATCAGGAATCAGGAGGATAGAATTAAGGTCAGATTTGCCAAATGGAGGGCAAGGGAGAGCTTTGTAAGCGTTTCTGTGTGTGGAGTATAGGTGGTCTCGAGTTTTTTTTGCTGCTAGAAATGAGGTCAAGTTTGCCTGCATTAAAGTCCCCGGCCACTAGGAGCACCGCTTCTGGATGAGCACTTTCTTGTTTGCTAATGGCCTTATACAGCTGGTTGAGTGCGGTCTTAGTGCCAGCGTCGGTTTGTGGTGGTAAATAGACAGCTACGAATAATATAGATGAAAACTCTCCTGGTAAATATTGTGGTCTACTGCTTATCATGACATACTCTACCTCAGGCGAGCAATACCTTGAGACTTCTTTAATATTAGACATCTCACACCAGCTGTTATTGACAAATAGACATACACCTCCAGCCCTCATCTTACTAGACGTAGCTGCTCTTTCCTGCCGATACATGGAAAACCCAGCCAGCTCCATATTATCCATATTGTTGTCCAGGCACGACTCCGGGAAACATTTAATATCACAGTCTTTAATGTCCCGTTGGTAGGGTAATCTTATTCGTAGATTGTTCAATTTACTCTCCAGGGATTGCATGTTGGCCAATAGAATGGATACGGATGGTAGTGGAGGTTTACTCACTTAGCTACGACCTCCGCCCCCGTTTTCACCTTCTCTTCTTCATACAAATGACAGGGATTTGGGCCTTGTCTCAAGAAAACATATCCGTCGCGTGTCGGACTCATTGATGACAAAATCTTCTTCCAGTTCGAGGTGGGTAATCAGTTATGATGTCCAGAAGCATAAGAGACTGAGTAGCAACATTATGTACAAAATCAGTTAGAAACCATGTGAAAAAATAAAATAAATAGCACAGTTGGTTAATTAAGAGCCCACAAAACGGCAGCCATCCCCTCTGGTGCCATTCATTATGATTGAATAGGAGTTGAATTTCTCTCGTTCTTTATGCATTTGAGCCAATCAGTTGTGTTGTGACAAGGTAGGGGTTGGTATACAGACGATAGCCCTATAGCCCTATTTGTCCATAGCTCAAATAAGGAAAGAGAAACAACAGTCCATAATTATTTAAGACATGAAGGTCTGTCAATGTGGAACATTTCAAGAACTTTGAAAGTTTCTTCAAGAGC
>NC_056441.1:83207599-83212599 GCF_018296145.1 Oncorhynchus tshawytscha
GAGCGGAAGGGAAACTGGTAAGGGGAGAGAGGGGAGGGAGGGAGAGAGAGGAAGGGTAACAGGTAGGGGGAGAGAAAGAGGGATGGACAGGGAGGGAGAGGGGAGGGAGAGAAAGAGGGATGTAGGGAGAGAGATAGGTAGATGGACCCTTACTCTTTTCCTTCCTCTAAACTCTCTCCCATTCCTTTACATCCTTCCCTCTCTCCTCTCTTCACCCTGTTCTTCACCTGTCTGATGGCCCCCTGATCCCAATTACTCTCCATCTGGCTGGGCTTTGATATGGTGAACATGCTCTGCTGTGTTTGGCCTTGCTGGCTAGCTGGCTGGCTGGGGGAACAGGGGCTGGCTGGCTGGCAGGAGGAACAGAGGCTGGCTGGCTGCCTAGGGGAACGGGGGCTGGCTGGCTGGCTGGGGGAACAGGGGCTGGCTGGCTGGGGAACAGGGTCTGGCTGGCTGCCTAGGGGAACGGGGGCTGGCTGGGAGAACAGGTTTGTGTGGGACAACGAAACTTGGACTGTTGTTTCATGTTTTGTAGTAGAATAAGCACTGCTGTCATGTGGTTAGTGTGAAGGTAAACGTGGGCATAGGACAGTCATCCAGAGATGTAAACATGCATCTGGTCATGTATTTCTTCTTGATTCTACTTTCTATTACAAAACCACAACAATGCTCATCACCATATTCAACCTTACTGAACAAAATGATTAAAACATCAAATTAGCATCGTAGATTAACTATGTTATAACATGCAGCATTTTAATTACATACAACTCTAAACAAGATAATATTACAATGACCTATAGTATAACAGCACTCAACATCTCCTGTACCAGAGGAACTATAGACATGTATGGTGAGGGTTCAACCCAACCAGAGGAACTATAGACCTGCATGGTGAGGGTTCAACCCAACCAGAGGAACTATAGACCTGTATGGTGAGGGTTCAACCCATCCTATACCAGAGGAACTATAGACCTGCATGGTGAGGGTTCAACCCAACCAGAGGAACTATAGACCTGTATGGTGAGGGTTCAACCCATCCTATACCAGAGGAACTATAGACCTGCATGGTGAGGGTTCAACCCAACCAGAGGAACTATAGACCTGCATGGTGAGGGTTCAACCCAACCAGAGGAACTGTAGACCTGCATTGTGAGGGTTCAACCAATCCTGTACAGTGTGCAGACCAGGCTGTACTCAGGACCCAGGTTCTATAAGGATGGCATGCCGGCCCAAGAAGCTTTACTCTGGAATGTCTTTTGGAGTGTGATGTGAGAAGCGTGTGTGTCCTGAGTGTGTGTGTTACCATGTTGAGAGAGTGTGTGTGTCCTGAATGTGTGTGTGTGTTACCATGTTGAGAGTGTGTGTGTGTCCTGAATGTGTGTGTGTGTTACCATGTTGAGTGTGTGTGTGTTTCCTGAGTGTGTGTGTGTTACCATGTTGAGTGTGTGTGTGTGTGTGTTAGCATGATGAGGGAGTGTGTGTGTCCTGAGTGTGTGTGTGTTACCATGTTGCGAGAGTGTGTGTGTGTTACCATGTTGAGAGAGTGTGTGTGTCCTGAATGTGTGTGTGTGTTACCATGATGAGAGTGTGTGGGTGTGTGTTACCATGTTGAGAGTGTGTGTGTGTGTTAACATGTTGAGTGTGTGATTGGTCAGGGAAGTGACAGGACACTCTGCTGGTCTCTCAGAGTCTCCTTCTCCTCGTCTGAATGACCCTCGCTGCACTCCGAGCCTGCAACATCAAAGAGAATGATCAGAGAGGGCGGAACATCAAAGCTAACCAATCGGAGAGAGTGCAACATCAAAGGCACCAATCAGAGTGAACGACAGATCAAAGGGGAACCAATGGGTTGAGGAGGATATCCTGGAAGCTGTTGAAACGGCCTCTGTGGCCTGCCTTGGTGCAGAGCTGTCTGGCCATGAATGAAACATGATATGGGTCCCAGTTACACAATATTCACATATACATCTCTGAGCACCTTCATGTTCACATACTGTACATACCTTTGTGTGACATACACAGTGTGTGTGTGTGTGTGTGGGGGGTTATGGTACAGCAGTCATAATATTCATAATACATATTAATAATTAATAAAGGACAGGTAATATTTCAGCATTATTCACATTCACGTACCGTACAGCAGCTCTCACAGATACATATTGTATGAGAGGGGGGGGGAGAGAGAGGGAGAGAGATGGAAAACAGAATGGGAAGTAAAAGAGAGAGAATGAGAGGGTGGATACCTGGGGCCCAACGGAAAGAACAGGAAAGTGTGTGTGTGTGTGTGTGTGTGTGTGTGTGTGTGTGTGTGTGTGTGTGTGTGTGTGTGTGTGTGTGTGTGTGTGTGTGTGTGTGTGTGTGTGTGTGTGTGTGTGTGTGTGTGTTAATCCTGTTATTACACGTCTCTATGTGAGCGACAGCACTCAGCCCAGAGCCTAGTGCACAGATTACAGCCTCTTTTCACAGATATATACACACACACACACACACACACACACACACACACACACACACACACGTATTACTTAGATGGACACACTTTCTGGAACAACTTAAAATCATAGAATTATCCATACACACACATATAGTGCACCACAGACACACAGATATCTAGTTGTGGTGAGGAGAGGGTCGGGCTTGTTTCTGACCTTTCATTACACACTAAATGTGGAACGAGGAACAACGAATAGAGATGGGAGGGAGGTGAGGGAGGGAGGGGGAGGGAGGGAGGGAGGGAGGGAGGGAGGGAGGGAGGGAGGGAGGGAGGGAGGGAGGGAGGGAGGGAGGGAGGGAGGGAGGGAGGGAGGGAGGGAGGGAGGGAGGGAGGGAGGGATGAACACATGCTAAACCCTGTTTTGCTTATTATAGATCAATAATGACAAACCTCCTGTCACTGACAACTTAGATGGAAAGCTACTGAGGATGGTAGCTGACTCTATAGCCACTCCTACTGAGGATGGTAGCTGACTCTATCGTCACTCCTATCTGGCATACCTTTAATCTGAGCCAAGAGGAAAGTCTTTGTCCTCAGGCCTGGAGGGAAGCCAAAGTAATTCCACTACCCAAGAGTGGTAAAGCAGCCTTTACTAATTCTAACAGCAGTTTCACCAAATACAATGTTATTTCTCTGTAAACGAATTAACAACAGACTTTCAGCATGCTGAGAAGGGCACTCAACATTTACTGCACTGACACAAATGACTGATGATTGGTTGAAAGAAATTCATAATAAGAAGATTGTGGGAGCTGTACTGTTAGATTTCAGTGTAGCTTTTTGATATTATTAACCATAACCTGTGGTTGAGAAAATGTATGTGTTTTGGCTTTTCAACCTCTGCCATATTGTGGATTCAGAGCTATATATCTGATTGAAGTCGGGGGCTTTTATTTAATAGAAACTTCTCTAATGTCAACCATGTAAAATGTACCGCAGGGCAGCTCTCTAGGCCCTCTACTCTTTTCTATTTGTACTAATGACCTGCCACTGGCATTAAACAAAGCATGTGTGTCCATGTATGTTGATGATTCAACCATATACTCATCAGCAAAACCACAGCTAATGAAGTCACTGAGACCCTTAACAAAGAGTTGCAGTCTGTTTTGGAACGGATGACCAGTAGTAAATTGGTCCTGAACATCTCTAAAACAAAGAGCATTTTATTTGATACAAAGCATTCCCTAAATTCTAGACCTCAGCTGAATCTGGTAATGAATGGTGTACCATTCATCAATACCACCTGTATCTATGGCCGCGACCCAGTTGTTCAGTTCTTTTGTTCTCTATCCAGTCATTCGTCCTAAATGTTTCATTGCCAAACTGGCTGGCAATGTTCTTATCCCTTGCTGCTAGCTTGCCAACTACGGCTAACTTACAGTCATGTCAAAAAGTACAGCCAGAATAACAGCAAAGTAGCTGCATTTGCATTAAGCTGTTTTCTAGTGACATTTATTTGGATACTTCCATAACAATGAGCTAATGAGCTAACGATATCGCCTGATATAGAAAATGTGCTCACTCGTCAGGACACTGTTGTTCAGAGGAGCTAGCGGATAACAAAGCTACAGTAACACGATCATTTCAAACTGAAGCTGGAAAGACTGCAAATTAGCTGCGTTTCATTTTACCTTTTTTGGATAAATCCATACAAATGATGCCAGCTGATTCACTTCGACTGGCTGAGAAACACTGCCTATCTGTCTCGTCCTGACTCGTTCATTACTATGAGACAGCAGGAGATCGAATTTGAATAATGAAACAATGTTGCAAATGTCGGAGAGACAGACAGCAAGGTTTAGACAAATTTCCGCTGTTGAAAACTAAATGTTAGGCCAAAAGAAATATGAGATCATGTCTAGATGCTTTTTATAGTGGAGATCAAGTTTATAAGTTGCCTTGCTGGGCTGATGAGACAGTGGATTGCACAGTCAGGTGAAACAGAGTAAATAGCCATTTTAACATCACAGATTTAGCTTGTGGTAACTTGTGGAATAGACACAGACTGGAATGCGGTTTTAACCAATCAGCATTCAGGATCAGACCCATCGGTTGTATTAACACAAATAGACACTGGCACACACACATGCACACACAAACAAATGACGACTTGGGCAGGGGGAGGGGCAGTGTGTGTGTGTGTGTGTGTGTGTGTGTGTGTGTGTGTGTGTGTGTGTGTGTGTGTGTGTGTGTGTGTGTGTGTGTGTGTGTGTGTGTGTGTTTGTTGTTTTAATGATTCAGAATGCTAACAAGGCAGCATCTCTAACGAGCTGCAGCTAATGAGTGTCTGGTTCCCATAGAGACGGATATATATATACCCACTGGAAGGAGCCCCGCCTCCTGACATGCCACTTTTTCCAGCTCCGCCCCCCGGAGAGGGGGACACCTGGGACAGATCTGAATCTGGGAGAGACTCTGTCATCACAACAAAGACAATATCATCCTCATCATCATCATCATCATCAAAAAATAACTACTAACTTAACTAATTCACTCTGAAGCA
>NC_056441.1:83215099-83220099 GCF_018296145.1 Oncorhynchus tshawytscha
GAAATTGATGATTAAACATATGTGGAGGCTGTCTTGTTAGACTTCAGTGCAGCTTTTGACATTTTTTGATCATGGTCTCCTGCTGAAAAACGTATGTGTTATGGCTTTACATCCGCTGCTATATTGTGGATAAAGAATTACTTTTCTAACAGAACACAAAGGGTGTTCTTTAGTGGAAGCCTCTCAAGCAAAATCCAGGTGGAATCAGGAATTTCCCCGGGTAGCTGATTTGGCCACTTACTTTTTTCAATCTTTACTAACGACATGCCACTGGCTTTGGGTAAAGCAGTGTGTCTATGTATGTGGATGACTCAAGACTATACATGCCAGCTACTACAGCGACTGAAATGACTGCAACACTTAAAACTTCTTCGGGATTGGTGTCCCTTCCACGGGAAGGGTGAGTTAACATTATTCTAATGCGATTAGCATGATGTTTTAAGTAACAATAACATTTCCCAGGATATAGACATATCTGATATTGGCAGAAAGCTTCAATTCTTGTTCATCTAACTGCACTTTTGAATTTACAGTAGCTATTACAGTGAAATAATGCCATTCTGTTTTTTGAGGAGAGTGCACAATTTTGAACATAAAAAGCTATTAATAAACAAATTAGGCATATTTGGGCAGTCTTGATACCAAATGTTGAACAGAAATGCAATGGTTCATTGGATCTGTCTAAAATGTTGCACATACACTGCTGCCATCTAGTGGCCAAAATGTATATTGCACCTGGGCTGGAATAATACATTACGATGGTACAAAAAATGTTTTTTTCTTTGTATTATCTTTTACCAGATCTAATGTGTTATATTCTCCGACATTCCTTTCACATTTCCACAAACTTCAAAGTGTTTCAAATGGTACCAAGAATATGCACATCCTTCAGGGCCTGAGCTACAGGGAGTTAGATTTGGGTAATTTTAGACTAATATTAAAATTAAATAAAAAGGGGCAGATCATACAGAGGTTTTAACAAAGAGCTGCAGTTAGTTTCGGAATAAGTTAGTCCTCAATATTTCCAAAACTAAAAGCATTGTATTTGGGACAAATCATTCACTAAACCCTAAACCTCAACTAGAACTCGTAATGAATCATGTGGAAATTGAGCAAGTTCAGGTGACTAAACTGCTTGGAGTAACCCTGGATTGTAAACTGTCATGGTCAAAACATATTGATATAACAGTAGCTAAGATTGGGAGAAGTCTGTCCATAATAAAGAGCTGCTCTCCCTTCTTTACAACACTATCAACAAGGCAGGTCCTGCAGACCCTAGTTTTGGCGCACCTAGACTACTGTTCAGTAGTGTGGTCAGGTGCCAAACTACTGGCCCAGAACAGGGCAGCACGGCTGGCACTTAAAAATACACAGAGAGCTAACATTAACGACATGCATGTCCATCTCCCATGGCTCAAAGTGGAAGAGAGATTGACTTCATCACTACTTGTTTTTGTAAGAGGTGTCTGTTTAAAATACTAGCACACAGCACACTAGCACACAGCTCGGGCACCCATGCATACCCCACAAGACATGCCACCAGAGTTCTCTTCACAGTCCCCAAGTCCAGAACAGACTATGGGAGGCGCACATGACTACACAGAACACTATTCCACATCAGGTAACTGACGCAAGCAGTAGAATCAGATTTTTTTTATTAAACTGGTAAAAATACACCTTATGGAACAACAGGTAGTGTGAAGAGACACACACAAAGGTACTGACGCATGCATTGTGATATTATTGAACATTTTGTATTGTAGCTATGTAGTGGTGTAATGTATTGGTGTAATGAATGTTTTATTTGTATGTGCTTTAATGGATTTGGACCCCAGGAAGACTAGCTGCTGGGCATCCCTAACAAATACAAATCATAGGTAGTTTTCCAGTTTTCCCCACTACAGAGACAAATATCTACATTTCTTTTAACCTTTATTTAACTTGGCAAGTCAGTTAAGAACAAATTCTTATTTTCAATGACGGCCTAGGAACAGTGGGTTAACTGCCTGTTCAGGTAGATTTGTACCTTGTCAGCTCAGGGGTTTGAACTTGAAACCTTCCGGTTACTAGTCCAGCGCTCTAACCACTAGGCTACTGCCACCCCAGCCCCTTAGGGTTTTGTATTCTTGACCTGTTCTCGGGTGATAAAGAAATTTAGTATTGGTGGTATTGTCACATTCTACACGGTGGCCACACTAGTAACTGTCATTGGACTGCCTGGCAGCCAAGTATCAAGCTTCTTGGGCAGCTGCTGTGCGTAATGGAATCGGCTAGATTGCGCGCACACCGAAAACAAATGGAGGGGGAAATGAACTCTGGTAGATTTGGATCACTTATGAGGATGTTCCAGTGTTTCAATAAAAATGGATTTGATGTGACCGGCACATGGGCCGTACTCGGTGGAAAAACATTCAATGACACTGTTAACATACCTGCCAGAAGAACATTGTCAAGGTGATATCCCTCCTCTAACCATTCTCTCCCATTAACTTTGGAGCTTACGGATCATGGCAGGCATACAACCCTGTTTGACGAGTGCATGTCGTGAAAAGGACATTTCCTGTTCCAGGGGCTTCTACCACTCCCTTAAAACATGGGCCATTTTCCGAACATTTTATTTTTTATTTTTTATTTAACTTTTATTTATCTGATTTAACATCTGATTTAACTGACTTTGATTGACAGTGTAACCGCGGTTACAGACTACCATATTTCGTGTTGTTTTGACCAACGTTTGTGGAGACAAGTGGGTTATAGCTGGTCTGTGTTGAAAGTGGGTTATTGCTTGTCTGTGTTAAATGTGGGTTATAGCTGGTCTGTATTGAAAGTGGGTTATAGCTGGTCTGTGTTGAATGTGGGTTATAGCTGGTCTGTATTGAAAGTGGGTTATAGCTGGTCTGTGTTGAAAGTGGGTTATAGCTGGTCTGTGTTAAATGTGGGTTATAGCTGGTCTGTGTTAAATGTGGGTTATAGCTGGTCTGTGTTAAATGTGGGTTATAGCTGGTCTGTGTTAAATGTGGGTTATAGCTGGTCTGTGTTAAATGTGGGTTATAGCTGGCCTGTATTGAAAGCCTGCACAACCTAGACTGATGCAGATGCAGGGTGTTCATCATTCTGTCTTATTGTCACCAGACTAGTAGTTCAAATCAAATCAATCTTTATTTGTCATGCCGAATACAACAAGTGTAGACTTTACTGTGACATGTTTACTTACAAGTGCTTAACCAACAGTGCAGTTCAAGAAGACTTATTTACCAAGTAGACTAAAATAAAAAGTTATAATAAAAAGGAACACAATAAAATAACAATAACGAGGCTATATACAGGGGGTACCGAGTCAGTGTGCGGGGGTACAGGTTAGAGGTCATTTAAACATGTAGGTAGGGGTGAAGTGACTATGAATAGATAATAAACAGCAAGTAGCAGCAGTGTACAAAACAAATGGGGGGGGTCAATGTAAATTGTTCAGCAGTCTTATGGCTTGGGGGTAGAAGCTGTTGAGGAGACTTTTGGTCCTAGACTTGGTGCTCCGATACCACTTGCCGTGCGGTAGCAGAGAAAACAGTCTATAACTTGGGTAACTGGAGTCTCTGACCATCTGATGTGCTGAATGCAGGTTGTGGAGTATTGTAGCAATAGTCATTGTGTTTACTTCCAATAATCTGGGACCTCACTACACTGGAACTACAGCACCGGGCCATTGTGATGATAAGATAGAGGTGTAAGACAGAGGGTCTCTCTAATCATAGAGTACAGGTTGTCTCTGTGTACCCACACAGGTGCCCAGTTTACTAAGGAGACTCTAGCCAACATTCCTTCTGAGGAATCAAATCAAATCAACGTTTATTTGTCATGTGCGCCGAATACAACAGGTGTAGTAGATTTTACAGTGAAATGCTTACTTACAGGCTCTAAGCAGTAGTGCATAAAAGGTATTAGGTGAACAATAGGTAGGTAAAAAAAAAAAAATAAAAAACAATAGTAAAAAGACAGGCTACATGCAGTACAGCGAGGCTATATGCAGTAGCGAGGCTATATACAGTAGCGAGGCTATATACAGTAGACAGGCTATATACAGTAGAGAGGCTATATACAGTAGACAGGCTATATACAGTAGACAGGCTATATACTGTAGAGAGGCTATATACAGTAGCGAGGCTATATACAGTAGCGAGGCTACATACAGATACTGGTTAGTCAGGCTGATTGAGGTAGTATGTGCATGAATGTATAGTTAAAGTGACCATGCATATATGATAAACAGAGAGTAGCATCCATGTAAAAGAGGGATTGGGGGTGGCACACTGCAAATACTCCGGGTAGCCATTTGATTACCTGTTCAGCAGTCTTATGGCTTGGGAGTAAAAACTGATGAGAAGCCTTTTGTCCTAGACTTGGCACTCCGGTACCGCTTGCCATGCGGTAGTAGAGAGAACAGTCTATGACTGGGGTGGCTGGGGTCTTTGACAATTTTAGGGCCTTCCTCTGACACTGCCTGGTGTAGAGGTCCTGGATGGCAGGTAGCTCAGCCCCAGTGATGTACTGGGCCGTACACACTGCCCTCTGTAGTGCCTTGCGGTCAGAAGCTGAGCAATTGCCGTACCAGGCAGTGATGCAACCAGGATGCCCTCGATGTTGCAGCTGTAGAACCTTTTGAGGATCTCAGGACCCATGCCAAATCTTTTAGTTTCCTGAGGGGGAATAGACTTTGCTGTGCCCTCTTCACGACTGTCTTGGTGTGTTTGGACCATTCTAGTTTGTTGTTGATGTGGACACCAAGGAACATAAAGCTCTCAACCTGCTCCACAACGGCCCCGTCGATGAGAATGGGAGCGTGCTCGGTCCTCCTTTTCCTGTTGTCCACAATCATCTCCTTAGTCTTGGTTACATTGAGGGATAGGTTGTTATTCTGGCACCACCCGGCCAGGTCTCTGACCTCCTCTCTATAGGATGTCTCATTGTTGTCAGGCCTACCACTATTGTGTCATCTGCAAACTTAA
>NC_056441.1:83230099-83285099 GCF_018296145.1 Oncorhynchus tshawytscha
GGTCAGGACGTGAGCTGGGTGGGCATTCTATGTTGTGTGTCTAGTTTGATATGTGTGTCTAGCCTGATATGGTTCTCAATCAGAGGCAGGTGTTAGTCATTGTCTCTGATTGGGAACCATATTTAGGTAGCCTATTTTGTGTTGGGTTTTGTGGGTGGTTGTTTCCTGTCTTTGTGTTTTATGCACAGGTTAGGACTGTTTCGGTTTTCACGTTTATTGTTTTGTATCCTGTTCATGTGTGAGTTACCTTATTAAATTAACATGAACTCTAACTACGCTGCGTTTTGGTCTGCCTCTCCTTCCCAGGAAGAAAGCCGTTACAATGTCTATATACAGTGTTGTAACCATGTGCAAATGGTTAAATACAAAAGGGAAAATAAATAAACAAATACAGTGCCTTGCGAAAGTATTCGCCCCCCTTGAACTTTGCGACCTTTTACCACATTTCAGGCTTCAAACATAAAGATATAAAACTGTATTTTTTGTGAAGAATCAACAACAAGTGGGAGACAATCATGAAGTGGAACGACATTTATTGGATATTTCAAACTTTTTAACAAATCAAAAACTGAAAAATTGGGCGTGCAAAATTATTCAGCCCCTTTACTTTCAGTGCAGCAAACTCTCTCCAGAAGTTCAGTGAGGATCTCTGAATGATCCAATGTTGACCTAAATGACTAATGATGATAAATACAATCCACCTGTGTGTAATCAAGTCTCTATAAATGCACCTGCACTGTGATAGTCTCAGAGGTCCGTTAAAAGCGCAGAGAGCATCATGAAGAACAAGGAAGACACCAGGCAGGTCCAAGATACTGTTGTGAAGAAGTTTAAAGCCGGATTTGGATACAAAAAGATTTCCCAAGCTTTAAACATCCCAAGGAGCACTGTGCAAGCGATAATATTGAAATGGAAGGAGTATCAGACCACTGCAAATCTACCAAGACCTGGCCGTCCCTCTAAACTTTCAGCTCATACAAGGAGAAGACTGATCAGAGATGCAGCCAAGAGGCCCATGATCACTCTGGATGAACTGCAGAGATCTACAGCTGAGGTGGGAGACTCTGTCCATAGGACAACAATCAGTCGTATATATTGCACAAATCTGGCCTTTATGGAAGAGTGGCAAGAAGAAAGCCATTTCTTAAAGATATCCATAAAAAGTGTCGTTTAAAGTTTGCCACAAGCCACCTGGGAGACACACCAAACACGTGGAAGAAGGTGCTCTGGTCAGATGAAACCAAAATTGAAATTTTTGGCAACAATGCAAAACATTATGTTTGGCGTAAAAGCAACACAGCTCATTACACCCTGAACACACCATCCCCACTGTCAAACATGGTGGTGGCAGCATCATGGTTTGGGCCTGCTTTTCTTCAGCAGGGACAGGGAAGATGGTTAAAATTGATGGGAAGATGGATGGAGCCAAATACAGGACCATTCTGGAAGAAAACCTGATGGAGTCTGCAAAAGACCTGAGACTGGGACGGAGATTTGTCTTCCAACAAGACAATGATCCAAAACATAAAGCAAAATCTACAATGGAATGGTTCAAAAATAAACATATCCAGGTGTTAGAATGGCCAAGTCAAAGTCCAGACCTGAATCCAATCGAGAATCTGTGGAAAGAACTGAAAACTGCTGTTCACAAATGCTCTCCATCCAACCTCACTGAGCTTGAGCTGTTTTGCAAGGAGGAATGGGAAAAAAATTCAGTCTCTCGATGTGCAAAACTGATAGAGACATACCCCAAGCGACTTACAGCTGTAATCGCAGCAAAAGGTGGCGCTACAAAGTATTAACTTAAGGGGGCTGAATAATTTTGCACACCCAATTTTTCAGTTTTTGATTTGTTAAAAAAGTTTGAAATATCCAATAAATGTCGTTCCACTTCATGATTGTGTCCCACTTGTTGTTGATTCTTCACAAAAAAATACAGTTTTATATCTTTATGTTTGAAGCCTGAAATGTGGCAAAAGGTCACAAAGTTCAAGGGGGCCGAATACTTCCGCAAGGCACTGTATATGGGTTGTATTTACAATGGTGTTTGTTCTTCACTGGTTGCCCTTTTCTTGTGGTAACAGGTCACAAATCTTGCTGCTGTGATGACATACTGTGGTATTTACCCCAATAGATATAGGAGTTTATCAAAATTGGGTTTGTTTTGAAATTCTTTGTGGAACTGTATATTCTGAGGGAAATCTGTGTCTCTAATATGGTCATACATTTGACAGGAGGTTAGGAAGTGCAGCTCAGACTCCACTGGTTTCTCAGGGGCAGTCGTTTCAGTGGTGGTCTCGTCGGCCAAACTAGTACCGTTGCCGAAACAAAGATGGTTCTGCGGAGTTGTTTGAGGAAAGAAAGAGAGGAAGTCTTCTCTCACTTCAGTATCTTACCTAGCTTTTTTCAGATTGTCTCATTTTTGTTATTTTTGTAGCGTTGGCAACTATGTGTGTGTTTTCTATACCTGTTGGTACCTCTCCCTGTAGGCTTTACAGATGCTCCCCACCCCTTGGCTGCAACCCCTCTAATTTAGTGTATTTTGTGCACCACCCATGTGGAATTCTGGGTCTCTAGTATCGTTTGGAACTGCCCATCTGCAGTCAAGAAAGCCGAGTTCATCTCAGCCTTTGCTGCACTTCAGTCCCTTGACTTTTTGGCCCTGAGGGAGACATGGATCTCCCCAGAGAACACTGCTACTCCAGCTGCTCTCTCCTCATCTGACTACGTTTTCTCTCATAGTCCAAGAGCATCTGGTTGTCACGGTGGTGGCACATGTCTATTTTCTCCCAAGAGGAGATTTTCTCACCTGTCCATTTCATCATTTTAATTCCATGCTGTCACTGTCACTTGTCCACTCAAGCTTAACAATGTTGTCATCTATCGCCCACCAGGTGCCCTTAGAGAGTTCCTCAATGAGCTTGACATCTTGATCAGCTCATTTCCTGACAATGGCTCACCGCTCTTTGTACTTGGCGACTTCAACTTCCCAATGTCCGCCTTTTATTAATTTATTTTCAACTTTCTCTTTCCCCTCCTTGCCTCTTTTGAACTCACACAATCCCAATCCAGGGCTTCAAGGTCTCTGATCACTACTTTGTTTCCTTTTCTGTCTCCCTTTCCTCCAACCCTAACCATTCAGCCCCGACCCAGCCGGTCATGCTCCAGCGCAATCTTCTCTCCCTTCCACTACTCTCTCATCTTCTATCCTATCATCTCTCCCTTCTACTAAACCATTCTCCCTCCTGTTTCCTGATTCTGCCTCTTCAACCCTACTCTCCTCCCTTTCCGCATCCTATGACTGGCACTGTCCCCTTTCCTCCCGGCCGGCTCGGCCCTCCACTCTTGCTCCGTGGCTGAGTGACTCATTGCGAATTTACAGAATAGAGCTGCAGGCAGCTGAGCAAAAATTGAGGAAAACTAAACTTCCGGAAGACCTATCATCCTTTCACTCCCTCCTCTCTACCTTCTCTTCCTCTGGATCCGCTGCTAAAGCCACTTTCTATCACTCTAAATTTTAAGCTTCTGCCTCTAACCCTAGGAAACTCATTTCCACCTTCTCCTCCCTCCTTAATCCTCCACCCCTCCCTCCTCCCTCTCTGCAGAAGACTTTGTCAACCACTTTGAAAAGAAGGTAGATGACATCTGCTCCTCCTTCACTCAGCCTATTGAGTCCAGTGGTCCCACTCACACAGAACTCCTCTATGCCTTGACCTCTTTCTCCCCTCTCTCTCCAGATGACCTCATGTGACTAGTGAGGTCTGGCCTCCCGACGAACCTGCCTGCTCGACCTCACCCGTCCTCCCTTCTCCCATTCCGCACTTCCCTCATCAACTCATCCCTGACCATTGGCTGCATCCCTCTGACTTCAAAATGGCCCGAGTCGCTCCCCTTCTCAAGAAACTAACACTCAACACATCTGACATCAAAAACTATATCCCTTCTTTCTTTTCTTTCCAAAATACTTGAGCATGCTGTCTCTGTTCGACTCTTTTGTTATCTCTCTCAGAACGATCCACTTGACCCTAACCAGTAAAGCTTCAAGACGGGTCACTCAACCAAGTCTGCTCTTCTCTGTGTCACAGAGACTCTCCACACTGACAAAGATGACTCTTTCCTCTGTTCTCATCCTCCTAGATCTATCCACTGCCTTCGACACCGTGAACCATCAGATCCTCCTCTCCACCCTCTCAGGGCTGGGCATCTCAGTCTATTCACACTTTTGGATTGCATCCTACCTGGAAGGCCGCTCCTAAATGTGGGGTGGAGAGGATCTGTGTCTGCACCACGTACTCTCACTACTGGTGTCCCCCAGGGCTCAGTTCTAGATCCACTCCTCTTCTCTCTATATACCAAGTCACTCAGCTCTGTCATATCCTCACATGGTCTCTCCTATCATTGCTATGCGGATGACACTCAACTACTTTTCTCCTTCCCCCTTTCTGACACCCAGGCTGCGACATGAGTACCTGGCAGATATCTCTACGTGCCTGGCAGATGTCTGCCCACCTCAAACTCACCAAGATGGAACTGCTCTTCCTACTGGGGGAAATACATCTCCATCACGGTTGACAACTCCACAGTTTCTCCCTCCCAGAGTGCAAAGAACCTTGGCGTGACCCTGGACAACACCTTGTCATTCTCTGCAAACATCAAAGGAGTGACTCGCTCCTGCAGGTTAATGATCTACAACATCCAGAGAGTACGACTCTATCTCACACAGCAAGCCGCGCAGGTCCTAATCCAGGCACTTGTTATCTCCCGTCTGGACTACTGCAACTTGCTGTTGGCTGGGCTCCCATCTTGTGCCATCAACTTATCCAGAATGGTGCAGCCCGTCTGGTGTTCAACCTTCCCAAGTCTTCCCATGCTACCCCGCTCCTCCGCACACTCCACTCGCTTCCAGTCGAAGCTCACAACGGCTACAAGACCATGGTGCTTTGCTACAGAACAGCAAGAGAAACTGCCCCTTCCTACCTGCAGGCGATGCTCAAGCCCTACACCCCAACCCGAGCACTCCGTTCTGCCACCTGTGGTCTATTGGCCCTCCCACCCCAATAGTGGAACCAGCTTCCCCCTGAAGCTATGACAGAAGAATCCCTGCACACCTCTCTAAAGACTATCCTAATCCCACAGCACCCCCAGAAAAAAAGCCTTTTGTGAACTAATGTTTGCTGTTGACTCCCCCTCTTTCTAGCGCTGACTTGATGATAGCTACTTTATTGAGGAAAAAATGTACTGACTATGACATGTGACATGTGGTTGTCCCACCTAGCTATCATAAGATGAATGCACTAAATGTAAGTCGCTCTGGATAACAGAGTCTGCTAAATTAGTAAAATGTCAAATGTGGTAATCTCTCTGGACTGAATGTCTCCACTAGTCTCATAATGTATCTCTCCCTCTACTGAATCTAACTCACCATGGATGGTTCTGGGACCAGTTCTCCTGTCTCTGGTTCTGGGTCCAGGGATATTAGGAAGATAGGAGAACCCACTGGGAGAAAAAGGGTGGGGGGGAGAGATGTAGAGCATCTGTCCTCCGCTCTATCCCTCCACTCCATCTTCATCTCCTTGTCTGAGGAGTCTTCCTCGCGGGGGTGTCAGTCCCAGGATGTCACTGGATGTGTCCATGTCAAAATCTACACAGGGAAATGTTTATATAAACATACCGTACATACCAGTATCTGTATCTGTACATACCAGTATCATACCAGTATACAATCAGAATCTGTATGGGGGGGAAATTATCATAATCATTACAGACAATCAACTCCTGAGGTACCTATGCAGTGTCCTGGGGCTGTTATGAATGCATCCATTAAACCAGACCCTGCAGATATCTGAGCAACGTAAGAAAGAATGTAAAAACGTTCCAGTGAACTGGGGACCGGTGTTTTGATGTGGAGAAGCAGCTGTAGTGTTTGTAAACGAGCTAAGAGAGTGGCCAGGGCAGCTCCTCACTAACTCTCTCTGTTACTGCCCCGTCAAGGCCTAATGCATTACTCCAGCACAGCACAACTCTCCACACTCTTCTGCAAGTCAGCACATACTGTATCGTATACCATAACACTTCAAACGAGCTCCCTGTGTGTGTCTGTGTGTCCTAGGGGACCAGTATTGGTGTACAGGGGCCATTGCTCATGGTGTAATTACCACCCTGTCTGCTACAGCATTATGTCAGTTATTTACTTAAAACTGTAATCGATATTAAAAAAATAAAGAACACTTTTTATGGCTGAAGCTAAATTGTCTCTGACAGCCCAGGAGAACAACAGCCATTACTGCCTCAGACAGAAACAAAACATATTGAAGAGACAATCTGTCTCTACACTAATATTGGATACCAAATGATATATACACTGAACATAAATATAAAAACAACACGTAAAGTGTTGGTCGCATGTTTCATAAGCTGAAATAAAAGATCCCAGAATTGTTCCATACACACAAATGCGTATTTCTCAAAAATGTTGTGCACAAATTTGATTACATCCCTGTTAGTGAGCATTTCTCCTTTGCAAAGATAATCCATCCACCTGACAGGGGTGGCATATCAAGGAGCTGATTAAACAGCATGATAATTCTGATGTCTTCAGGAATGTCCAACATAGCTCTTGCCAAAGAATTTAATGTTCATTTCTCTACCATAAGCCGCCTCCAATGTCGTTTTAGAGAATTTGGCAGTACGTCCAACAGGCCTCACAAGCACAGATCACATGTACCCATGCCAGCTTAGGACCTCCACATCTGTCTTCTTCACCTTTGGAATCATCTGAGACCAGCCAACTGAACAGCTGATGAAACTGTGGGTTTGCACAATTTCGGCACAAACTGTCAGAAATCGTCTCAGGGAAGCTCATCTGTGGGCTTGTTGTCCTCATCAGGGTCTTGACCTGACTGCAGTTTGGCGTCGTAACTGACTTTGCTGGGCTAACGCTCACCTTCGATGGACACTGGCACGCTGGAGAAATGGATGTATCCCGGTTTTAACTGTACCGGGCAGATGGCAGACAGTGTATGCCATTGTTTGGGCATGGGGTTTGCTGATGTTCAACGTTGTGAGCAGAGTGCCCCATGGTGGCTGTGGGGTTATGGTATGGGCAGGCATAAGCTACAGACAACGAACACAACTGCATTTTTTTCGATGGCAATTTGAATGCGCATACATACTGTGAATGCGCAGACATACGAGATCCTGAGGCCCATTGTGGTGCCATTCATTCGCCACCATCACCTCATGTTTCAGCATAATAATACAATGCCCCATGTCGCAAGGATCTGTACACAACTCCTGGAAGCTGAAAAGGTCCCAGTTCTTTCATGACCTGAATATCCACCTATTGAGCATGTTTGGGATGCTCTGGATCAAAATGTACAACAACGTGTCGTAGTTCCCACCAATATCCAGCAACTTCTCACAGCCATTGGTGAGGAATGGGACAACATTCCACGGGCCAAAATCAACAGCCTGATCAATTCTATGTGAAGGAGATGTGTCACTGCATGAGGTTACTGACTGGTTTTCTGATACACACTCCTACCTTCTGTAACCAACTGATGCATATCCATATTTAATTTCCCAGTCATTTGAAATACATAGATTAGGGGCTAATACATTTCTTTAATTTGACTGATTTCCTTATATGAACTGTAACTCAGTAAAATCATTGAAATTGTTGCGCTTATATTTTGGTTCAGTGTAGCAAGGTCTCCAAATATTCTGATTTACTCACTCAGACACACAAACATACACACACACACATACACACATATACTGTACCTGTTGCAGGCATCCTGGGAGAGAGGGCGGGACTGTGTGACAATCTGACCGCTGACGCTGAGAGTAGCCATGGTGTCTGCTGGGAGCTGTAGTTTTTCAGTGAGTCAGAGGAGTGTGGTGGCGACTGGGTCAAAGGCAGTTGAAATCGATCACTCGTAAGGGATGGAGAAGGAGACGGGTGGGGTGACATGGCTGACTGGGTCTGTGTCTTTGTATGAGTCTGGGTCTGTGTATGAATAGGTGATATGGGGCCTGGTGGATAAGGGTTCCTCTTGTCACGTAGATGACACATATATAGAGGGCAGACGGGCTGTGAGAATATGTAGAGACGACACATATCTAGAGGGAGAAAGCCTGGGGGTTGAGGGGTCTGGAGCTGACTGATGGAGGTCTGGGTTGGGTGTAGAGGGAGAAAGCCTGGGGGTTGAGGGGTCTGGAGCTGACTGATGGAGGTCTGGGTCAGATGTAGAGGGGGAAGGCCTGGGGGTTGAGGTCTGGGTGACTGATGGAGGTCTGGGTTGGGTGTAGAGGGAGAAAGCCTGGGGGTTGAGGGGTCTGGAGTGACTGATGGAGGTCTGGGTCAGATGTAGAGGGGGAAGGCCTGGGGGTTGAGGGGTGACTGATGGAGGTCTGGGTCAGGTGTAGAGGGGGAAGGCCTGGGGGTTGAGGGTGATGGAGGTTGTAAGAGCAGTCAGTTTGTGTTGACGTGACTAATGTCTTGGTCAGGTGTAGAGGGGGAAGGCCTGGGGGTTGAGGCTGATGGAGGTTGTAAGAGCAGTCAGTTTGTGTTGACGTGACTAATGTCTTGGTTGACGCCCTAAAGGTCCTTGGGGTCTTTGTGACCCAGTCGTGGACATTTTGTTATCTGTGTGGTCCCTGCTTTAAAACCAATGGAGGGCGAGGTGACTGGGCTCTCTGAGACAGTCTTTAATAAAGAACAACAAAACAACAAAGAAAACAATACAGTTGTTGGTGGGACCTCCAATGACATTGACTTTCTCTTGCCTGTGATAGACAAAGAGAGAGAAACATATATATTGGGTGAAATACCATGCCAATAAAGATCAATGTTAACACATGTTTCCCATGCCAATAAAGATAAATGTTAACATATGTTTCCCATGCCAATAAAGATCCATGTTAACATATGTTTCCCATGCCAATAAAGATCCATGTTAACATTTGTTTTCCATGCCAATAAAGATCAATGTAAACATATGTTTTCCTTTTTATGCCAATAAAGATCAATGTTAACATATGTTTCCCATGCCAATAAAGATCAATGTTAACATATGTTTCCCATGCCAATAAAGATCAATGTAAACATATGTTTCCCATGCCAATAAAGATCAATGTTAACATATGTTTCCCATGCCAATAAAGATCAATGTTAACATATGTTTCCCATGCCCATGCCAATAAAGATCAATGTTAACATATGTTTCCCATGCCAATAAAGATCAATGTTAACATATGTTTCCCATGCCAATAAAGATCAATGTTAACATATGTTTCCCATGCCAATAAAGATCAATGTTAACATATGTTTCCCATGCCAATAAAGATCAATGTTAACATATGTTTCCCATGCCAATAAAGATCAATGTTAACATATGTTTCCCATGCCAATAAAGATCAATGTTAACATATGTTTCAATGCCAATAAAGATCAATGTTAACATATGTTTCCCATGCCAATAAAGATCAATGTTAACATATGTTTCCCATGCCAATAAAGATCAATGTTAACATATGTTTCCCATGCCAATAAAGATCAATGTTAACATATGTTTCCCATGCCAATAAAGATCAATGTTAACATATGTTTCCCATGCCAATAAAGATCAATGTTAACACATGTTTCCCATGCCAATAAAGATCAATGTTAACATATGTTTCCCATGCCAATAAAGATCAATGTTAACATATGTTTCCCATGCCAATAAAGATCAATGTTAACATATGTTTCCCATGCCAATAAAGATCAATGTTAACATATGTTTCCCATGCCAATAAAGATCAATGTTAACATACGTTTCCCATGCCAATAAAGATCAATGTTAACATATGTTTCCCATGCCAATAAAGATCAATGTTAACATATGTTTCCCATGCCAATAAAGATCAATGTTAACATATGTTTCCCATGCCAATAAAGATCAATGTTAACATATGTTTCCCATGCCAATAAAGATCAATGTTAACATATGTTTCCCATGCCAATAAAGATCAATGTTAACATATGTTTCCCATGCCAATAAAGATCAATGTTAACATATGTTTCCCATGCCAATAAAGATCAATGTTAACATATGTTTCCCATGCCAATAAAGATCAATGTTAACATATGTTTCCCATGCCAATAAAGATCAATGTTAACATATGTTTCCCATGCCAATAAAGATCAATGTTAACATATGTTTCCCATGTCAATAAAGATCAATGTTAACATATGTTTCCCATGCCAATAAAGATCAATGTTAACATATGTTTCCCATGCCAATAAAGGCAGCAACTACAGCAAGCTGTTCATCAACATGTTTTCTTTCTTCATTCTCTACTATAGGTGTGACAACAGCAGTATGCCCATTGCCAATGGGTACCAACATGGCAGTTCAACATGGCAGGTCTGGCAGTTCAGGAAAATGAGTTTTTGAGATGACCAATGGGTACCAACATGATGCCCAACATCACATTCCTTATTCATGACTTCAAACAGCACTCATTTTAGAGTGAAAGACAAGGGAAGACAGAAAACGTCCTGGATAAATAAGCTTGAATAACTGAATAACTTTCACACCTTTTCTTACACAAACAGTGCTTCAACGTCAGTGGTATTGACAAGTTACGGAGTTCCACAGTATGAGTCATATTACCCATAAAACCTAGCGGTCAAACAGGGAAACGTTTCCAATCGTTTTTCCACCATTCATTTCACCCATAGTGGATTTTAGAAACACTTCACATAAGGCCAGTGTTTCGTGACTTTTATCAATATATTCGCCTGCATTTACCCGCAAAAAAAGTGTTCATGTTAATTAGCTGCTAATGTGGCTTTTATAAAAACTACAAATACTGTACCATTGTGCTCTGGACGAGACTTGTGAGAAGAATCTCTGGAATAATCTCTGGATTAACTATCTAGTGTTAGCTAAATGTAATTCTGTCGATTCTGGGTGTTATGACACCTCCACTTTGGGGCTCTATTGGGGCATGGATGTGGGTGGGATCATACAACTAGAAGGAATAGAACGGGCTCCGAAGCCTGAGTAGAGAGGGAACATGGTTTAAGAAAGGAGCAGACGCTTCAGGAGGTTTGAGTTTGATTAATGACCTGTCATTGTGAGATTGAAAGATGTTTAGAGAGTGTACTAAGGGTGGGGGGATTGAGAAGAGAGTGGACTAAGGGTGGCTGGATTGAGAAGAGAGTGTACTAAGGGTGGGGGGACTGAGAAGGGAGTGGACTAAGGTTGGGTGGATTGAGAAGAGAGTGGACTAATGGTGGGTGGATTGAAGAAGGTAGTTGGAAAGAAGGAGGACAATCGGTTTAGTGGTAGGATTCGGCGCTCTCACCGCTGCAGCCCGGGTTCGATTCCCAGTCAGGGAACTGCTCTTTGGGGTGGCAGGTAGCCTAGTAGTTAGCGCATTGGGCCAGTAACCGAAAGGTTGCTGGATCGAGTCCCGAGCTGACAAGGTAAAAATCTGTCTTTCTCCCCCTGAACAAGGTAGTTAACCCACTGTTCCCCGGTAGGCCGTCATTGTAAGTAAGAATTTGCCATTAACTGCCTAGTTGAATAAAGGTTCAATTTAAAATAAAATGTTAAAAACAGTGGGTGAACTGAAGGAGGTAGTTGGAAATTGGGAGGACTAAGGGGATATAGAGTCTGACTGATGTCTGTGGGGTATTGGCAGCTGCAGGAGCAAAACCCCAGAGAAGATAACCCTACCCTCACTACTGTTAGGTGACCAGACAGCCACCACTCTCCCTAACTGATGGTCTACCTCCCCTCCAGACAGCCAGCCCTCTCCTCTAACTGATGGCACACCTCCCCTCCAGACAGCCAGCCCTCTCCCTAACTGATGATCTACCTACCCTCCAGACAGCCAGCTCTCTCCCTAACTGATGGTCTACCTCCCCTCCAGACAGCCAGCCCTCTCCTAACTGATGGTCTAACTCCCCTCCAGACAGCCAGCCCTCTCCCTAACTGATGGTCTACCTCCCCTCCAGACAGCCAGCCCTCTCCCTAACTGATGGTCTACCTCCCCTCCAGACAGCCTCCCCCTCTCCCTAACTGATGGTCTACCTCCCCTCCAGACAGCCAGCCCTCTCCCTAACTGATGGTCTACCTCCCCTCCAGACAGCCAGCCCTCTCCCTAACTGATGGTCTACCTCCCCTCCAGACAGCCAGCCCTCTCCCCTAACTGATGGTCTACCTCCCCTCCAGACAGCCAGCCCTCTCCCCTAACTGGTGAGCTCAAGGTCTACCTCCCCTCCACTGCACCTCCCTGCCCAGGCAGAGTGCACTCTGTCAGGCATCAGCCGGCCCTAACGGCCCCCTGCCCACACAATCACAGCCAGTGATTACCCGCCAAGCCGTCACGGACAGATGGGAAGCCAGAGATACAGCTGACCCACAGGGAAGGAGGTGATTTTTTAAAACTTGTTTGGAGCGTCTGTGTGTGTGTATGTGTACTTGTGCGTGAATGTGTGTGCGCATCAGTGGAGGCTGCTGAGGGGAGGACGGCTCATAATAATGGCTGGAACGGAGTGAATGGAATGGCATCAAACACATGGAAACCATGGAAACTATGTGTTTGATGTATTTGATACCATTCCACTCCAGCCATTACCACGAGCCCGGCCTCCCTAATTAAGGTGCCACCAGTCTCCTGTCGCACCCATGCATAAGCTCAACAGTTAAGGTGTGTATTTTCTCCTCCATCACAGTGTGTGTGTGTGTGTGTGTGTGTGTGTGTGTGTGTGTGTGTGTGTGTGTGTGTGTGTGTGTGTGTGTGTGTGTGTGTGTAACCCACCTGTCAGGGTGTGTTGTTTCCTCCTCCAGGGTGTATGTGTTGGTGAGCTCTGTGGTGAGCTCTGTGGTGAGCAGATAGGCTTCCATCGGTTTCCTGACAAAAAGACAGCACACCCCGAGCCCGGCCAAAACAGACAGATTAGATGGATAGATAGATCTCCCATCATCCCCCTCGACCTCTCTGTCTCCCTGCCCCTCTCACCCACACTGACCCCACCCAGAAGTGACAGATAGATTAAACAGACAGATTAGATGGATAGATAGATCTCCCTCTGTCACTAACACCATCCCCCTCTACCTCTCTGTCTCCCTGTCCCTCTCACCCACATTACCCCACCCAGAAGCGGCAGATTAAACAGAGACGGATGGATAGATCTCTCTCTTCACATCTCAAAGAGACAGACGGTTGTGATTGGAGAGATTTTCAAACAGACACATTGATTAGATGGATAGATAAATAGGTCTCCCTCCTCTCTCCCCCATCCTTCCTCTCCTCCAAATTCATCCCATTCCAGGCCGAATGCCACAGAGCCCAGCCAAATTGGTCCATAGGGTTTGGACTAGGTGAAGGACTTCCGGCAAACACCATCGTTTTAATCCAATACAGCATATGTTTACTCTGTTGTTAATAATTGCTCTGCTTCTCACTATTCCCTGTACTGTCTCCTCACCGCATCTCTCCCTCATTCTATTCCCTCCCTCCTCATCTCTCCCTCATTCTATTCCCTCCCTCCTCATCTCTCCCTCATTCTATTTTCCTCTCTCCTGTCCTCATCTCTCCCTCATATTCCCTCCCTCTCATCTCTCCTCATCTTTTCCTCAGTATATTCATTATGTCCTCTCCTCATCTCTCTCTCATTCTATTCCCTCCCTCCTCATCTCTCCCTCATTCTATTCCCTCCCTCCTCATCTCTCCCTCATTCTATTTTCCTCTCTCCTCTCCTCATCTCTCTCTCATTATATTCCCCTCTCTCCTCTCCTCATCTCTCCCTCATTATATTGCCTTTCTCCTCTCCTCATCTCTACCTCATTATATTATTCTCAATCCTCACATCTCCCTCATTATATTCTCCTTAATCCTCACATCTCCCTCATTATATTCCCTCTCTCCCGCATTCTATTCTCCTCTCTCCACTCCTCATCTCATACTCATTACATTCCTTCTCTCCTCTCCTTATTGCTCCCTCATTTTTCCTCTCTCCTCTCCTTATCTCTCCCCCAGTATATTCATTCTGTCCTCTCCTCATCTTTCCCTCAATATATTCATTCTCTCCTCATCTCTCCCTCATTATATTGTCCTCTCTCCTCTGCTCATCTCTCCCTCATTGTATTCCTTCTCTCCTCTCTTAATCTCTCCCTCATTATATTCCCTCTCTCCTCTCCTCATCTCTCCCTCATTATGTTCTCCTCTCTCCTCTCCTCATCTCTCCCTCATCATATTCTCCTCATCTCTCCCTCATTATATTCCCTCTCTCCTTTCCTGTCTGTATCTCCTTCTCTTACTGTCTAACAACCAAACTTCTGACTTCTCTGTCCTTCTAACATGTCCCCCCTCTCTTGTACCTCTATTGTATCCTCTCTCTCTATCCCCTTCTCTCTCTATTGTACCTCTCTCTCTATCTCCTTCTCTCTCTATCCCCTTCTCTCTCCCTCCCTCTCTATACCTGCAGTGCAGTGCCATGCTCTCTCATTGTGTGCCCATGCAGGGATTAGCCATTCCTATCAAAGCTCCAGCCCTCTACTACTACACCCTCTGGCTCTGCCCCCCCTCCTCACCCGCTGCCTTCCCCATAGCACTGCAGCGGGCCCGACGCAGGCAGCAGGGATTACCTCTAAAGAGAATGGAGCAGAGGACTTCAACTCAGTCCACTCCAGAAAGAACTCAGCTGATATCAACGCTGTTCAAAAGGTCTTCAGTGTAATGGCTTTACAATCCTGCCTCTCCAGATGGTAATGAGATCATAAAAGTTAACGCTCCCCTGTCTGGGGGTGTGTGTGTGTGTGTGTGTGTGTGTGTGTGTGTGTGTGTGTGTGTGTGTGTGTGTGTGTGTGTGTGTGTGTGTGTGTGTGTGTGTGTGTGTGTGTGTGCGTGCGTGCGTGCGTGCGTGCGTGCGTGCGTGCGTGCGTGCGTGTGTAACTGTGTGTCTCTGAACATATGCCTGCCTGTCTCTATCTGTACCTCCAGTGCCTTCAGAAAGTATTCACACGAGCTTTGTTATTGTTGTGTGTTACAAAGATCGTAGATCATTTTTGTCAACGATCTATACAGAAGACTGTAAAGTCAAAGTGGAAGAAAAATTCTGGCATTTGTCAAATTTTAATTAAAATATAACACTGATGTATCTGTAATGGGTGCTTGTTGGTGGCAGGGAAGTCAGGCGAAGGAGAATCGAACTTGGTATAAACGGAGTTGTTTAATCAGTGCTTCACAAAACTACAAAACCAAAATGACAAAATAATCAAAAGTGGGTTCAAAACCCAACACATCATACTCAAACAATCTCCAACAATGACATGAGGGGAAACAGAAGATTAAATACACAACATGTAATTGATGGGATTGGAACCAGGTGTGAAGGAAGACGAGACAAAACAAATGGAAAATGAAAAATGGATCAGTGATGGCTAGAAGGTCGGTGACGTCGACCGCCGAACACCGCCCGAACAAGGAGAGGGACCGACTTCGGCGGAAGTCGTGACAATATCTTGATTAGATACGTTTCAACCCCCTGAGTAAATACATGTTCGAATCACCTTTGGCAGTGATTACAGTTGGCAGCGATTACATAGTCTTTCTGGGTAAATCTGTAAGCGCTTTCCACATCTGCATTACCCAACTTTTGCCCATTATTCTTTAAAAGAGTCATCAAGCTCTGTTAAATTGGTTGTTGATCACTGCTAGACAAACATTTTCATGTCTTGCCATAGATCTTCAAGCAGATTGAAGTCAAAGCTGTAACTTGGCCACTGAGGAACATTCACTGTCTTCTTGGTAAGCAACTCCAGTGTATAGTTGGCCTTGTGTTTTAGGTTATTGTCCTGCTGAAAGGTGAATTAATCTCCCAGTGCCTGGTGGAAAGCAGACTGAACCAGGTTTTCCTCTAGGAAATGACAAAAAAACATAATTCCACTTTGATATCATGGGGTATTGTGTGTTCTCTGCAAAACATTTCTCAATTGAATTCTTAAGAGTCTATTGACGCCCCCCGATTGTCAATCTAAGTAACATCATTTTAAAAATCCCCATAGAAATCGTCTCAGTCCACCGCATCTGCCTATGTTGTCCTTCCACATCTGAGGTGTTTGTCAGATCAGATGAGACTCTCATGAACACGATGGTGTTCTCCCTTCTCCACTTTACAACCCCCACAAGTGTCACGGGACTCATCTGATGGTAACCCATACAAATGAATGGAAGTATGGAGATATATATAGCTATTAAACCTTCATCTGAAGGTAACCCATTCAAATGAATGGAAGTATGGAGATATATAGAGATATTAAAGCTAGTTCTCTCTGTGTCTGGGTCCTGTGTGAACTTGTAAAGCTGAAGCTCCAGAAGTAACAAATAGTGATTACATAGTACCAGCCCTGCCGGTAACTCTGGTTAAC
Organism: Oncorhynchus tshawytscha; assembly: GCF_018296145.1. Taxonomy (NCBI): domain Eukaryota; kingdom Metazoa; phylum Chordata; class Actinopteri; order Salmoniformes; family Salmonidae; genus Oncorhynchus; species Oncorhynchus tshawytscha. The sequence goes on from NC_056441.1 coordinate 83,246,527, forward strand.
ACTGTGATTACGTAGTACCAGCTCTGCCCTGGCTAAACTCTGGTTAACACTGTGATTACGTAGTACCAGCTCTGCCCTGGCTAAACTCTGGTTAATACTGTGATTACGTAGTACCAGCTCTGCCCTGGCTAAACTCTGGTTAACACTGTGATTACGTAGTACCAGCTCTGCCCTGGCTAAACTCTGGTTAACACTGTGATTACATAGTACCAGCTCTGCCCTGGCTAAACTCTGTTAACACTGTGATTACATAGTACCATCTCTGCCCTGGCTAAACTCTGGTTAACACTGTGATTACATAGTACCAGCTCTGCCCTGGCTAAACTCTGGTTAACACTGTGATTACGTAGTACCAGCTCTGCCCTGGCTAAACTCTGGTTAACACTGTGATTACGTAGTACCAGCTCTGCCCTGGCTAAACTCTGGTTAACACTGTGATTACATAGTACCAGCTCTGCCCTGGCTAAACTCTGGTTAACACTGTGATTACATAGTACCAGCTCTGCCCTGGCTAAACTCTGGTTAACACTGTGATTACGTAGTACCAGCTCTGCCCTGGCTAAACTCTGGTTAACACTGTGATTACGTAGTACCAGCCCTGCTGTTAACTCTGGTTAACACTGTGATTACATAGTACCAGCTCTGCCCTGGCTAAACTCTGGTTAACACTGTGATTACATAGTACCAGCTCTGCCCTGGCTAAACTCTGGTTAACACTGTGATTACATAGTACCAGCTCTGCCCTGCTAAACTCTGGTTAACACTGTGCTAAACTAAACTTTGGTTAACACTGTGATTACGTAGTACCAGCCCTGTCATGGCCAGGCAAAACTCTAGTTAACACTGTTGTACTGTGCCGCATCTCTCTCTCACTCTCACTCTCGGTCCCTCACACACACCTGCGGTGTCTCTTGATGAGCAGTCTGTCCATGTAACTCGGGGCAGCAGGCAGCCTAGCGGTTAGAGCGTTGGGCCAGTAACTGAAAAATTGTTGGATCAAATCCCAGAGCTGACAAGGTAAAAATCTGTCATTCTGCCCCTGAACAAGGCAGTTAACCCACTAGGCCGTCATTGTAAATAAGAATTTGTTCTTAAACTGACTTGCCGAGTTAAATAAAATTAAAATAAAAAACTGTGTTGGGTGAACTCTACCTTCACCTGTCTCTCTCAGCCCCACTGTCACTCAGTCAGCCTGGGTCCCCATCACTTCCACTACAGAGAGAGAGACCAGAGACAACACAAGAAAAGAGCGTGGAAGAGACGGAGAGGGGGAAGATGCATGAGAAAGAGAGAGAAAAGGGAAGGGGAAAGGGGAGAAGGGAGACAGACATGTTATGACACTTCTCTGAACACGTTCAGTCTGCAATGCCATTGGGTGAACAGAAACAACTAGGACTGCAGGCTAGCAGCAATGCCATTGGGTGAACAGAAACAACTAGGACTGCAGGTTAGCAGCAATGCCATTGGGTGAACAGAAACAACTAGGACTGCAGGTTAGCAGCAATGCCATTGGGTGAACAGAAACAACTATGACTGCAGGTTAGCAGCAATGCCATTGGGTGAACAGAAACAACTATGACTGCAGGTTAGCAGCAATGCCATTGGGTGAACAGAAACAACTATGACTGCAGGTTAGCAGCAATGCCATTGGGTGAACAGAAACAACTAGGACTGCAGGTTAGCAGCAAATAGCAAAAAGAACAGGAACGAAGCAGTCTGTCCAGTAAAGCAGAGAAAATACCAAGACAACTATTGAAACACACAAACACTGCAATATAAAGCACAAACACATACAGCATCGCAACAAAATGCCTTAATGCATAATCTCATCTTGTTGATGTTGTTAGTGAGTGTGCAGCAGGCAATTAGTGTCTACCGCCCCGAAGTCGACTCCCCTACTTGTTCGGGCGGCGTTCGGCAGTCGACGTCACCGGCCTTCTAGCCAACGCCGCTCCATTTTTCATTGTTCCATTTGTTTTGTCTTGTTTCCCGCACACCTGGTTTACATTCCCTAATAACACTGCATATATACACTGCTCAAAAAATAAAGGGAACACTTAAACAACACAATGTAACTCCAAGTCAATCACACTTCTGTGAAATCAAACTGTCCACTTAGGGAGCAACACTGATTGACAATACATTTCACATGTCATTCTGCAAATGGAATAGACAACAGGTGAAAATTATAGGCAATTAGCAAGACACCCCCAATAAAGGAGTGGTTCTGCAGGTGGTGACCACAGACCACTTCTCAGTTCCTATGCTTCCTGGCTGATGTTTTGGTCACTTTTGAATGCTGGCGGTGCTTTCACTCTAGTGGTAGCATGAGACGGAGTCTACAACCCACACAAGTGGATCAGGTAGTGCAGCTCATCCAGGATGGCACATCAATGCGAGCTGTGGCAAGAAGGTTTGCTGTGTCTGTCAGCGTAGTGTCCAGAGCATGGAGGCACTACCAGGAGACAGGCCAGTACATCAGGAGACGTGGAGGAGGCCGTAGGAGGGCAACAACCCAGATGCAGGACCGCTACCTCCACCTTTGTGCAAGGAGGAGCAGGAGGAGCACTGCCAGAGCCCTGCAAAATGAACTCCAGAAGGCCACAAATGTGCATGTGTCTGCTCAAAAGGTCAGAAACAGACTCCATGAGGGTGGTATGAGGGCCCGACGTCCACAGGTGGGGGTTGAGCTTACAGCCCAACACCGTGCAGGACTTTTGGCATTTGTCAGAGAACACCAAGTTTGGCAAATTTGCCACTGGTGCCCTGTGCTCTTCACAGATGAAAGCAGGTTCACACTGAGCACATGTGACAGATGTGACAGAGTCTGGAGGCGCCGTGGAGAACGTTCTGCTGCCTGCAACATCCTCCAGCATGACAGTTTGGCAGTGGGTCAGTCATGGTGTGGGGTGGCATTTCTTTGGCATTTCCATGTGCTCGCCAGAGGTAGCCTGACTGCCTATTTGGTACCGAGATGAGATCCTCAGACCCCTTGTGAGACCATATGCTGGTGCGGTTGGCCCTGGGTTCCTCCTAATGCAAGACAATGCTAGACCTCATGTGGCTGGAGTGTGTCAGCAGTTTCTGCAAGAGGAAGGCATTGATGCTATGGACTGGCCCGCCGGTTCCCCAGACCTGAATCCAATTGAGCACATCTGGGACATCATGTCTCGCTCCATCCACCAATGCGACGTTGCTCCACAGACTGTCCAGGAGATGGCGGATGCTTTAGTCCAGGTCTGGGAGGAGATCCTTCAGGAGACCATCCGCCACCTCTTCAGGAGCATGCCCAGGCGTTGTAGGGAGGTCATACAGGCACGTGGAGGCCACACACACTACTGAGCCTCATTTTTACTTGTTTTAAGGACATTACATGAAAGTTGGATCAGCCTGTAGTGTGGTTTTCCACTTTAATTTTGAGTGTGACTCCAAATCCAGACCTCCATGGGTTGATAAATTTGATTTCCATTGATAATTTTTGTGTGATTTTGTGGTCAGCACATTCAACTATGTAAAGAAAAAAGTATTTAATAAGAATATTTCATTCATTCAGATCTAGGATGTGTTATTTTAGTGTTCCCTTTATTTTTTTGAGCAGTGTATATTCCCTCTGTTCCCCCCATGTCTTTGTGTGGAAATAATTTGTTACGTGTTTAGTGTTATGCGCCAGACTGGTTGTTTCCCGGGTATCGTGTTTTGACCCGTAGTATGTTTATTGTCATACATTTGCATTATTGTGAGTGTTTTTGTGCGTATTCACTTTTGCCATTGGCTGGAGGTTTTGACGCAGTTGCGCCTGATCACAACTCTCTGCTCTCCTGCATCTGACTTCTGGGTTTGGGGGTGGGGTGGGGTTGGGGTTGGGGGTTGGGGGTGGGGGTTGGGGTTGGGGGTGGGGGTTGGGGTTGGGGGTGGGGGTGGGGGTTGGGGGGTGGCTGGACACGTCTCTGGAAGTGCTCACTACATCCAGCGTGCTCAACAGGGTCTGGATCTCTGTCTGTGAGGAGAGGAAAGCAGTGATAAGTGACACACAAACACATCTTTACAACCACCCCAGTTACTGCAGCTCGACTCTGAGAAGATGGCTCAGGGATATCAGTTCTACTCACACGATTCCTACACTGCCCAAGTCACCATGTATTTAATTACCCAAGAAGCACATGGGCTCATTCACAAATTCTCCTCCTGACCCCTGAAACAGAAAATCACTTCCACCAAATCAAATTACATTATTTCGATTAAAAACCACACATCAAATATGAACATCCTCTATGAATATGCCTTAAAAACAGGGTCTGATTGATTCTCTCTGAACCAGGGGCTGAGGATGTTATTCATTTTATTAACCACACAGGTTAACCTACCTCTATCAACGCTGCTGTGTCCTTGAGGTGTCTGCCTCACTGAGAGAGAGAGAGAGAGAGAGAGAGAGAGAGAGAGAGAGTGTGTAGTGGTGGGGGGGGGAATATTAAAGCAAGATAACAGAATAAATAAATAAATGAGAGCAGGAGAATAGGAAATATATTATAACTAAATATTTAAACGTTAAAATGAAATAGGGGTCGTTAACGTTCAGAAAAAATCCCCCAAAATGTAAATCACAATGTAGTATAAATTGACTAATATTTTTGTTTTACAAATACCTAACCCAACAACGCTGTATCAATTTGCCACGGATATACGCACGTCGCCGTCATTAACGTTTGGAAAATGTCAGCGAACGATACAGGGAAGAGACAGCAGCGAAGCCCTGTACGGCAAAACATTGAGGAATTAAATGAGAAGGTGGTGAAGTACGTAAATGCAAACTTTTGAAATTGAAAGGTGAAATTGAGCTGCAATGACAGTACAGGTGAAATTGAGCTGCAATGACAGTACAGGTGAAATTGAGCTGCAATGACAGTACAGGTGAAATTGAGCTGCAATGACAGTACAGGTGAAATTGAGCTACAATGACAGTACAGGTGAAATTGAGCTGCAATGACAGTACAGGTGAAATTGAGCTACAATGACAGTACAGGTGAAATTGAGCTACAATGACAGTACAGGTGAAATTGAGCTGCAATGACAGTACAGGTGAAATTGAGCTGCAATGACAGTACAGGTGAAATTGAGCTGCAATGACAGTACAGGTGAAATTGAGCTGCAATGACAGTACAGGTGAAATTGAGCTACAATGACAGTACAGGTGAAATTGAGCTGCAATGACAGTACAGGTGAAATGATTTAACCATCTGAAAGAGATTCACAGTGACAGTACAGGTGGAATGATTTAACCATCTGAAAGAGATTCACAGTGACAGTACAGGTGGAATGATTTAACCATCTGAAAGAGATTCACTGTGACAGTACAGGTGGAATGCCTTAACTATCTGAAAGAGATTCACAGTGACAGTACAGGTGGAATGCCTTAACTATCTGAAAGAGATTCACTGTGACAGTACAGGTGGAATGCTTTAACTATTTGAAAGAGATTCACTGTGACAGTACAGGTGGAATGCCTTAACTATCTGAAAGAGATTCACTGTGACAGTACAGGTGGAATGCCTTAACTATCTGAAAGAGATTCACAGTGACAGTACAGGTGGAATGCCTTAACCATCTGAAAGAGATTCACTGTGACAGTACAGGTGGAATGCCTTAACCATCTGAAAGAGATTCACAGTGACAGTACAGGTGGAATGATTTAACCATCTGAAAGAGATTCACTGTGACAGTACAGGTGGAATGCCTTAACCATCTGAAAGAGATTCACTGTGACAGTACAGGTGGAATGACTTAACTATCTGAAAGAGATTCACAGTGACAGTACAGGTGGAATGCCTTAACTATATGAAAGAGATTCACTGTGACAGTACAGGTGGAATGCCTTAACCATCTGAAAGAGATTCACAGTGACAGTACAGGTGGAATGATTTAACCATCTGAAAGAGATTCACTGTGACAGTACAGGTGGAATGCCTTAACCATCTGAAAGAGATTCACTGTGACAGTACAGGTGGAATGCTTTAACTATCTGAAAGAGATTCACTGTGACAGTACAGGTGGAATGCTTTAACTATCTGAAAGAGATTCACTGTGACAGTACAGGTGGAATGCCTTAACCATCTGAAAGAGATTCACTGTGACAGTACAGGTGGAATGCTTTAACTATCTGAAAGAGATTCACTGTGACAGTACAGGTGGAATGCTTTAACCATCTGAAAGAGATTCACTGTGACAGTACAGGTGGAATGCTTTAACCATCTGAAAGAGATTCACTGTGACAGTACAGGTGGAATGCTTTAACCATCTGAAAGAGATTCACTGTGACAGTACAGGTGGAATGCTTTAACCATCTGAAAGAGATTCACTGTGACAGTACAGGTGGAATGCTTTAACCATCTGAAAGAGATTCACTGTGACAGTACAGGTGGAATGCCTTAACTATATGAAAGAGATTCACTGTGACAGTACAGGTGGAATGCCTTAACTATATGAAAGAGATTCACTGTGACAGTACAGGTGGAATGCCTTAACTATCTGAAAGAGATTCACTGTGACAGTACAGGTGGAATGCTTTAACTATCTGAAAGAGATTCACTGTGACAGTACAGGTGGAATGCCTTAACTATCTGAAAGGGATTCACTGTGACAGTACAGGTGGAATGCTTTAACCATCTGAAAGAGATTCACTGTGACAGTACAGGTGGAATGCTTTAACCATCTGAAAGAGATTCACTGTGACAGTACAGGTGGAATGCCTTAACTATATGAAAGAGATTCACTGTGACAGTACAGGTGGAATGCTTTAACTATCTGAAAGAGATTCACAGTGACAGTACAGGTGGAATGCTTTAACCATCTGAAAGGATTCACTGTGACAGTACAGGTGGAATGCTTTAACTATCTGAAAGGATTCACTGTGACAGTACAGGTGGAATGCTTTAACTATCTGAAAGAGATTCACAGTGACAGTACAGGTGGAATGCTTTAACCATCTGAAAGGGATTCACTGTGACAGTACAGGTGGAATGCTTTAACTATCTGAAAGAGATTCACAGTGACAGTACAGGTGGAATGCTTTAACCATCTGAAAGGGATTCACTGTGACAGTACAGGTGGAATGCTTTAACTATCTGAAAGAGATTCACAGTGACAGTACAGGTGGAATGCTTTAACCATCTGAAAGGGATTCACTGTGACAGTACAGGTGGAATGCTTTAACTATCTGAAAGAGATTCACAGTGACAGTACAGGTGGAATGCTTTAACCATCTGAAAGAGATTCACTGTGACAGTACAGGTGGAATGCCTTAACTATCTGAAAGAGATTCACAGTGACAGTACAGGTGGAATGATTTAACCATCTGAAAGAGATTCACTGTGACAGTACAGGTGGAATGCCTTAACTATCTGAAAGAGATTCACTGTGACAGTACAGGTGGAATGCCTTAACCATCTGAAAGGGATTCACAGTGACAGTACAGGTGGAATGCCTTAACTATCTGAAAGAGATTCACTGTGACAGTACAGGTGGAATGCTTTAACTATCTGAAAGAGATTCACAGTGACAGTACAGGTGGAATGCTTTAACTATCTGAAAGAGATTCACAGTGACAGTACAGGTGGAATGCCTTAACCATCTGAAAGAGATTCACTGTGACAGTACAGGTGGAATGCCTTAACTATCTGAAAGAGATTCACAGTGACAGTACAGGTGGAATGCTTTAACCATCTGAAAGAGATTCACTGTGACAGTACAGGTGGAATGCTTTAACCATCTGAAAGAGATTCACAGTGACAGTACAGGTGGAATGCTTTAACCATCTGAAAGAGATTCACAGTGACAGTACAGGTGGAATGCTTTAACCATCTGAAAGGGATTCACAGTGACAGTACAGGTGGAATGCTTTAACTATCTGAAAGAGATTCACTGTGACAGTACAGGTGGAATGCCTTAACTATCTGAAAGAGATTCACAGTGACAGTACAGGTGGAATGATTTAACCATCTGAAAGAGATTCACTGTGACAGTACAGGTGGAATGCTTTAACCATCTGAAAGAGATTCACTGTGACAGTACAGGTGGAATGCTTTAACCATCTGAAAGAGATTCACAGTGACAGTACAGGTGGAATGCTTTAACCATCTGAAAGAGATTCACAGTGACAGTACAGGCGGAATGCTTTAACCATCTGAAAGAGATTCACAGTGACAGTACAGGTGGAATGCTTTAACTATCTGAAAGAGATTCACTGTGACAGTACAGGTGGAATGCCTTAACTATCTGAAAGAGATTCACAGTGACAGTACAGGTGGAATGATTTAACCATCTGAAAGAGATTCACTGTGACAGTACAGGTGGAATGCCTTAACTATCTGAAAGAGATTCACAGTGACAGTACAGGTGGAATGCTTTAACTATCTGAAAGAGATTCACAGTGACAGTACAGGTGGAATGCTTTAACCATCTGAAAGAGATTCACTGTGACAGTACAGGTGGAATGCTTTAACTATCTGAAAGAGATTCACAGTGACAGTACAGGTGGAATGCTTTAACCATCTGAAAGGGATTCACTGTGACAGTACAGGTGGAATGCTTTAACTATCTGAAAGAGATTCACAGTGACAGTACAGGTGGAATGCTTTAACCATCTGAAAGAGATTCACTGTGACAGTACAGGTGGAATGCCTTAACTATCTGAAAGAGATTCACAGTGACAGTACAGGTGGAATGATTTAACCATCTGAAAGAGATTCACTGTGACAGTACAGGTGGAATGATTTAACCATCTGAAAGGGATTCACAGTGACAGTACAGGTGGAATGCTTTAACTATCTGAAAGAGATTCACAGTGACAGTACAGGTGGAATGCCTTAACCATCTGAAAGAGATTCACTGTGACAGTACAGGTGGAATGCCTTAACCATCTGAAAGAGATTCACTGTGACAGTACAGGTGGAATGCTTTAACTATCTGAAAGAGATTCACAGTGACAGTACAGGTGGAATGCCTTAACTATCTGAAAGAGATTCACTGTGACAGTACAGGTGGAATGCTTTAACTATCTGAAAGAGATTCACAGTGACAGTACAGGTGGAATGCCTTAACTATCTGAAAGGATTCACAGTGACAGTACAGGTGGAATGCCTTAACTATCTGAAAGAGATTCACTGTGACAGTACAGGTGGAATGCCTTAACCATCTGAAAGAGATTCACTGTGACAGTACAGGTGGAATGCCTTAACCATCTGAAAGGATTCACAGTGACAGGACAGGTGGAATGCCTTAACTATCTGAAAGAGATTCACTGTGACAGTACAGGTGGAATGCTTTAACTATCTGAAAGAGATTCACAGTGACAGTACAGGTAGAATGCCTTAACTATCTGAAAGAGATTCACAGTGACAGTACAGGTGGAATGCTTTAACTATCTGAAAGGGATTCACAGTGACAGTACAGGTGGAATGCCTTAACTATCTGAAAGAGATTCACTGTGACAGTACAGGTGGAATGCCTTAACCATCTGAAAGAGATTCACTGTGACAGTACAGGTGGAATGCCTTAACCATCTGAAAGGGATTCACAGTGACAGTACAGGTGGAATGCCTTAACTATCTGAAAGAGATTCACTGTGACAGTACAGGTGGAATGCTTTAACTATCTGAAAGAGATTCACAGTGACAGTACAGGTGGAATGCTTTAACTATCTGAAAGAGATTCACAGTGACAGTACAGGTGGAATGCCTTAACTATCTGAAAGAGATTCACTGTGACAGTACAGGTGGAATGCTTTAACTATCTGAAAGAGATTCACAGTGACAGTACAGGTGGAATGCCTTAACTATCTGAAAGAGATTCACTGTGACACTACAGGTGGAATGCCTTAACTATCTGAAAGAGATTCACAGTGACAGTACAGGTGGAATGCCTTAACTATCTGAAAGAGATTCACTGTGACAGTACAGGTGGAATGCCTTAACCATCTGAAAGAGATTCACTGTGACAGTACAGGTGGAATGCCTTAACTATCTGAAAGAGATTCACAGTGACAGTACAGGTGGAATGCTTTAACCATCTGAAAGAGATTCACTGTGACAGTACAGGTGGAATGCTTTAACCATCTGAAAGAGATTCACAGTGACAGTACAGGTGGAATGCTTTAACCATCTGAAAGAGATTCACAGTGACAGTACAGGTGGAATGCTTTAACCATCTGAAAGAGATTCACTGTGACAGTACAGGTGGAATGCCTTAACTATCTGAAAGAGATTCACTGTGACAGTACAGGTGGAATGCTTTAACTATCTGAAAGAGATTCACAGTGACAGTACAGGTGGAATGCTTTAACCATCTGAAAGGGATTCACTGTGACAGTACAGGTGGAATGCTTTAACTATCTGAAAGAGATTCACAGTGACAGTACAGGTGGAATGCTTTAACCATCTGAAAGGGATTCACTGTGACAGTACAGGTGGAATGCTTTAACTATCTGAAAGAGATTCACAGTGACAGTACAGGTGGAATGCTTTAACCATCTGAAAGAGATTCACTGTGACAGTACAGGTGGAATGCCTTAACTATCTGAAAGAGATTCACAGTGACAGTACAGGTGGAATGATTTAACCATCTGAAAGAGATTCACTGTGACAGTACAGGTGGAATGCCTTAACTATCTGAAAGAGATTCACTGTGACAGTACAGGTGGAATGCCTTAACCATCTGAAAGGGATTCACAGTGACAGTACAGGTGGAATGCCTTAACTATCTGAAAGAGATTCACTGTGACAGTACAGGTGGAATGCTTTAACTATCTGAAAGAGATTCACAGTGACAGTACAGGTGGAATGCTTTAACTATCTGAAAGAGATTCACTGTGACAGTACAGGTGGAATGCTTTAACTATTTGAAAGAGATTCACTGTGACAGTACAGGTGGAATGCTTTAACCATCTGAAAGAGATTCACAGTGACAGTACAGGTGGAATGCCTTAACTATCTGAAAGAGATTCACTGTGACAGTACAGGTGGAATGCCTTAACTATCTGAAAGAGATTCACAGTGACAGTACAGGTGGAATGCCTTAACCATCTGAAAGAGATTCACTGTGACAGTACAGGTGGAATGCCTTAACCATCTGAAAGAGATTCACAGTGACAGTACAGGTGGAATGCCTTAACTATCTGAAAGAGATTCACAGTGACAGTACAGGTGGAATGCTTTAACCATCTGAAAGAGATTCACTGTGACAGTACAGGTGGAATGCTTTAACCATCTGAAAGAGATTCACAGTGACAGTACAGGTGGAATGCTTTAACCATCTGAAAGAGATTCACAGTGACAGTACAGGTGGAATGCTTTAACCATCTGAAAGGGATTCACAGTGACAGTACAGGTGGAATGCTTTAACTATCTGAAAGAGATTCACTGTGACAGTACAGGTGGAATGCCTTAACTATCTGAAAGAGATTCACAGTGACAGTACAGGTGGAATGATTTAACCATCTGAAAGAGATTCACTGTGACAGTACAGGTGGAATGCTTTAACCATCTGAAAGAGATTCACTGTGACAGTACAGGTGGAATGCTTTAACCATCTGAAAGAGATTCACAGTGACAGTACAGGTGGAATGCTTTAACCATCTGAAAGAGATTCACAGTGACAGTACAGGTGGAATGCTTTAACCATCTGAAAGGGATTCACAGTGACAGTACAGGTGGAATGCTTTAACTATCTGAAAGAGATTCACTGTGACAGTACAGGTGGAATGCCTTAACTATCTGAAAGAGATTCACAGTGACAGTACAGGTGGAATGATTTAACCATCTGAAAGAGATTCACTGTGACAGTACAGGTGGAATGCCTTAACTATCTGAAAGAGATTCACAGTGACAGTACAGGTGGAATGCTTTAACTATCTGAAAGAGATTCACAGTGACAGTACAGGTGGAATGCTTTAACCATCTGAAAGGGATTCACTGTGACAGTACAGGTGGAATGCTTTAACTATCTGAAAGAGATTCACAGTGACAGTACAGGTGGAATGCTTTAACCATCTGAAAGGGATTCACTGTGACAGTACAGGTGGAATGCTTTAACTATCTGAAAGAGATTCACAGTGACAGTACAGGTGGAATGCTTTAACCATCTGAAAGAGATTCACTGTGACAGTACAGGTGGAATGCCTTAACTATCTGAAAGAGATTCACAGTGACAGTACAGGTGGAATGATTTAACCATCTGAAAGAGATTCACTGTGACAGTACAAGTGGAATGATTTAACCATCTGAAAGGGATTCACAGTGACAGTACAGGTGGAATGCTTTAACTATCTGAAAGAGATTCACAGTGACAGTACAGGTGGAATGCCTTAACCATCTGAAAGAGATTCACTGTGACAGTACAGGTGGAATGCCTTAACCATCTGAAAGAGATTCACTGTGACAGTACAGGTGGAATGCTTTAACTATCTGAAAGAGATTCACAGTGACAGTACAGGTGGAATGCCTTAACTATCTGAAAGAGATTCACTGTGACAGTACAGGTGGAATGCTTTAACTATCTGAAAGAGATTCACAGTGACAGTACAGGTGGAATGCCTTAACTATCTGAAAGGGATTCACAGTGACAGTACAGGTGGAATGCCTTAACTATCTGAAAGAGATTCACTGTGACAGTACAGGTGGAATGCCTTAACCATCTGAAAGAGATTCACTGTGACAGTACAGGTGGAATGCCTTAACCATCTGAAAGGGATTCACAGTGACAGGACAGGTGGAATGCCTTAACTATCTGAAAGAGATTCACTGTGACAGTACAGGTGGAATGCTTTAACTATCTGAAAGAGATTCACAGTGACAGTACAGGTGGAGTGCCTTAACTATCTGAAAGAGATTCACAGTGACAGTACAGGTGGAATGCTTTAACTATCTGAAAGGGATTCACAGTGACAGTACAGGTGGAATGCCTTAACTATCTGAAAGAGATTCACTGTGACAGTACAGGTGGAATGCCTTAACCATCTGAAAGAGATTCACTGTGACAGTACAGGTGGAATGCCTTAACCATCTGAAAGGGATTCACAGTGACAGTACAGGTGGAATGCCTTAACTATCTGAAAGAGATTCACTGTGACAGTACAGGTGGAATGCTTTAACTATCTGAAAGAGATTCACAGTGACAGTACAGGTGGAATGCTTTAACTATCTGAAAGAGATTCACAGTGACAGTACAGGTGGAATGCCTTAACTATCTGAAAGAGATTCACTGTGACAGTACAGGTGGAATGCTTTAACTATCTGAAAGAGATTCACAGTGACAGTACAGGTGGAATGCCTTAACTATCTGAAAGAGATTCACTGTGACAGTACAGGTGGAATGCCTTAACTATCTGAAAGAGATTCACAGTGACAGTACAGGTGGAATGCCTTAACTATCAGTAACCACAGGTACAGGTGGAATGCCTTAACTATCTGAAAGAGATTCACACTGTGACAGTACAGGTGGAATGTACCTTTAACCATCTGAAAGAGATTCACTGTGACAGTACAGGTGGAATGCTTTAACCATCTGAAAGAGATTCACAGTGACAGTACAGGTGGAATGCCTTAACTATCTGAAAGAGATTCACAGTGACAGTACAGGTGGAATGCTTTAACCATCTGAAAGAGATTCACTGTGACAGTACAGGTGGAATGCTTTAACCATCTGAAAGAGATTCACTGTGACAGTACAGGTGGAATGCTTTAACCATCTGAAAGAGATTCACTGTGACAGTACAGGTGGAATGCTTTAACCATCTGAAAGAGATTCACAGTGACAGTACAGGTGGAATGCTTTAACCATCTGAAAGAGATTCAGTGACAGTACAGGTGGAATGCTTTAACCATCTGAAAGATTCACAGTGACAGTACAGGTGGAATGCTTTAACTATCTGAAAGAGATTCACTGTGACAGTACAGGTGGAATGATTTAACTATCTGAAAGAGATTCACAGTGACAGTACAGGTGGAATGATTTAACCATCTGAAAGAGATTCACTGTGACAGTACAGGTGGAATGCTTTAACTATCTGAAAGAGATTCACAGTGACAGTACAGGTGGAATGCTTTAACTATCTGAAAGAGATTCACAGTGACAGTACAGGTGGAATGCTTTAACCATCTGAAAGGATTCACTGTGACAGTACAGGTGGAATGCTTTAACTATCTGAAAGAGATTCACAGTGACAGTACAGGTGGAATGCTTTAACCATCTGAAAGGGATTCACTGTGACAGTACAGGTGGAATGCTTTAACTATCTGAAAGAGATTCACAGTGACAGTACAGGTGGAATGCTTTAACCATCTGAAAGAGATTCACTGTGACAGTACAGGTGGAATGCCTTAACTATCTGAAAGAGATTCACAGTGACAGTACAGGTGGAATGATTTAACCATCTGAAAGAGATTCACTGTGACAGTACAGGTGGAATGCCTTAACTATCTGAAAGAGATTCACAGTGACAGTACAGGTGGAATGCTTTAACCATCTGAAAGAGATTCACTGTGACAGTACAGGTGGAATGCCTTAACTATCTGAAAGAGATTCACAGTGACAGTACAGGTGGAATGATTTAACCATCTGAAAGAGATTCACTGTGACAGTACAGGTGGAATGCCTTAACTATCTGAAAGAGATTCACAGTGACAGTACAGGTGGAATGATTTAACCATCTGAAAGGGATTCACAGTGACAGTACAGGTGGAATGCTTTAACTATCTGAAATCTGAAAGAGATTCACAGTGACAGTACAGGTGGAATATCTTAACCATCTGAAAGAGATTCACTGTGACAGTACAGGTGGAATGCCTTAACCATCTGAAAGAGATTCACTGTGACAGTCAGGTGGAATGCTTTAACTAAAGAGATTCACAGTGACAGTACAGGTGGAATGCCTTAACTATCTGAAAGAGATTCACTGTGACAGTACAGGTGGAATGCTTTAACTATCTGAAAGAGATTCACAGTGACAGTACAGGTGGAATGCCTTAACTATCTGAAAGGGATCTGAAAGAGATTCTGAAAGAGATTCACTGTGACAGTACAGGTGGAATGCCTTAACCATCTGAAAGAGATTCACTGTGACAGTACAGGTGGGCCTTAACCATCTGAAAGGGCAGTGACAGTTGGAACTATCTGAAAGAGATTCACTGTGACAGTACAGGTGGAATGCTTTAACTATCTGAAAGAGATTCACAGTGACAGTACAGGTGGAATGCTTTAACCATCTGAAAGGGATTCACTGTGACAGTACAGGTGGAATGCTTTAACTATCTGAAAGAGATTCACAGTGACAGTACAGGTGGAATGCTATAACCATCTGAAAGGGATTCACTGTGACAGTACAGGTGGAATGCTTTAACTATCTGAAAGAGATTCACAGTGACAGTACAGGTGGAATGCCTTAACTATCTGAAAGAGATTCACTGTGACAGTACAGGTGGAATGCTTTAACTATCTGAAAGAGATTCACAGTGACAGTACAGGTGGAATGCTTTAACTATCTGAAAGAGATTCACAGTGACAGTACAGGTGGAATGCCTTAACTATCTGAAAGAGATTCACTGTGACAGTACAGGTGGAATGCTTTAACTATCTGAAAGAGATTCACAGTGACAGTACAGGTGGAATGCCTTAACTATCTGAAAGAGATTCACTGTGACAGTACAGGTGGAATGCCTTAACTATCTGAAAGAGATTCACAGTGACAGTACAGGTGGAATGCCTTAACTATCTGAAAGAGATTCACTGTGACAGTACAGGTGGAATGCCTTAACCATCTGAAAGAGATTCACTGTGACAGTACAGGTGGAATGCCTTAACTATCTGAAAGAGATTCACAGTGACAGTACAGGTGGAATGCTTTAACCATCTGAAAGAGATTCACTGTGACAGTACAGGTGGAATGCTTTAACCATCTGAAAGAGATTCACAGTGACAGTACAGGTGGAATGCTTTAACCATCTGAAAGAGATTCTGACAGTAAGAATGCTTTAACCATCTGAAAGGGATTCACAGTGACAGTACAGGTGGAATGCTTTAACTATCTGAAAGAGATTCACTGTGACAGTACAGGTGGAATGCCTTAACTATCTGAAAGAGATTCACAGTGACAGTACAGGTGGAATGATTTAACCATCTGAAAGAGATTCACTGTGACAGTACAGGTGGAATGCTTTAACCATCTGAAAGAGATTCACTGTGACAGTACAGGTGGAATGCTTTAACCATCTGAAAGAGATTCACTGTGACAGTACAGGTGGAATGCCTTAACTATCTGAAAGAGATTCACAGTGACAGTACAGGTGGAATGATTTAACCATCTGAAAGAGATTCACTGTGACAGTACAGGTGGAATGCCTTAACTATCTGAAAGAGATTCACTGTGACAGTACAGGTGGAATGATTTAACCATCTGAAAGGATTCACAGTGACAGTACAGGTGGAATGCTTTAACTATCTGAAAGAGATTCACAGTGACAGTACAGGTGGAATATCTTAACCATCTGAAAGAGATTCACTGTGACAGTACAGGTGGAATGCCTTAACCATCTGAAAGAGATTCACTGTGACAGTACAGGTGGAATGCTTTAACTATCTGAAAGAGATTCACAGTGACAGTACAGGTGGAATGCCTTAACTATCTGAAAGAGATTCACTGTGACAGTACAGGTGGAATGCTTTAACTATCTGAAAGAGATTCACAGTGACAGTACAGGTGGAATGCCTTAACTATCTGAAAGGGATTCACAGTGACAGTACAGGTGGAATGCCTTAACTATCTGAAAGAGATTCACTGTGACAGTACAGGTGGAATGCCTTAACCATCTGAAAGGGATTCACAGTGACAGGACAGGTGGAATGCCTTAACTATCTGAAAGAGATTCACTGTGACAGTACAGGTGGAATGCTTTAACTATCTGAAAGAGATTCACAGTGACAGTACAGGTGGAATGCCTTAACTATCTGAAAGAGATTCAGTGACAGTACAGGTGGAATGCTTTAACTATCTGAAAGGATTGTGACAGTACAGGTGGAATGCCTTAACTATCTGAAAGAGATTCACTGTGACAGTACAGGTGGAATGCCTTAACCATCTGAAAGAGATTCACTGTGACAGTACAGGTGGAATGCCTTAACCATCTGAAAGGGATTCACAGTGACAGTACAGGTGGAATGCCTTAACTATCTGAAAGAGATTCACTGTGACAGTACAGGTGGAATGCTTTAACTATCTGAAAGAGATTCACAGTGACAGTACAGGTGGAATGCTTTAACTATCTGAAAGACATTCACAGTGACAGTACAGGTGGAATGCCTTAACTATCTGAAAGAGATTCACTGTGACAGTACAGGTGGAATGCTTTAACTATCTGAAAGAGATTCACAGTGACAGTACAGGTGGAATGCCTTAACTATCTGAAAGAGATTCACTGTGACAGTACAGGTGGAATGCTTTAACTATCTGAAAGAGATTCACAGTGACAGTACAGGTGGAATGCCTTAACTATCTGAAAGAGATTCACAGTGACAGTACAGGTGGAATGCCTTAACTATCTGAAAGAGATTCACTGTGACAGTACAGGTGGAATGCCTTAACCATCTGAAAGAGATTCACTGTGACAGTACAGGTGGAATGCCTTAACTATCTGAAAGAGATTCACAGTGACAGTACAGGTGGAATGCTTTAACCATCTGAAAGAGATTCACTGTGACAGTACAGGTGGAATGCTTTAACCATCTGAAAGAGATTCACAGTGACAGTACAGGTGGAATGCTTTAACCATCTGAAAGAGATTCACAGTGACAGTACAGGTGGAATGCTTTAACCATCTGAAAGGGATTCACAGTGACAGTACAGGTGGAATGCTTTAACTATCTGAAAGAGATTCACAGTGACAGTACAGGTGGAATGCCTTAACTATCTGAAAGAGATTCACAGTGACAGTACAGGTGGAATGATTTAACCATCTGAAAGAGATTCACTGTGACAGTACAGGTGGAATGCTTTAACCATCTGAAAGAGATTCACTGTGACAGTACAGGTGGAATGCTTTAACCATCTGAAAGAGATTCACAGTGACAGTACAGGTGGAATGCTTTAACCATCTGAAAGAGATTCACAGTGACAGTACAGGTGGAATGCTTTAACCATCTGAAAGGGATTCACAGTGACAGTACAGGTGGAATGCTTTAACTTTCTGAAAGAGATTCACTGTGACAGTACAGGTGGAATGCCTTAACTATCTGAAAGAGATTCACAGTGACAGTACAGGTGGAATGATTTAACCATCTGAAAGAGATTCACTGTGACAGTACAGGTGGAATGCCTTAACTATCTGAAAGAGATTCACAGTGACAGTACAGGTGGAATGCTTTAACTATCTGAAAAGAGTGAGTACAGGTGGAATGATTTAACCATCTGAAAGAGATTCACTGTGACAGTACAGGTGGAATGCTTTAACCATCTGAAAGAGATTCACTGTGACAGTACAGGTGGAATGCTTTAACCATCTGAAAGAGATTCACAGTGACAGTCAGGTGGAATGCTTTAACCATCTGAAAGAGATTCACAGTGACAGTACAGGTGGAATGCTTTAACCATCTGAAAGGGATTCACAGTGACAGTACAGGTGGAATGCTTTAACTATCTGAAAGAGATTCACTGTCAGTACAGGTGGATCAGATTCACAGTGACAGTACAGGTGGAATGATTTAACCATCTGAAGAGATTCACTGTGACAGTACAGGTGGAATGCCTTAACTATCTGAAAGAGATTCACAGTGACAGTACAGGTGGAATGATTTAACCATCTGAAAGAGATTCACTGTGACAGTACAGGTGGAATGCCTTAACTATCTGAAAGAGATTCACTGTGACAGTACAGGTGGAATGATTTAACCATCTGAAAGGGATTCACAGTGACAGTACAGGTGGAATGCCTTAACTATCTGAAAGAGATTCACAGTGACAGTACAGGTGGAATGCTTTAACTATCTGAAAGAGATTCACAGTGACAGTACAGGTGGAATACTTTAACCATCTGAAAGGGATTCACTGTGACAGTACAGGTGGAATGCTTTAACTATCTGAAAGAGATTCACAGTGACAGTACAGGTGGAATGCTTTAACCATCTGAAAGAGATTCACTGTGACAGTACAGGTGGAATGCCTTAACTATCTGAAAGAGATTCACAGTGACAGTACAGGTGGAATGATTTAACCATCTGAAAGAGATTCACTGTGACAGTACAGGTGGAATGCCTTAACTATCTGAAAGAGATTCACTGTGACAGTACAGGTGGAATGATTTAACCATCTGAAAGGGATTCACAGTGACAGTACAGGTGGAATGCTTTAACTATCTGAAAGAGATTCACAGTGACAGTACAGGTGGAATATCTTAACCATCTGAAAGAGATTCACTGTGACAGTACAGGTGGAATGCCTTAACCATCTGAAAGAGATTCACTGTGACAGTACAGGTGGAATGCTTTAACTATCTGAAAGAGATTCACAGTGACAGTACAGGTGGAATGCCTTAACTATCTGAAAGAGATTCACTGTGACAGTACAGGTGGAATGCTTTAACTATCTGAAAGAGATTCACAGTGACAGTACAGGTGGAATGCCTTAACTATCTGAAAGGGATTCACAGTGACAGTACAGGTGGAATGCCTTAACTATCTGAAAGAGATTCACTGTGACAGTACAGGTGGAATGCCTTAACCATCTGAAAGGGATTCACAGTGACAGTACAGGTGGAATGCTTTAACTATCTGAAAGAGATTCAGTGACAGTGAATACTTTAACCATCTGAAAGGGATTCACTGTGACAGTACAGGTGGAATGCTTTAACTATCTGAAAGAGATTCACAGTGACAGTACAGGTGGAATGCTTTAAATCTGAAAGAGATTCAGTGACAGTACAGGTGGAAGATTTAACCATCTGAAAGAGATTCACTGTGACAGTACAGGTGGAATGCTTTAACTATCTGAAAGAGATTCACAGTGACAGTACAGGTGGAATGCTTTAACCATCTGAAAGAGATTCACTGTGACAGTACAGGTGGAATGCCTTAACTATCTGAAAGAGATTCACAGTGACAGTACAGGTGGAATGATTTAACCATCTGAAAGAGATTCACTGTGACAGTACAGGTGGAATGCCTTAACTATCTGAAAGAGATTCACTGTGACAGTACAGGTGGAATGATTTAACCATCTGAAAGGGATTCACAGTGACAGTACAGGTGGAATGCCTTAACTATCTGAAAGAGATTCACAGTGACAGTACAGGTGGAATGCTTTAACTATCTGAAAGAGATTCACAGTGACAGTACAGGTGGAATACTTTAACCATCTGAAAGGGATTCACTGTGACAGTACAGGTGGAATGCTTTAACTATCTGAAAGAGATTCACAGTGACAGTACAGGTGGAATGCTTTAACCATCTGAAAGAGATTCACTGTGACAGTACAGGTGGAATGCCTTAACTATCTGAAAGAGATTCACAGTGACAGTACAGGTGGAATGATTTAACCATCTGAAAGAGATTCACTGTGACAGTACAGGTGGAATGCCTTAACTATCTGAAAGAGATTCACTGTGACAGTACAGGTGGAATGATTTAACCATCTGAAAGGGATTCACAGTGACAGTACAGGTGGAATGCTTTAACTATCTGAAAGAGATTCACAGTGACAGTACAGGTGGAATATCTTAACCATCTGAAAGAGATTCACTGTGACAGTACAGGTGGAATGCCTTAACCATCTGAAAGAGATTCACTGTGACAGTACAGGTGGAATGCTTTAACTATCTGAAAGAGATTCACAGTGACAGTACAGGTGGAATGCCTTAACTATCTGAAAGAGATTCACTGTGACAGTACAGGTGGAATGCTTTAACTATCTGAAAGAGATTCACAGTGACAGTACAGGTGGAATGCCTTAACTATCTGAAAGGGATTCACAGTGACAGTACAGGTGGAATGCCTTAACTATCTGAAAGAGATTCACTGTGACAGTACAGGTGGAATGCCTTAACCATCTGAAAGAGATTCACTGTGACAGTACAGGTGGAATGCCTTAACCATCTGAAAGGGATTCACAGTGACAGTACAGGTGGAATGCTTTAACTATCTGAAAGAGATTCACAGTGACAGTACAGGTGGAATACTTTAACCATCTGAAAGGGATTCACTGTGACAGTACAGGTGGAATGCTTTAACTATCTGAAAGAGATTCACAGTGACAGTACAGGTGGAATGCTTTAACCATCTGAAAGAGATTCACAGTGACAGTACAGGTGGAATGATTTAACCATCTGAAAGAGATTCACTGTGACAGTACAGGTGGAATGCCTTAACTATCTGAAAGAGATTCACAGTGACAGTACAGGTGGAATGCTTTAACTATCTGAAAGAGATTCACAGTGACAGTACAGGTGGAATGATTTAACCATCTGAAAGAGATTCACTGTGACAGTACAGGTGGAATGCTTTAACCATCTGAAAGAGATTCACTGTGACAGTACAGGTGGAATGCTTTAACCATCTGAAAGAGATTCACAGTGACAGTACAGGTGGAATGCTTTAACCATCTGAAAGAGATTCACAGTGACAGTACAGGTGGAATGCTTTAACCATCTGAAAGGGATTCACAGTGACAGTACAGGTGGAATGCTTTAACTTTCTGAAAGAGATTCACTGTGACAGTACAGGTGGAATGCCTTAACTATCTGAAAGAGATTCACAGTGACAGTACAGGTGGAATGATTTAACCATCTGAAAGAGATTCACTGTGACAGTACAGGTGGAATGCCTTAACTATCTGAAAGAGATTCACAGTGACAGTACAGGTGGAATGCTTTAACTATCTGAAAGAGATTCACAGTGACAGTACAGGTGGAATGCTTTAACCATCTGAAAGGGATTCACTGTGACAGTACAGGTGGAATGCTTTAACTATCTGAAAGAGATTCACAGTGACAGTACAGGTGGAATGCTTTAACCATCTGAAAGGGATTCACTGTGACAGTACAGGTGGAATGCTTTAACTATCTGAAAGAGATTCACAGTGACAGTACAGGTGGAATGCTTTAACCATCTGAAAGAGATTCACTGTGACAGTACAGGTGGAATGCCTTAACTATCTGAAAGAGATTCACAGTGACAGTACAGGTGGAATGATTTAACCATCTGAAAGAGATTCACTGTGACAGTACAGGTGGAATGCCTTAACTATCTGAAAGAGATTCACTGTGACAGTACAGGTGGAATGATTTAACCATCTGAAAGGATTCACAGTGACAGTACAGGTGGAATGCCTTAACTATCTGAAAGAGATTCACAGTGACAGTACAGGTGGAATGCTTTAACTATCTGAAAGAGATTCACAGTGACAGTACAGGTGGAATACTTTAACCATCTGAAAGGGATTCACTGTGACAGTACAGGTGGAATGCTTTAACTATCTGAAAGAGATTCACAGTGACAGTACAGGTGGAATGCTTTAACCATCTGAAAGAGATTCACTGTGACAGTACAGGTGGAATGCCTTAACTATCTGAAAGAGATTCACAGTGACAGTACAGGTGGAATGATTTAACCATCTGAAAGAGATTCACTGTGACAGTACAGGTGGAATGCCTTAACCATCTGAAAGGGATTCACAGTGACAGTACAGGTGGAATGCTTTAACTATCTGAAAGAGATTCACAGTGACAGTACAGGTGGAATACTTTAACCATCTGAAAGGGATTCACTGTGACAGTACAGGTGGAATGCTTTAACTATCTGAAAGAGATTCACTGACAGTACAGGTGGAATGCTTTAACCATCTGAAAGAGATTCACTGTGACAGTACAGGTGGAATGCCTTAACTATCTGAAAGAGATTCACAGTGACAGTACAGGTGGAATGATTTAACCATCTGAAAGAGATTCACTGTGACAGTACAGGTGGAATGCCTTAACTATCTGAAAGAGATTCACTGTGACAGTACAGGTGGAATGATTTAACCATCTGAAAGGGATTCACAGTGACAGTACAGGTGGAATGCTTTAACTATCTGAAAGAGATTCACAGTGACAGTACAGGTGGAATATCTTAACCATCTGAAAGAGATTCACTGTGACAGTACAGGTGGAATGCCTTAACCATCTGAAAGAGATTCACTGTGACAGTACAGGTGGAATGCTTTAACTATCTGAAAGAGATTCACAGTGACAGTACAGGTGGAATGCCTTAACTATCTGAAAGAGATTCACTGTGACAGTACAGGTGGAATGCTTTAACTATCTGAAAGAGATTCACAGTGACAGTACAGGTGGAATGCCTTAACTATCTGAAAGGGATTCACAGTGACAGTACAGGTGGAATGCCTTAACTATCTGAAAGAGATTCACTGTGACAGTACAGGTGGAATGCCTTAACCATCTGAAAGAGATTCACTGTGACAGTACAGGTGGAATGCCTTAACCATCTGAAAGGGATTCACAGTGACAGTACAGGTGGAATGCCTTAACTATCTGAAAGAGATTCACTGTGACAGTACAGGTGGAATGCCTTAACTATCTGAAAGAGATTCACTGTGACAGTACAGGTGGAAATTTAACCATCTGAAAGGGATTCACAGTGACAGTACAGGTGGAATGCTTTAACTATCTGAAAGAGATTCACAGTGACAGTACAGGTGGAATATCTTAACCATCTGAAAGAGATTCACTGTGACAGTACAGGTGGAATGCCTTAACCATCTGAAAGAGATTCACTGTGACAGTACAGGTGGAATGCTTTAACTATCTGAAAGAGATTCACTGTGACAGTACAGGTGGAATGCTTTAACTATCTGAAAGAGATTCACTGTGACAGTACAGGTGGAATGCTTTAACTATCTGAAAGAGATTCACTGTGACAGTACAGGTGGAATGCCTTAACTATCTGAAAGAGATTCACAGTGACAGTACAGGTGGAATGCCTTAACTATCTGAAAGAGATTCACTGTGACAGTACAGGTGGAATGCCTTAACCATCTGAAAGAGATTCACTGTGACAGTACAGGTGGAATGCCTTAACCATCTGAAAGAGATTCACAGTGACAGTACAGGTGGAATGCTTTAACTATCTGAAAGAGATTCACAGTGACAGTACAGGTGGAATACTTTAACCATCTGAAAGGGATTCACTGTGACAGTACAGGTGGAATGCTTTAACTATCTGAAAGAGATTCACAGTGACAGTACAGGTGGAATGCTTTAACCATCTGAAAGAGATTCACAGTGACAGTACAGGTGGAATGATTTAACCATCTGAAAGAGATTCACTGTGACAGTACAGGTGGAATGCCTTAACTATCTGAAAGAGATTCACAGTGACAGTACAGGTGGAATGCTTTAACTATCTGAAAGAGATTCACAGTGACAGTACAGGTGGAATGATTTAACCATCTGAAAGAGATTCACTGTGACAGTACAGGTGGAATGCTTTAACCATCTGAAAGAGATTCACTGTGACAGTACAGGTGGAATGCTTTAACCATCTGAAAGAGATTCACAGTGACAGTACAGGTGGAATGCTTTAACCATCTGAAAGAGATTCACAGTGACAGTACAGGTGGAATGCTTTAACCATCTGAAAGGGATTCACAGTGACAGTACAGGTGGAATGCTTTAACTATCTGAAAGAGATTCACTGTGACAGTACAGGTGGAATGCCTTAACTATCTGAAAGAGATTCACAGTGACAGTACAGGTGGAATGATTTAACCATCTGAAAGAGATTCACTGTGACAGTACAGGTGGAATGCCTTAACTATCTGAAAGAGATTCACAGTGACAGTACAGGTGGAATGCTTTAACTATCTGAAAGAGATTCACAGTGACAGTACAGGTGGAATGCTTTAACCATCTGAAAGGGATTCACTGTGACAGTACAGGTGGAATGCTTTAACTATCTGAAAGAGATTCACAGTGACAGTACAGGTGGAATGCTTTAACCATCTGAAAGGGATTCACTGTGACAGTACAGGTGGAATGCTTTAACTATCTGAAAGAGATTCACAGTGACAGTACAGGTGGAATGCTTTAACCATCTGAAAGAGATTCACTGTGACAGTACAGGTGGAATGCCTTAACTATCTGAAAGAGATTCACAGTGACAGTACAGGTGGAATGATTTAACCATCTGAAAGAGATTCACTGTGACAGTACAGGTGGAATTCACTGTGACAGTACAGGTGGAATGATTTAACCATCTGAAAGAGATTCACAGTGACAGTACAGGTGGAATGCCTTAACTATCTGAAAGAGATTCACAGTGACAGTACAGGTGGAATGCTTTAACTATCTGAAAGAGATTCACAGTGACAGTACAGGTGGAATACTTTAACCATCTGAAAGGATTCACTGTGACAGTACAGGTGGAATGCTTTAACTATCTGAAAGAGATTCACAGTGACAGTACAGGTGGAATGCTTTAACCATCTGAAAGAGATTCACTGTGACAGTACAGGTGGAATGCCTTAACTATCTGAAAGAGATTCACAGTGACAGTACAGGTGGAATGATTTAAATCTGAAAGAGATTCACTGTGACATCTGCCTTAACCATCTGAAAGGGATTCACAGTGACAGTACAGGTGGAATGCTTTAACTATCTGAAAGAGATTCACAGTGACAGTACAGGTGGAATACTTTAACCATCTGAAAGGGATTCACTGTGACAGTACAGGTGGAATGCTTTAACTATCTGAAAGAGATTCACAGTGACAGTACAGGTGGAATGCTTTAACCATCTGAAAGAGATTCACTGTGACAGTACAGGTGGAATGCCTTAACTATCTGAAAGAGATTCACAGTGACAGTACAGGTGGAATGATTTAACCATCTGAAAGAGATTCACTGTGACAGTACAGGTGGAATTAACTATCTGAAAGAGATTCACTGTGACAGTACAGGTGGAATGATTTAACCATCTGAAAGGGATTCACAGTGACAGTACAGGTGGAATGCTTTAACTATCTGAAAGAGATTCACAGTGACAGTACAGGTGGAATATCTTAACCATCTGAAAGAGATTCACTGTGACAGTACAGGTGGAATGCCTTAACCATCTGAAAGAGATTCACTGTGACAGTACAGGTGGAATGCTTTAACTATCTGAAAGAGATTCACAGTGACAGTACAGGTGGAATGCCTTAACTATCTGAAAGAGATTCACTGTGACAGTACAGGTGGAATGCCTTAACCATCTGAAAGAGATTCACTGTGACAGTACAGGTGGAATGCCTTAACCATCTGAAAGGGATTCACAGTGACAGTACAGGTGGAATGCCTTAACTATCTGAAAGAGATTCACTGTGACAGTACAGGTGGAATGCCTTAACTATCTGAAAGAGATTCACTGTGACAGTACAGGTGGAATGCTTTAACTATCTGAAAGAGATTCACAGTGACAGTACAGGTGGAATGCTTTAACTATCTGAAAGAGATTCACAGTGACAGTACAGGTGGAATGCCTTAACTATCTGAAAGAGATTCACTGTGACAGTACAGGTGGAATGCTTTAACTATCTGAAAGAGATTCACAGTGACAGTACAGGTGGAATGCCTTAACTATCTGAAAGAGATTCACTGTGACAGTACAGGTGGAATGCTTTAACTATCTGAAAGAGATTCACAGTGACAGTACAGGTGGAATGCTTTAACCATCTGAAAGAGATTCACTGTGACAGTACAGGTGGAATGCCTTAACTGATCTGAAAGAGATTCACAGTGACAGTACAGGTGGAATGATTTAACCATCTGAAAGAGATTCACTGTGACAGTACAGGTGGAATGCCTTAACTATCTGAAAGAGATTCACTGTGACAGTACAGGTGGAATGATTTAACCATCTAACAGTGACATCTGCTTTAAATCTGAAAGAGATTCACAGTGACAGTACAGGTGGAATATCTTAACCATCTGAAAGAGATTCACTGTGACAGTACAGGTGGAATGCCTTAACCATCTGAAAGAGATTCACTGTGACAGTACAGGTGGAATGCTTTAACTATCTGAAAGAGATTCACAGTGACAGTACAGGTGGAATGCCTTAACTATCTGAAAGAGATTCACTGTGACAGTACAGGTGGAATGCTTTAACTATCTGAAAGAGATTCACAGTGACAGTACAGGTGGAATGCCTTAACTATCTGAAAGGGATTCACAGTCAGTACAGGTGGAATGCCTTAACTATCTGAAAGAGATTCACTGTGACAGTACAGGTGGAATGCCTTAACCATCTGAAAGAGATTCACTGTGACAGTACAGGTGGAATGCCTTAACCATCTGAAAGAGATTCACAGTGACAGTACAGGTGGAATGCCTTAACTATCTGAAAGAGATTCACTGTGACAGTACAGGTGGAATGCCTTAACTATCTGAAAGAGATTCACTGTGACAGTACAGGTGGAATGCTTTAACTATCTGAAAGAGATTCACAGTGACAGTACAGGTGGAATGCTTTAACTATCTGAAAGAGATTCACAGTGACAGTACAGGTGGAATGCCTTAACTATCTGAAAGAGATTCACAGTGACAGTACAGGTGGAATGCCTTAACTATCTGAAAGAGATTCACTGAAAGAGATTGTGACAGTACAGGTGGAATGCCTTAACCATCTGAAAGAGATTCACTGTGACAGTACAGGTGGAATGATCTGAAAGAGATTCACAGTGACAGTACAGGTGGAATGCTTTAACCATCTGAAAGAGATTCACTGTGACAGTACAGGTGGAATGCTTTAACCATCTGAAAGAGATTCACAGTGACAGTACAGGTGGAATGCCTTAACTATCTGAAAGAGATTCACAGTGACAGTACAGGTGGAATGCTTTAACTATCTGAAAGAGATTCACAGTGACAGTACAGGTGGAATACTTTAACCATCTGAAAGGGATTCACTGTGATAGTACAGGTGGAATGCTTTAACTATCTGAAAGAGATTCACAGTGACAGTACAGGTGGAATGCTTTAACCATCTGAAAGAGATTCACTGTGACAGTACAGGTGGAATGCCTTAACTATCTGAAAGAGATTCACAGTGACAGTACAGGTGGAATGATTTAACCATCTGAAAGAGATTCACTGTGACAGTACAGGTGGAATGCCTTAACTATCTGAAAGAGATTCACAGTGACAGTACAGGTGGAATGATTTAACATCTGAAAGAGATTCACTGTGACAAAGGAATGCCTTAACCATCTGAAAGAGATTCACTGTGACAGTACAGGTGGAATGCCTTAACCATCTGAAAGGGATTCACAGTGACAGTACAGGTGGAATGCTTTAACTATCTGAAAGAGATTCACAGTGACAGTACAGGTGGAATACTTTAACCATCTGAAAGGGATTCACTGTGACAGTACAGGTGGAATGCTTTAACTATCTGAAAGAGATTCACAGTGACAGTACAGGTGGAATGCTTTAACCATCTGAAAGGGATTCACAGTGACAGTACAGGTGGAATGCTTTAACTATCTGAAAGAGATTCACAGTGACAGTACAGGTGGAATACTTTAACCATCTGAAAGGGATTCACTGTGACAGTACAGGTGGAATGCTTTAACTATCTGAAAGAGATTCACAGTGACAGTACAGGTGGAATGCTTTAACCATCTGAAAGAGATTCACTGTGACAGTACAGGTGGAATGCCTTAACTATCTGAAAGAGATTCACAGTGACAGTACAGGTGGAATGATTTAACCATCTGAAAGAGATTCACTGTGACAGTACAGGTGGAATGCCTTAACTATCTGAAAGAGATTCACTGTGACAGTACAGGTGGAATGATTTAACCATCTGAAAGGGATTCACAGTGACAGTACAGGTGGAATGCTTTAACTATCTGAAAGAGATTCACAGTGACAGTACAGGTGGAATATCTTAACCATCTGAAAGAGATTCACTGTGACAGTACAGGTGGAATGCCTTAACCATCTGAAAGAGATTCACTGTGACAGTACAGGTGGAATGCTTTAACTATCTGAAAGAGATTCACAGTGACAGTACAGGTGGAATGCCTTAACTATCTGAAAGAGATTCACTGTGACAGTACAGGTGGAATGCTTTAACTATCTGAAAGAGATTCACAGTGACAGTACAGGTGGAATGCCTTAACTATCTGAAAGGGATTCACAGTGACAGTACAGGTGGAATGCCTTAACTATCTGAAAGAGATTCACTGTGACAGTACAGGTGGAATGCCTTAACCATCTGAAAGAGATTCACTGTGACAGTACAGGTGGAATGCCTTAACCATCTGAAAGGGATTCACAGTGACAGTACAGGTGGAATGCCTTAACTATCTGAAAGAGATTCACTGTGACAGTACAGGTGGAATGCCTTAACTATCTGAAAGAGATTCACTGTGACAGTACAGGTGGAATGCTTTAACTATCTGAAAGAGATTCACAGTGACAGTACAGGTGGAATGCTTTAACTATCTGAAAGAGATTCACAGTGACAGTACAGGTGGAATGCCTTAACTATCTGAAAGAGATTCACTGTGACAGTACAGGTGGAATGCTTTAACTATCTGAAAGAGATTCACAGTGACAGTACAGGTGGAATGCCTTAACTATCTGAAAGAGATTCACTGTGACACTACAGGTGGAATGCCTTAACTATCTGAAAGAGATTCACAGTGACAGTACAGGTGGAATGCCTTAACTATCTGAAAGAGATTCACTGTGACAGTACAGGTGGAATCTTAACCATCTGAAAGAGATTCACTGTGACAGTACAGGTGGAATGCCTTAACTATCTGAAAGAGATTCACAGTGACAGTACAGGTGGAATGCTTTAACCATCTGAAAGAGATTCACTGTGACAGTACAGGTGGAATGCTTTAACCATCTGAAAGAGATTCACAGTGACAGTACAGGTGGAATGCTTTAACTATCTGAAAGAGATTCACAGTGACAGTACAGGTGGAATGCTTTAACTATCTGAAAGAGATTCACAGTGACAGTACAGGTGGAATACTTTAACCATCTGAAAGGGATTCACTGTGATAGTACAGGTGGAATGCTTTAACTATCTGAAAGAGATTCACAGTGACAGTACAGGTGGAATGCTTTAACCATCTGAAAGAGATTCACTGTGACAGTACAGGTGGAATGCCTTAACTATCTGAAAGAGATTCACAGTGACAGTACAGGTGGAATGATTTAACCATCTGAAAGAGATTCACTGTGACAGTACAGGTGGAATGCCTTAACTATCTGAAAGAGATTCACTGTGACAGTACAGGTGGAATGATTTAACCATCTGAAAGGGATTCACAGTGACAGTACAGGTGGAATGCTTTAACTATCTGAAAGAGATTCACAGTGACAGTACAGGTGGAATATCTTAACCATCTGAAAGAGATTCACTGTGACAGTACAGGTGGAATGCCTTAACCATCTGAAAGAGATTCACTGTGACAGTACAGGTGGAATGCTTTAACTATCTGAAAGAGATTCACAGTGACAGTACAGGTGGAATGCCTTAACTATCTGAAAGAGATTCACTGTGACAGTACAGGTGGAATGCTTTAACTATCTGAAAGAGATTCACAGTGACAGTACAGGTGGAATGCCTTAACTATCTGAAAGGGATTCACAGTGACAGTACAGGTGGAATGCCTTAACTATCTGAAAGAGATTCACTGTGACAGTACAGGTGGAATGCCTTAACCATCTGAAAGAGATTCACTGTGACAGTACAGGTGGAATGCCTTAACCATCTGAAAGGGATTCACAGTGACAGTACAGGTGGAATGCTTTAACTATCTGAAAGAGATTCACAGTGACAGTACAGGTGGAATACTTTAACCATCTGAAAGGGATTCACTGTGACAGTACAGGTGGAATGCTTTAACTATCTGAAAGAGATTCACAGTGACAGTACAGGTGGAATGCTTTAACCATCTGAAAGAGATTCACTGTGACAGTACAGGTGGAATGCCTTAACTATCTGAAAGAGATTCACAGTGACAGTACAGGTGGAATGATTTAACCATCTGAAAGAGATTCACTGTGACAGTACAGGTGGAATGCCTTAACTATCTGAAAGAGATTCACTGTGACAGTACAGGTGGAATGATTTAACCATCTGAAAGGGATTCACAGTGACAGTACAGGTGGAATGCTTTAACTATCTGAAAGAGATTCACAGTGACAGTACAGGTGGAATATCTTAACCATCTGAAAGAGATTCACTGTGACAGTACAGGTGGAATGCCTTAACCATCTGAAAGAGATTCACTGTGACAGTACAGGTGGAATGCTTTAACTATCTGAAAGAGATTCACTGTGACAGTACAGGTGGAATGCCTTAACTATATGAAAGAGATTCACTGTGACAGTACAGGTGGAATGCTTTAACTATCTGAAAGAGATTCACAGTGACAGTACAGGTGGAATGCCTTAACTATCTGAAAGAGATTCACTGTGACAGTACAGGTGGAATGCCTTAACCATCTGAAAGAGATTCACTGTGACAGTACAGGTGGAATGCCTTAACTATCTGAAAGAGATTCACAGTGACAGTACAGGTGGAATGCTTTAACCATCTGAAAGAGATTCACTGTGACAGTACAGGTGGAATGCTTTAACCATCTGAAAGAGATTCACAGTGACAGTACAGGTGGAATGCTTTAACCATCTGAAAGAGATTCACAGTGACAGTACAGGTGGAATGCTTTAACCATCTGAAAGGGATTCACAGTGACAGTACAGGTGGAATGCTTTA
The DNA here is from genome assembly GCF_018296145.1 of Oncorhynchus tshawytscha. Classification (NCBI taxonomy): domain Eukaryota; kingdom Metazoa; phylum Chordata; class Actinopteri; order Salmoniformes; family Salmonidae; genus Oncorhynchus; species Oncorhynchus tshawytscha. The sequence continues at coordinate 83,278,335 of NC_056441.1, forward strand.
ACTATCTGAAAGAGATTCACTGTGACAGTACAGGTGGAATGCCTTAACTATCTGAAAGAGATTCACAGTGACAGTACAGGTGGAATGATTTAACCATCTGAAAGAGATTCACTGTGACAGTACAGGTGGAATGCTTTAACCATCTGAAAGAGATTCACTGTGACAGTACAGGTGGAATGCTTTAACCATCTGAAAGAGATTCACAGTGACAGTACAGGTGGAATGCTTTAACCATCTGAAAGAGATTCACAGTGACAGTACAGGTGGAATGCTTTAACCATCTGAAAGGGATTCACAGTGACAGTACAGGTGGAATGCTTTAACTTTCTGAAAGAGATTCACTGTGACAGTACAGGTGGAATGCCTTAACTATCTGAAAGAGATTCACAGTGACAGTACAGGTGGAATGATTTAACCATCTGAAAGAGATTCACTGTGACAGTACAGGTGGAATGCCTTAACTATCTGAAAGAGATTCACAGTGACAGTACAGGTGGAATGCTTTAACTATCTGAAAGAGATTCACAGTGACAGTACAGGTGGAATGCTTTAACCATCTGAAAGGGATTCACTGTGACAGTACAGGTGGAATGCTTTAACTATCTGAAAGAGATTCACAGTGACAGTACAGGTGGAATGCTTTAACCATCTGAAAGGGATTCACTGTGACAGTACAGGTGGAATGCTTTAACTATCTGAAAGAGATTCACAGTGACAGTACAGGTGGAATGCTTTAACCATCTGAAAGAGATTCACTGTGACAGTACAGGTGGAATGCCTTAACTATCTGAAAGAGATTCACAGTGACAGTACAGGTGGAATGATTTAACCATCTGAAAGAGATTCACTGTGACAGTACAGGTGGAATGCCTTAACTATCTGAAAGAGATTCACTGTGACAGTACAGGTGGAATGATTTAACCATCTGAAAGGGATTCACAGTGACAGTACAGGTGGAATGCCTTAACTATCTGAAAGAGATTCACAGTGACAGTACAGGTGGAATGCTTTAACTATCTGAAAGAGATTCACAGTGACAGTACAGGTGGAATACTTTAACCATCTGAAAGGGATTCACTGTGACAGTACAGGTGGAATGCTTTAACTATCTGAAAGAGATTCACAGTGACAGTACAGGTGGAATGCTTTAACCATCTGAAAGAGATTCACTGTGACAGTACAGGTGGAATGCCTTAACTATCTGAAAGAGATTCACAGTGACAGTACAGGTGGAATGATTTAACCATCTGAAAGAGATTCACTGTGACAGTACAGGTGGAATGCCTTAACTATCTGAAAGAGATTCACTGTGACAGTACAGGTGGAATGATTTAACCATCTGAAAGGGATTCACAGTGACAGTACAGGTGGAATGCTTTAACTATCTGAAAGAGATTCACAGTGACAGTACAGGTGGAATATCTTAACCATCTGAAAGAGATTCACTGTGACAGTACAGGTGGAATGCCTTAACCATCTGAAAGAGATTCACTGTGACAGTACAGGTGGAATGCTTTAACTATCTGAAAGAGATTCACAGTGACAGTACAGGTGGAATGCCTTAACTATCTGAAAGAGATTCACTGTGACAGTACAGGTGGAATGCTTTAACTATCTGAAAGAGATTCACAGTGACAGTACAGGTGGAATGCCTTAACTATCTGAAAGGGATTCACAGTGACAGTACAGGTGGAATGCCTTAACTATCTGAAAGGGATTCACAGTGACAGTACAGGTGGAATGCCTTAACTATCTGAAAGAGATTCACTGTGACAGTACAGGTGGAATGCCTTAACCATCTGAAAGGGATTCACAGTGACAGTACAGGTGGAATGCCTTAACTATCTGAAAGAGATTCACTGTGACAGTACAGGTGGAATGCTTTAACTATCTGAAAGAGATTCACAGTGACAGTACAGGTGGAGTGCCTTAACTATCTGAAAGAGATTCACAGTGACAGTACAGGTGGAATGCTTTAACTATCTGAAAGGGATTCACAGTGACAGTACAGGTGGAATGCCTTAACTATCTGAAAGAGATTCACTGTGACAGTACAGGTGGAATGCCTTAACCATCTGAAAGAGATTCACTGTGACAGTACAGGTGGAATGCCTTAACCATCTGAAAGGATTCACAGTGACAGTACAGGTGGAATGCTTTAACTATCTGAAAGACATTCACAGTGACAGTACAGGTGGAATGCCTTAACTATCTGAAAGAGATTCACTGTGACAGTACAGGTGGAATGCTTTAACTATCTGAAAGAGATTCACAGTGACAGTACAGGTGGAATGCTTTAACTATCTGAAAGAGATTCACAGTGACAGTACAGGTGGAATGCCTTAACTATCTGAAAGAGATTCACTGTGACAGTACAGGTGGAATGCTTTAACTATCTGAAAGAGATTCACAGTGACAGTACAGGTGGAATGCCTTAACTATCTGAAAGAGATTCACTGTGACAGTACAGGTGGAATGCCTTAACTATCTGAAAGAGATTCACAGTGACAGTACAGGTGGAATGCCTTAACTATCTGAAAGAGATTCACTGAAAGAGATTGTGACAGTACAGGTGGAATGCTTTAACCATCTGAAAGAGATTCACTGTGACAGTACAGGTGGAATGCTTTAACCATCTGCTTTAACCATCTGAAAGAGATTCACAGTGAAGTACAGAATGCTTTAACCATCTGTGATTCACAGTGTACAGGTGGAATGCTTTAACCATCTGAAAGAGATTCACAGTGACAGTACAGGTGGAATGCTTTAACCATCTGAAAGAGATTCACAGTGACAGTACAGGTGGAATGCTTTAACCATCTGAAAGAGATTCACTGTGACAGTACAGGTGGAATGCTTTAACCATCTGAAAGAGATTCACAGTGACAGTACAGGTGGAATGCTTTAACCATCTGAAAGAGATTCACAGTGACAGTACAGGTGGAATGCTTTAACCATCTGAAATCTGAAAGAGATTCACAGTGACAGTACAGGTGGAATGCTTTAACCATCTGAAAGAGATTCACAGTGACAGTACAGGTGGAATGCTTTAACCATCTGAAAGAGATTCACTGTGACAGTACAGGTGGAATGCTTTAACCATCTGAAAGAGATTCACTGAAAGAGTGACAGTACAGGTGGAATGCCTTAACTATCTGAAAGAGATTCACAGTGACAGTACAGGTGGAATGATTTAACCATCTGAAAGAGATTCACTGTGACAGTACAGGTGGAATGCCTTAACTATCTGAAAGAGATTCACAGTGACAGTACAGGTGGAATGCTTTAACTATCTGAAAGAGATTCACAGTGACAGTACAGGTGGAATGCTTTAACCATCTGAAAGGGATTCACTGTGACAGTACAGGTGGAATGCTTTAACTATCTGAAAGAGATTCACAGTGACAGTACAGGTGGAATGCTTTAACCATCTGAAAGGGATTCACTGTGACAGTACAGGTGGAATGCTTTAACTATCTGAAAGAGATTCACAGTGACAGTACAGGTGGAATGCTTTAACCATCTGAAAGAGATTCACTGTGACAGTACAGGTGGAATGCCTTAACTATCTGAAAGAGATTCACAGTGACAGTACAGGTGGAATGATTTAACCATCTGAAAGAGATTCACTGTGACAGTACAGGTGGAATGCCTTAACTATCTGAAAGAGATTCACTGTGACAGTACAGGTGGAATGATTTAACCATCTGAAAGGGATTCACAGTGACAGTACAGGTGGAATGCCTTAACTATCTGAAAGAGATTCACAGTGACAGTACAGGTGGAATGCTTTAACTATCTGAAAGAGATTCACAGTGACAGTACAGGTGGAATACTTTAACCATCTGAAAGGGATTCACTGTGACAGTACAGGTGGAATGCTTTAACTATCTGAAAGAGATTCACAGTGACAGTACAGGTGGAATGCTTTAACCATCTGAAAGAGATTCACTGTGACAGTACAGGTGGAATGCCTTAACTATCTGAAAGAGATTCACAGTGACAGTACAGGTGGAATGATTTAACCATCTGAAAGAGATTCACTGTGACAGTACAGGTGGAATGCCTTAACTATCTGAAAGAGATTCACTGTGACAGTACAGGTGGAATGATTTAACCATCTGAAAGGGATTCACAGTGACAGTACAGGTGGAATGCTTTAACTATCTGAAAGAGATTCACAGTGACAGTACAGGTGGAATATCTTAACCATCTGAAAGAGATTCACTGTGACAGTACAGGTGGAATGCTTTAACTATCTGAAAGAGATTCACTGTGACAGTACAGGTGGAATGCTTTAACTATCTGAAAGAGATTCACTGTGACAGTACAGGTGGAATGCTTTAACTATCTGAAAGAGATTCACTGTGACAGTACAGGTGGAATGCCTTAACTATCTGAAAGAGATTCACAGTGACAGTACAGGTGGAATGCTTTAACCATCTGAAAGAGATTCACTGTGACAGTACAGGTGGAATGCCTTAACCATCTGAAAGAGATTCACTGTGACAGTACAGGTGGAATGCTTTAACTATCTGAAAGAGATTCACTGTGACAGTACAGGTGGAATGCCTTAACCATCTGAAAGAGATTCACTGTGACAGTACAGGTGGAATGCTTTAACTATCTGAAAGAGATTCACTGTGACAGTACAGGTGGAATGCTTTAACTATCTGAAAGAGATTCACTGTGACAGTACAGGTGGAATGCCTTAACCATCTGAAAGAGATTCACTGTGACAGTACAGGTGGAATGCCTTAACTATCTGAAAGAGATTCACTGTGAGACCCGTTGCTGGCAGCAGGGCGATAAGCGAGTAACAAACGTACAGTGTTGATTACAGAAATGATTGCAGTTGATGCCGCCATTGTCAACGGTAAAGGATGTCAGATTTACTGCCATGATGGAATATCTAGAACCAGACAACAACATGCCATGTCGGGAAGGAAAAAAACGTGAAGGCATGGATGGAGAAACTGTACAATGATTGCTCTGCAAGTTAAAAGCGCGCGCTCTCAAACACCATACTGGCGTTAATTAACAACAGTCTATGAACGCGCTGGCATACATCACATTGATGAGAAGTGGGACATGAAGTCCCATGGACTGATAACTGAGAACATGGAGGAGAGGCACACAGCAGAGAACCTAAGATAGCATAAACTACCATGGTTGTTGAGTGGGTGGGGGACAGCAGTAAGATGAGCGTCGTCTGGTAGGTAGCCAGGACTGAGCTAGTTTGAACTGCATTGCCCCCTATCGGTCGGTCATACCAATATTTTATATAGTGTACATCATTGGGTCATATGCAGGATCATATTTGTAATGTAAATTCACATGATTTTATGATTTGATTTTCTTATCGTTTAGAACAATTTTACATTTGTCACATCCCTAGACGAAAGAACAGACCCATCTTAGAGCTGGTGTAGAGTTTATTAGTGAGAATGTGATATTTGAATCCTTACGGCTAAATGGCCTAATGCGGAGAGCCAAATGTCTACAGTCTAGAAGTACAGCACAACTGATCTAGTTTAAAAGCTGTATTTTCTATACACATTGATGTCTTCTCTTTCTGTCATTTTGTTACAATCGTGTTGTTTATAGTTTTGTCTGTGTTGCTTTTCTGAAATATGGCTGGAGGACATCTGAATATGAGGGGTTTGGAACTGGACTGACCCCAAACAACCAGGATGACAGGGTTTGGAACTGGACTGACCCCAAACAACCAGGGTGACGGGGTTTGGAACTGGACTGACCCCAGACATCCAGGGTGACAGGGTTTGGAACTGGACTGACCCCAAACAACCAGGGTGACGGGGTTTGGAACTGGACTGACCCCAGACATCCAGGGTGACAGGGTTTGGAACTGGACTGACCCCCAAATAACCCGGGTGGGAAGAGTGGCAGGTTTGGGCAGGCATCAATGGGAAGAACACACACATACTATAAAACTGTGTGGATGATGAATGTTTGCACACACACACACGCACGTACCCACACACACACACACACACACACACACACACACACACACACACACACACACACACACACTGACAGGCAGACTGACTGACTGAAAAGAGAGAAGGAACACTGCATGCTGAGTGCTGATTAAATTAATATTTGTATGTCTTTCTCCCTCTTTTCCTCTGTCTTTTTGAAGGCAAATCAAACAGGATTATGAGTGCAGTGCCGCCTGCATCAGGGGCCGTGTGTATAATCCTGGATCTCTGTGTCCTGCCAAACACACAGCCTCCCTTTCACTGTGTGTGTGACTGTGTGTGACCGTGTGTGTGTGTGTGTGTGTGTGTGTGTGTGTGTGTGTGTGTGTGTGTGTGTGTGTGTGTGCGTGCGTGCGTGCGTGTGTGTGCGTGTGTGTTCCTACGTGCGTGTGCCAAAAACAGTGGCTTCTGGGTATTGCCAGGCTCTCACATGGCTCTCATTGGTTTGTGTGTTGTTCTGACTCTTTTGAAGTGTGTGTCAGAGACAGCAAATACAAACAGTGGAAGTGAATTGTTGGTCAGCACTACAACACAACGAATGGCTCAAAAAGATCTGCATTGCACCAGGTCCGGTTCATACTGCAGTCACACACACACACACACACATACACACACTCCACACACACAAATGCACACACACAAATAAAGCACAGCAGGAGTACTCTAAGACGGAGAGAAAGAGTTCAGGAAAGCAAAAACTTGAAAGGGAAACACAGGCAGAAAACAGCCCAATAGAAACAGAGACAGAGACAGAGACACC
>NC_056441.1:83292599-83295752 GCF_018296145.1 Oncorhynchus tshawytscha
TCAGATACGCTTTGCCTACCGTTCCAAAACGCAGCCCAGCAAATTGTATAACATCAATCTGATCTCAGGTGCATGAACGATGACCTCAGGTTAAACTACTGCTGTCATACCTGTCACGCTTCACCGCTGTCACACAGAGTCACCCCCTGAGGACATCACATCATCCACTAGGACATATCTGTGTGTCTGTCTGTCTGTCTGTCTGTCTGTCTGTCTGTCTGTCTGTCTGTCTGTCTGTCTGTCTGTCTGTCTGTCTGTCTGTCTGTCTGTCTGTCTGTCTGTCTGTCTGTCTGTCTGTCTGTCTGTCTGTCTGTCTGTCTGTCTGTCTGTCTGTCTGTCTGTCTGTCTGTCTGTCTGTCTGTCTGTCTGTCTGTCTGTCTGTCTGTCTGTCTGTGTGCATGTGTGCGTGCGCACACAGATGTTGAGATTGTGGTGCGAGCCTGACTGTTCAGGAACACTTAGAACCAGCCAGAAGAGAAGAGGGAATCTTATTTTATTTAGGAGCTTTGAACAAGCCCCAGCTTAACACAGGCCAAACACTCTGGGAGATGTGATGTGTAAGTTCAGCAAGCCTGTGTCCATTATACTGTAGCCACTGTCTGTACACTGCATCCTGTTGCATCATTCTGCTCCACAGATAAAGATAAGAGTTGTGTTGCTGCGTCATTCTGCTCCACAGATAAAGATAAGAGTTGTGTTGCTGCGTCATTCTGCTCCACAGATAAAGAAGAGAGTTGTGTTGCTGCGTCATTCTGCTCCACAGATAAAGAAGAGAGTTGTGTTGCTGCGTCATTCTGCTCCACAGATAAAGAAGAGAGTTGTGTTGCTGCGTCATTCTGCTCCACAGATAAAGAAGAGAGTTGTGTTGCTGCGTCATTCTGCTCTCTCTTGTTGTGATGTGTGTTTTGTCCTGTATTTATATTGTATTTATTTATTTAATCCCAGGCCCCATTCCCAGCAGGAGGCCTTTTGCCTTTTGTTAGGCCGTCATTGTAAATAAGAATTTGTTCTCAACTGACTTGCCTGGTTAAATAAAGGTTAAATAAAGGTTAAATTAAGGTTAAATTAAGGTTAAATTAAATGTTAAAACTTTGTAAGAGTGTAGAGGGCTCCATATAGCTCTGCATTAACCTGATTGGTTGACAGTAGCTGGGTGCAGGAGGTTCTAGTATACCCACATTATAAAACAGCAGGATGTGAGGAGTTGAACAGGAGAGGCTCTACTGTGTATCCAGAACCTCTCTCAGTGATGAATGAGCTCTGAGACAGGGAAACAACAGCGCCTCTAGTTCTCTACATAAACAGCGCTGTGATGCACTCTCAATCTAGCAGTTCCTGTAGGAGACACACACACACACACACACACACACACACAAGGTGTCCTGTGTCGTCTGGTAAAGTGGTTGCGGTTTATGTGTTTATCGTCAGTAGCAGTTGCTCAGCTCGGACCCTCCTCTCTCCAGATGATGTATGAGTTCATAATGAGGTCTGTTCCTCCCTCTAAAACAATCTCCCCAAACTCTACACACAGACACACACACACAAACACACACACACACACACACACACACACACACACACACACACACACACACACACACACACAGCGAGAGACAATCTGCCCTTAACTATTCACAGATATGTCTTCATCCCATTATCATGTGGACACTTCCGTATGAAGGATGTATCAATTTTAAATGGGACAAACAGATTGCAAACACGTGAGATGTTAACTCACCCAGTAGTTCATCCTCCTCCCCTGTTACACTTCAACTGTCATGTATTATGACTGGGTTTGTGCACGTGTGTGTGTGTATTAGCAGGAGGATGTGAGTGCGTTTCGGTGTGTGTTTGTGTGTGATAAATGTACACACCCTCCCGAAGACTGCTGTATGAGTTATGGGCTGGTATACTGTGATATACGCCCCTAAAAGGCTGTTCTCCATAACGCCCCATATTAATGCACCCTGGGTCACACATCTTAATGTTATTAGTGAAATGCAGAGAGGAAGCAGAGGGGAGGGCGGAAAACAATCTTATTAAGAAAGAATGATATCTTTATTTTTCCAAATGAAAATAAATGTCCTGCCTAAATTGGCCGAGTTTCCCCTCATTTAAATGTGCCAGATAATGTATGTGATAGTAATGGTCCAGCTAGGATATATAGAGGATAGGTGTCCAGATCACATGCTGCAGCAACTGCCTACGACACAGAGGAGGAGAACTCTATTTACAATTCTAAATGTTCCTCCATCTCCCTCTCTCTCTCTCTCTCTCTCTCTGACTCTCTCTCTCTCTCTCTCTCTCTCTCTCCCCCCCTCTCTCTCTCTCTCTCTCTCTCTCTCTCTCAATTCAATTCAATTCAATTCAAGGGGCTTTATTGGCATGGGAAACGTGTTAAAATTAACAGTAAACATTACACATACAGAAGTTTCAAAACAATAAAGACATTACAAATGTCAGATTACGTATATATACAGTCTCTCTCTCTCTCTCTCTCTCTCTCTCTCTCTCTCTCTCTCTCTCCCTCTCATTGATAACCTATTAGACCAAAGCAGACCATCACTTATCAATTCATCCATCCAATCAATATTTGTTTTGTTTGATAATATATATATTTTATTGAATTTTAAGACATACAATCTACCTGCAGTGAAGCCGGTCATCTAGCAGACACTCCCATCCAGAGCGACCCACAGGAGCAACCAGGGTCAAGCATCCCGCCCAAGGGCACATCGACAGAACCCCCACCCAGTCGAATCTGGGACCCAAACCAGCGACTTCCCGGTCACCAGCCTAGTGCTCCCAACCACCAGGCCACCATCTAAGATCCCCCACAGTTCCCCGAGAGCTGCCCTTCAACCATTCAAGTGTGTGTGTGTGTGTGTGTGTGTGTGTGTGTGTGTGTGTGTGTGTGTGTGTGTGTGTGTGTGTGTGTGTGTGTGTGTGTGTGTGTGTGTGTGTGTGTGTGTGTGTGTGCTTGCGTGGCATCAGCCTCAGGCAAACAGGCTGGATGTAACAACGTTCCTTTGCAGTTTCAACTTTTTGTATTGTTTGTTTCTTTGGACATAATTTTAACTTTTATCTTTGACCATCGTTCTACCCCCCGCCCAGCAACTTCACTCCCACTTATCTCCAGTTCTAAATCTATCT
>NC_056441.1:83295852-83323352 GCF_018296145.1 Oncorhynchus tshawytscha
GAAGTAAAAGAGACTGGGTGTTATGTCAGAAGTTAATGGTTCTCTGAAGAAAGACAGGTGGCTTTGGAATGTGTTGGGTGGACGAGAGGAGAGCAAAGTGTGAAACAGGAGATGAACATCTGTGGATTAGATGAAGGAGAGGTTGAGGTCAGGACAGATTCTCATCAGGGAGATAAAGGTCTGGTATCCTGTTACCCTCTTCCATAAGATGTAAGGATTGGAGAGAAGGAGTGTCTTAAGTGAGACATATATCTGGATGGAACAAATGTTGGGTTGTCTGAATTACAGATGTACAGAACCTTTGGGAATAATTAAACTTGGTTAAAGCTTCTCTAGTGTCCGTGAGTTATTTACTGTGAAAAAAAACAACTAATAACATCAACAACATAGGAATCCCCACAAACAATTGTATGATCTCTTATATAGAACATTAGGCCCAGCCTTTTGGAACTTTGGTTTTCCTAGATATGACTACTATATTGTGATCACAACATCCGATGAATTTGGATACTGCTTTCAAACACATTTCTGCAGCAATAGTAAAGATATGATCAAAATATGTTGATGATTCAATTTCTGTACTGTTTGTAACTACTCTGGTAGGTTGATTGATTGATAAACTGAACCAGGTTGCAGGTGTAACAGTATAACTTTAGACCGTCCCCTCGCCCATACCCGGGCGCGAACCAGGGACCCTCTGCACACATCAACAACAGTCACCCACGAAGCATCGTTACCCATCGCGCCACAAAAGCAGCGGGTCTTGCACAGCAAGGGGAACCACTACTTCAAGGTCTCAGAGCAAGTGACGTCACCGATTGAAACGCTATTTAGCGCACCACCGCTAACTAGCTGGCCGTTTCACATCCGTTACACAGGCACTGGTTACAGTTCGAAGCTTTCTCTTGAGTAGGCAGCCTGATCACAGTTTTCCTCCAGTATTAGTTAATTAATTAACAGTGTCTTGAGTTTAGTTGGCCTGTTCTACAGTCTTGTAAAGATAGGGGCGTTGACTGAGACAGGCAATGTAACATCCATAATGTTTTATGGAATGTTTTTGTAAAACAAGCACCTTACATCAGGTCATCTTGAAACTTTCCCTCAAAACCTAACTTTCATCAAGGTTTTATATGGTCTATTGGTTTCTCTCTTTTCATTGGCAGAATCCTTTTTCAGTGTTATGATATTCATGACATCCATATCCACCAGTCTATCTTCCTGTCAACTAACAGAACTCTGCTGGTTGTCCTGGTAACAGATACCAGTGGACAGATCTATTTATTTGTTCAAACTGAACTACAGCACTTACTTTGATGAGTCAAATCTGATCCTTTCTTCTCTTCTCCTCCTCTCACAGTTCCACTCAGCCCCGTTGTTTTCCTGCAGTCCTGGTAACCATAAAGAGGAGACACAGACACATACCATTATGGATGCTGATGTCACTGTTGTCATAAACTGCTTTACAGAAACACAGCCCAGACCCAGATAGAGCAAGCTGTATGCTAGACCAGACCAAGCTGTAGACACAGACACATACCATTATGGATGCTGATGACCAAGCTGTTGTCATAAACTGCTTTAGACCAGACCAAGCTGTATGCTAGACCAGACCAAGCTGTATGCTAGACCAGACCAAGCTGTATGCTAGACCAGACCAAGCTGTATGCTAGACCAGACCAAGCTGTACCATCTGGTGTTCTGATCTGGAGAGACTCTTCTCTGTCTCGTCAGCATCAGGATGTTGAGTCTCCCCAGAGGATCCACGATAGTCATGTGTCTCTCCTGTGTTAATGAGAACATCAAACAGATGGTGAACTTATTACGTGGGTGTGGAGTCAAACGCAGGAGACAGAGAGTACAATGCTGTGCACTTTAATTGCACCAACGCACCACAGGGTGCTCACAATAATAACGGCCCCAAAACACAGGGAATTAAAAATTACTACTGAAAAATGCACGACCAGGAACTAACACGTTCCTCTACTACAGAGCCGAAGGTTACAATGAATAATCCCGCACAACAACCAGGCGAGCCGGCTGTCTAATAAAGACAAACTAATCATCACAAACAGGTGCTACCAATAAACATACAAGGAAGGGGAGGAAAGACAATCAATGCAGCTAATAGGCCGGTGACGACGACCGCCGAGCGCCACCCGACCGGGAAGGGAAACCACCCTCGGTCGGACTCGTGACACTTGCAACGTTTTATATATCAACTCTGTGCCATGGAATCGGTACATCAAACACTTCTTCCCAGCTGTTTTGCAATCTGTTTAAGTTTTAACAAACAATTAAACCAACTAGTGTTTATTCGCAGTGCAGAGCTAGTATTGTAACTAACATGTAACGTTATGGAACGTTTCATCTCATCCTGACTGAGGTGAATGAATAAGCTATCTAGTAGCTACCACATCCAGCTCAGTTCTATAGCCTCTAGCAATCTGTCAGATAGAAATAATAGCCACGTCATATTGCTATCTAACAGCTGTTGGAAATATGGAAATATTTTGTAGACTTTTTTTCTCCCATTTCAACAGAAGTAAATTAACTTGGCTAGATTTTGCCAGTTGATGTGCCATTAGTGAGAGAGCTGGCCAAAAGTTAACTAATGTTAGCAATTATTTTTGCCTCCATCAAGCTAGACCTGAATCAAATGATGAAACCAGTGGCCAAATTATTATTTTTTTGTGCAATGTGAGTTTTAATTAGTCTGTATAGCAATGTAAAGTTATTGATCTATCAGTTTCCCTAGCTAATTCCCTACTTTCACACTGACACAATATAAACAGCTCTACAGGCTTCACTGTCATTGTGAACAGTCAGTACACAGCACTATGCTCCTCCTCTTAGCAGGATCACATGGTGACAGCAGTCCTAGCAGAGTCAAACAGCCAGGGAGGACCAGTCTGTGCTGGAGGTGAGGTCAGACAGCCAGGGAAGACCTGTCTGTGCTGGAGGTGAGGTCAGGCAGACAGGGAAGACCAGTCTGTGCTGGAGGTGAGGTCAGGCAGCCAGGGAGGACCAGTCTGTGCTGGAGGTGAGCTCAGACAGCCAGGGAAGACCCGTCTGTGCTGGAGGTGAGGTCAGACAGACAAGGAAGACCCGTCTGTGCTGGAGGTGAGGTCAGACAGACCAGGTGCTGGAAGAGGCCCAGTCTGTGCTGGAGGTGAGGTCAGACAGACAGGGAAGACCCGTCTGTGCTGTAGGTGAGGTGAATTTTTGCAGATACAACACTATTATCTCTGTGCAGTAAACACTGGACAAGCCAGGACAGTCTGACAAACCTCCAGAAACAGATCTACAAACTGTATCGAGGGTTAAAAGAGGCTTTTCCCAATGACACAAAACATGTAGACCTGCTAGAAGCTATTTACAGATCATCTATAGAACATACTATATGCCAGTGAAACTGAATTACATGCACCCAGAATATAATTCCTTTGCTGGATGTATAAAACACAAAAGCCGACATATTTGCATATGTTACGGTCTTTGGAAAGCTTACTGAATCCTGGGAAAGAGTGTTATATCATTTCAGGATGTCTACTGATTCTCCCTGTTTTTGTTTGCTTGGAAATGTTGATACTGTTACAGTGTAACCAAGCATTTATAGCGGCTAAGAAATGCATTTCCCTTCATTGGAAGGTTGGTTATCCTCCCATAATGTCCATTTTTTTATTTATTTTTTATTTAAGTAGGCAAGTCAGTTAAGAACTAATTCTTATTTACAATGACGGTCTACCCCGGCCAAACCCTAACCAGGACGACACTGGGCCAATTGTGCGCCGCCCTATATGACTCCCAATCACGGCCGGTTGTGACACAGCCTGGGATCATTATGTATTACTCTATGTGATGTATTATAAGATTCAGGGTATACTGGGTGCTTTCATCAACTCTGGATGATACAGTACAACTAAAGGAGTCTGTATTGAAAACATGCCCATGTCATGGGAGATACCTATTTAGGCAATCCTTAGCTGCTGGGCTGCTCAGTGCTGACCCTGGGGGTCTGTGATCCTGTGGGTTGCCACTCTGGGCTTGGCATAACACACTAAGATCTTAAAGCTGAGTGGGGTGTGTTGGGTTGGGGCGCTGCAGGGTGGTGGATCCCATGGGGCAGGACAAGGCGACCCAGTTTTATTGTGTGCAAGTAAATAGAGCTCTACAGTACTACAGTATTAGGCCTATGAGATTCATTATATGGAGGGTTTGCTGCTTCTGTGTGTTAATCTATATTTGAGGTGTATGTGTTTTATATATTTTTTTTTTTTTTTGGGGGGTTCCAAACCTTTTCCTTTGGAATTAAAACAATGGAAACTGGGATGGAAATTGTGTTGGGAGAGATTTTGTTATTGACTAGACCGGTGGGGGTCGGCGTGCAGGTGGCTCGGGCTGGCTGAAATTTGAAACAGAGGATGTCTTAATAAAGATAATCAAAAGTCTGCCTTTTTTTCAAGAGTTGTTCATTTGTTAGGCTTTTGGTTAAATGTGCAACATAATATTGATTATTGAATTAACTTTAATCTAGTTTAGTCTTATCAATCACTTAAACATATTTAATAATGATCTCTTACCTAGCTTGATGACTGTGGATATTTTTGCTTACTTTTTGTTGTTCTAAATAGAGACGGCATATTGGACTGTGTAGAAATGCAGGAAATTGGCTTTAGACACCCAAAATAATTATGGGGGAGGACCCCCCATGACCCCCCACCAGGTTATGTCCCCCCCACTTCTAAAACCAAAGTTATGCCCTTGACGACTGCTGCTGCAAAAAAATACTGAATATCTGGAAGCAAAATTACACAATGGCATAATAAGGAAAACTAAAACCATACTGACACAGTATGATAATGGCTGTTAATAATAGGAGCAGGCCATTTTGAACTATCAACAACTTCTGTGGTTGCACATGTTGGTTTAGACTAGCTACAGTAGCTACCTAATGTTAAAGTTTAGCCAAAGTTACTTGTTGTTGGCTAATTAGCTACTTAGAATGGCTAGCTTACTTCTTGTGTCCCCTTTAGCTATTTTGAATAAAGTTGTTTCGAATAAACAGCTGGAAAACCCTTTTTTATCCTCTCTCAAGACAGAAACAATTGTGTATAGTGGTGGGTAGTCGACTCCAAAAGAATAGATTCCTCAACTCCTTGCCAGTCGACTCCTGATGTTGACTCCCATTTCTGGGTGTCAAGCTTCGGAATCAACTCCTCGACTCCTAAGATTCTATTTTTTTGCAATGGAGGAAAAATATTTTCCGTAGTCTACTTCGAGAACACAAACGCTCTCATCTTTCACAGCAAAGAAAGGGCGAGTTAGCGAGGGAGAGAGAGAGAGAGATGGGAGGGGCACTGGTAGGCATGTCGGCCAGCAGGCAGACAGTCAAAACCGTGCATCAGTAATCAAAAGTTGTAGGCTACAGGCTAATGCAATGTTGTATTTCTACATTTCTTGGCTTGCGATGTCACTAAGGTGGGGGCTATTAATGAGTAGGCTGAGTTATTCTACACACAACAGACCGAAGACCAAAAACACGCTACCGTTTTTATAGCGAAAAGAAAGAGGAGCAGACGAGGGAAAGAGCGGATCGGGGCAGTCAGCGAGACAGTCAGAACCGTACGTATAGATTATATTTTAGTAATGCCTTGTAAATTCACCAAAAGTACATTCAAGTACATATTAGGCTATCAATGAGTACAGCTAAGCTATTATTCAAAGTGCCAGTAAACTGAAGCTGAACATCGCCAAATGCATCAGTTTAACTAGGCCTAAATGTGCAATAAAAAGTATTGCCTATAGCTTATTTAATTACTGAAACCCTGGCTGGTTGTTGATGTCCTACGTCAGGGCTCTCTAACCCCAGTTGTAACTAACCTGATTCAGTTTATCAAACAGCTACTTATTAGAATCGGATGCACTAAACAAATCCTCAGTGAATCGACCTCTGGAATAACTCACCATGCTTACAAAACCAACGTCTCTAGTAATACCCCTCCGAATCGGGCTGTACCACAACCGGCCATGATTGGGAGTCCCATTGGGCGGCGCACAATTGGCCCAGCGTCGTCCGGGTTCGGACGGAAAAAGGTTAAAGGTTAAAGGGTTTAACTTTAAATAAAGGTTCAATAAAATGATAAAACTTTGTAAGAGTGTGGAGGGCTCCATATAGCTCTGCATTAATCTGATTGGTTGACCGTAGCTGGGTGCAGGAGGTTCTAGTATAAACACAAACTCACTTCCTTGAAAACTTCCTTCACAACCGCTCTGCTCTGCTCAGCTGATCGCAAGAAGTATAAAATGCCCAGACTTCTGCAGAGGCCGTATCGCAGTACATGCTATACAGCCACTGCAGACATCAGATTGACCAAGCAGAGCCTTCAGCATAGAGTGCGCCGCATCATCCCATTGGATTCTTCAAGGCTGCACACAGTAGAAATATCACTGAAATATTGCAGTTCCTACACATCACCTTATATATTCAAACAAAATAGGCCTTTTATTATCACATTGGAGTAACAGTTTATGAATCAAACAGGGGCAGGTAAAGACAGGTCCAGGGCAGGCAGGGGCCAGTAATCCAGATAGGTGGGGCAAAGGTACAGAACGGCAGGCAGACTCAGGGTCGGGGGCAGGCAGGGGTCAGTAATCCAGATAGGTGGGGCAAAGGTACAGGACGGCAGGCAGACTCAGGGTCGGGGGCAGGGGCAGGCAGAATGGTCAACACCGGGAAAACTAGGAAACAGGAACAATCGAGAGACAGGAGCAGAGGAAAACCTGTTGATAGCCTTGACAAAACAAAACGAAATGGGAGCAGACAATCAGAGAACACAGGCATAAATACACAGGGAATAATGGAGAAGGTGGGCGACAACCTGGAGGGGGTGGAGACAATCACAAAGACAGGTGGAACAGATCAGGGTGTGACATTTATAGGCAAATGGGCGGTGTCATACTTATGTCAGTCCTCTAGAAAGCAAATGTAGTCTTCCTAGTGGTGGTGGTGTGTATGTGTGTGCACATCCTATTCTGTGTGTTTTGGAAGTCAAGCAATAGTCGACTCCTTTGGACTCCAAAATTCCTGGAGTCGTGCACTACAATTTGTGAGTGCTCGTATCTATGGAAACGCAACTCTCGCGATAGTCCACAGGCAAGAAGCAAGGAAGGCATCAATTTCTTGCTCTCATCTCGGGGCTTACAATTTTAATTGAATGGATTTGTCGCGCAACACTCTTCAAGTTCTCATTTATTAGACACCTGTAAATAATGTGCTCAAGGAATGAACTCTGACTTCATATTCAAACATAGGACGATCAATATTGCTACTGCACTCAGGGACAGCGGGAATTATTTAATTAAAAGCATTATAGGGTTCACAACTTATCTAGAGGTTATGTTTAGATTAAACCCCTCATTAAATTAATCAGGATGTCTAAATTCGTCATCGAAGGAGGATAGGATTTTTCTTTTTTTCCCTTCATTTTATTAGGTTCAGAAAGTAGCAGCTCCTATTTGAGCATGACACAGACTGTTCTCAGATCTGCTTATTTTAGAGGCATTAAATAATGGGTCATAATCAGGGGTTTTGCGTTTAACAAGCCTCAATTATCTGGTATATCAGTAGCAGAATGTGTGTGTGCACGTGCATGTATCCCTGTCTCCTGCAGCTGAAGAGAGCCAGACCCATGTCTCCCACAACAACAGACCTCATTTGTATTCACTTTCAGATCTGCTATTGCAAAGGCACTCTTCCAGATCAGCCTCCTCCCTCTCTCCCTCCTCCCTCTCTCCCTCCTCCCTCCCTCTCTCCCTCCTCCCTCTCCTCTCTCCCTCCTCCCTCTCCTCTAACTCTCCCTCTCTCCCTCCCCCTCTCCCTCTCTCTCCACTCTCTCTCTCTCTCTCTCCCTCTCTCCCTCTCTCTCCACTCTCTCCCTCTCTCCCTCCTCCCTCTCTCCCTCCTCCCTCTTCTCTCTCCCTCCTCGCTCTCTCCACTCTCTCCCTCTCTCTCTCTCTCTCCCTCCTCACTCTCCTTCCTCCCTCTCCTCTCTCCCTCCTCCCTCTCTCCACTCTCTCCCTCTCTCCCCTCTCTCCCTCTCTCCCTCTCTCTCTCCCTCTCTCCCTCCTCACTCCCCCTCTCTCCCTCTCTCCCTCTCTCTCTCTCTCTCCTCTGTCTCTCTCTCTCTCTCTCTCTCCCTCTGTCTCTCTCTCTCTCTCTCTCCCTCTCTCCCTCTCTCCCTCTCTCCCTCCTCCCTCTCTCTCTCTCTCCCTCTCTCCCTCTCTCCCTCCTCCTCCTCCTCCTCCCCCTCTCTCCCTCTCTCACCCCCTCCTTTTTTTCTACCTTTATTTCTACCGTTTTTTTCTCATTGAGATAACATCTCTTTTCCAAGAGAGATCTGGTCCAACAGCAGCAGGGGGAACAACGTTTCAGACAAAACAACTTACATCCACTAACACAACATTAAACAAAACTATAAACACACATTCAGCTCTGCAGAGATCACAATGTGTTAGACGTTTCTGATTTGTAATGAACCTGAGGGCTGCATGATACACTGAATCAAGTGCTCTCGGGGTAGTGGCTGAGGTCTGCATATATATAATATCACTACAATCTAAAACTGACAGTAATGTACATCGTACCAGCTCCTACCTGGCCTCAAAAGAAAAACAAGCCTTATGCCGGTAATAAAATCATATTTTCAGCTTGAGCTTCCTTATCAAGTTCTCTACATGCACAGTGAAGCTCAGCTTATCAACCCACACACCCAAATATTTGTACACTTTAACTTGCTCTATAGTATGTTAAGCCAATGTAGCAATGACATGATTTGTAACATGCCTGGCATTTGAAAATACCATGCAGTTTGTTTTACCCGGATTTAGAATCAACATTAAATCATACAGATTCTGTTGTATGATGTTAAATGCTCTTTGGGCATTTTCAAAAGCAAAAGATAAACTACTACCACTTGAATAAAGAACAGTATCATCTGCATTAAAATGAACATCCGCTGTTTCAATAAGATCCACAATGTTGAACAACAGTGGGCCCAAAGTAGAACCTTGCAGAACACCTGAGCACACCTCTATGGACTCAGATTTCCAACCATCCGCCATTACACATTGTGTACAATTTGATAGGTAATTTATAAACCAATCTAGAGCATGACCAGTAATTCCACAACATTTTAACCTTTGCACTAACACAGCATGGTCCATAGTGTCAAAAGCCTTTGACAAATCAATAAAAAGAGACACACAATGTAACTTCTTATCACGAGCACAGTGGATGTCATTTAAAACCTTCAATGTTGCTGAAACAGTGCTGTGGCCAGACCCTCTCTCCCTCCTCCCTCTCTCCCTCTCTCCCCCTCCCTCTCTCCCTCCTCCCTCTCTCCCTCTCTCCTCATCCCTCTCTCCCTCCTCCTTCTCTCTCTCCTCCCTCTCTCTCTCCCCCATCACCCCATCCCTCCCTCCCTTAAATGACTGGCGGGCGATTACCCCCTCCTCCTTTCCCTCCGCCTTCTCCCACCCTCTCCCCCTCCGTCTCTCCCTTCCCCATGTTAGTGAGTGTCCTGGTTGTGTGCGTGCGTGTATGTGTGTGTGTGGGGGGGGAGGGGGTGGGCGTGCGTGCGTGGAAAAGAAGTGTGGACCATGACCCCCAGTGAGGGGCCGATCAGGGTCATGCAGGGGTCATTGTGGGGTTACGTCCCTCAGCAGGATCCTGTCTCTCCTACCTGCTGCTTAATCTCCCACAGCCCCAACCCTCCCTATAAAACACTACAATCCTCATCCCCTGCTTGCTCTCTCGCTCTCCCACTCTCACTCCATCCCCTTCTCTCTCCCAACCAGATCTCACAGTCTCACGTCAGAATTAGACGTTCATCCATGTTTCTCAAAAGTAAAATGTAAAAGTGTTTAAGGTTAAGTTTAGGCATAAATTCTGAATGGTTAAGGTAAGGGTTAAGGTTTGGGATAGGCTTAAAACAAAAATAGCTTTCTGTCACTGGATTCAAACATGCAACCTTTGGCAGCAGAGGAAGATGTTTACGCCCATCTGCCATCCTCGTCCACAACGCACTAGCAAAACCGAAACCTACTTGAAGGTAACGGCGCTCACTGTTGTCCTTAGTGGCCGGTTTCCACGTCACCTCAGACGTGGAAGGACATCAAATACTGACTTGTTTCACGGGTGACCTGGCTGCTCTCTCCACCTCTCTCTCTCTCTCTCCCTCTCTCTCTCTCTCTCTCTCTCTCTCTCTCCCCCTCTTTCTCTCCCCCTCTTTCTCTCCCCCAGCTAGCACAGAGACAGCAATGCATGTCCCAGCATACTGATGAGAGCCAGAGAGGAGAAAGGAAGGGAGGGAGAAGAAGTAGGAGAGAGAGCAGGATGGAGAGATGGACAGGAAGTAGGAGATAGAGCATGATGGAGAGAGGGACAGGAAGTAGGAGAGAGAGCATGATGGAGAGAGGGACAGGAAGTAGGAGAGAGAGCGTGATGGAGAGAGGGACAGGAAGTAGGTGAGAGAGCGTGATGGAGAGAGGGACAGGAAGTAGGTGAGAGAGCATGATGGAGAGAGGAAGAGGTTGCGCGTACATAGAGGTAGAGAGTGAGAGGAATGAAGAGAGGGAACGAGAGAGGGAGAGAAATGTACAGTATAACCAGTGTGGAGTACCAGTTAAAAGTGGCATATGAAAGGAGCAACGTTTTGTCGGAGGTATTTCATTCATTAGGAGGCAATCATTGTGGCTGTATTGAATGTTATCTGTTAGGTTCAACTTCCCTGCCAATGATCTAATGCTGGACATATATTGACTGTCTGGGATTGGTTAGAGAAAGTTACCGTTGAGTAATACCTCAGAGATCAGTGTAGGGTGCTAAGCCGAGGAGAAACAGACCCGACACGGCCCCTCTTACAGAGGAAGGAGCAACACCATCGTCTTCATCATCAAAAACATATCCTCAGTATAATCAGCAGAACTACCACTGTGCATACAGCGTGCGCAAGGTGTTTATGTGTGTGTGTGTGTGTCTCCACTATGTGTTACAAGTGAAGGCTGATGAGGGGAGGACAGCTCATAATAATGTCCTGGAACGGCATATTATGGAATGTCTGTGGTTCTAAGCCTTGGTGCTAAGCCTTGGTGCCTAACCTTGGTGCTAAACCTTGGCGCTAAACCTTGGCGCTAAACCTTGGCGCTAAACCTTGTCGCTAAACCTTGGCGCTAAACCTTGGCGCTAAACCTTGGCGCTACACCTTGGCGCTAAACATTGGCGCTAAACCTTGGCGCTACACCTTGGCGCTAAACCTTGGCGCTACACCTTGGCGCTAAACATTGGCGCTAAACCTTGGCGCTACACCTTGGCGCTACACCTTGGCGCTACACCTTGGCGCTAAACCTTGGTGCTAAGTTGACATGTTGGACCACCGTGGTGTCTCTCTAATCTGGGTCACAACATGACTGGGATCAGACCACCACCCCTAGTGATGAGTTCTGCTGTTCCCCGCTGCCTGCTGGCTAGAACCACTGTTGGCCTGTGACCTAAACAACCTTGTATTGATCCTTCCTCTAACCAGGTGAGGAACATTGAGATATGAATCTCTATTTCAAGATGTCTTTTGTCTTTTATTACCATTGGAAAATGATCCTTTAAACTAGATGTTCATTCTGAAATGCTGTTAAATGTTAAATGTTCATTGACAGTCCCTGTCAACTAAATTAGGATGAAAAGGACACATTTCAGTGTTAAAAAACTATATCTTACATTGTTCCAGTCTGAGTGTGGTAACAGTGTTCTGTATGTTGGGGTGTCATAGGCATTGGAGCGAAAAGTTCATGGGAAGGTCATAAAGTCAAGAGGTCATATGACCTGTCACTGTGAGGCTCATCTGAAAGAGACAGAAAGTGCCTGGTGTTCTCCCTGACAGAGAACATACAGACAACTCCTGGACCACAGGGAGAGTGACCTTTTCACTGGCTCTGGAGAGTGTCTACGACAGCTGCATGCACCCAACCAGAGGGAAGGAGAGGGGGAGAGAGGGAGAGAAGGTTAGGGAGAGAGACAGACAGGAGGAGAGGGGGAGAGGGAGAGCAGGGTTAGGGAGAGAGACAGACAGGAGGAGAGGGGGAGAGGGAGAGCAGGGTTAGGGAGAGAGACAGACAGGGAGGGAGAGGGAGAGAGGGAGAGCAGGGTTAGGGAGAGAAACAGACGGGGAGGGAGAGGGAGAGAGAGAGAGCAGGGTTAGGGAGAGAGACAGACGGGGAGGGAGAGGGAGAGCAGGGTTAGGGAGAGAGACAGACGGGGAGGGAGAGGGAGAGCAGGGTTAGGGAGAGAGACAGAAACGGGGAGAGAGGGAGGGAGGGAGAGAGGGAGAGAGACAGACGGGGAAGGAGAGGGAGAGAGAGGGGGAAGCAGGGTTAGGGAGAAAGACAGACGGGGAGGGAGAGGGAGAGAGGGAGAGAGGGAGAGCAGAGTTAGAGAGAGAGAGACAGACATGGGGAAAGAGGGAGAGCAGGGTTAGAGAGAGAGACAGGCAGGGAGGGAGAGGGAGAGAGGGAGAGCAGGTTTAGGGAGATAGACAGACGGGGAGGGAGGGAGAGAGAGAGAGGAAGAGCAGGGTTAGAGAGAGAGACAGACGGGGAGGGAGAGGGAGAGAGGGAGAGCAGGGTTAGGGAGATAGACAGACGGGGAGGGAGGGAGGGAGAGGGAGAGAGGGAGAGCAGGGTTAGGGAGAGAGACAGACACAGGGAGAGAGGGAGAGCAGGGTTAGAGAGAGAGACATACGGGGAGGAGATGGAGAGAGGGAGAGCAGGGTTAGAGAGAGAGACAGACGGGGAGGGAGAGGGAGAGAGGGAGAGCAGCGTTAGAGAGAGAGACAGACGGGGAGGGACAGGGAGAGAGGGAGAGCAGCGTTAGAGAGAGAGACAGACGGGGAGGGAGAGGGAGAGAGGGAGAGCAGGGTTAGAGAGAGAGACAGACACGGGGAAAGAGGGAGAGCAGGGTTAGAGAGAGAGACAGACGGGGAGGGAGAGGGAGAGAGGGAGAGTAGGGTTAGAGAGAGAGACAGACAGGGAGGGAGAGGGAGAGAGGGAGAGCAGGGTTAGGGAGATAGACAGACGGGGAGCGAGGGGGAGAGAGGGAGAGCAGGGTTAGGGAGAGAGACAGACGGGGAGGGAGAGGGAGAGAGGGAGAGCAGGGTTAGGGAGAGAGACAGACACGGGGAGAGAGGGAGAGCAGGGTTAAGGAGAGAGACAGACACGGGGAGAGAGGGAGAGCAGGGTTAGAGAGAGAGACAGACGGGGAGGGAGAGGGAGAGAGGGAGAGCAGGGTTAGAGAGAGAGACAGACGGGGAGGGAGAGGGAGAGAGGGAGAGCAGGGTTAGGGAGAGAGACAGATGGGGAGGGAGAGGGAAAGAGGGAGAGCAGCGTTAGAGAGAGAGACAGACGGGGAGAGAGAGGGAGAGCAGGGTTAGAGAGAGAGACAGACACGGGGAAAGAGGGAGAGCAGGGTTAGAGAGAGAGACAGACGGGGAGGGAGAGGGAGAGAGGGAGAGCAGGGTTAGAGAGAGAGACAGACAGGGAGGGAGAGGGACAGAGGGAGAGCAGGGTTAGAGAGAGAGAGAGACAGGCGGCGAGGGAGAGGGAGAGAGGGAGAGCAGGGTTAGAGAGATAGGGAGACAGACGGCAAGGGAGAGGGAGAGGGAGAGGGAGAGACAGACGGCGAGGGAGAGGGAGAGGGGAGAGAGGGAGAGCAGGGTTAGAGAGAGAGAGAGACAGACGGCGAGGAGAGGGAGAGGGAGAGAGGGAGAGCAGGGTTAGAGAGAGAGACAGACACGGGGAAAGAGGGAGAGCAGGGTTAGGGAGAGAGACAGATGGTGAGGGAGAGGGAGAGAGGGAGAGCAGGGTTAGAGAGAGAGACAGACACGGGGAAAGAGGGAGAGCAGGGTTAGAGAGAGAGACAGACGGGGAGGGAGAGGGAGAGAGGGAGAGCAGGGTTAGAAAGACAGACAGACGGGGAGGGAGAGGGAGAGAGGGAGAGCAGGGTTAGAGAGAGAGACAGACATGGGGAAAGAGGGAGAGCAGGGTTAGAGAGAGAGACAGTCACAAGGAGAGAGGGAGAGCAGGGTTAGAGAGAGAGACAGTCACAGGGACAGAGGGAGAGAGGGAGAGCAGGGCTAGAGAGAGAGACAGACAGGGGGAGAGAGGGAGAGCAGGGCTAGAGAGAGACAGACAGGGGGAGAGAGGGGGCGGGGCTAGAGAGAGAGACAGACTGGGGAGAGAGGAGAGCAGGGCTAGAGAGAGAGACAGACGGGGGAGAGATGGAGAGCGGGGCTAGAGAGAGAGACAGACAGGGGGAGAGATGGGGCACGGGGCTAGAGAGAGAGACAGACGGGGGGAGAGATGGAGAGCGGGGCTAGAGAGAGAGACAGACAGGGGAGAGATGGGACGCGGGGCTAGAGAGAGAGACAGACTGGGGAGAGAGGGAGAGCAGGGCTAGAGAGAGAGACAGACAGGGGGAGAGAGGGGGCACGGGGCTAGAGAGAGAGACAGACTGGGGAGAGAGGGAGAGCAGGGCTAGAGAGAGAGACAGACGGGGGGAGAGATGGAGTATGAAAATTCACTGAAAGTCAAAAGGAGAAAGACAGAGTTAATGAGAGAAGGTTTGAGGATTAGAGGGAAGGGGGAGGAAAGAGAGCAAATGAGAGATGGAGAGATAGGAGGAGGAGAAAGAGCATGGCAGAAAGGAGAACGCATCTGATTGGCTCTGTTGGCAGTTGATGTTATTCTTCAATAACACAGACCCCAAAGAAAATGATGGGGGAGGAAAACAGCTTTATTCAAGGAGGACAAATCATGCTTGGAGGTTGATGGTAGATGTTCATACTCCCCTGTCCTCAGTGGTTCTCTTCACAGAACAAAGAAACAGGATGTAGTTTTATATACAGTAGAGAGGCTATATACAGTAGTGAGGTTATATACAGTAGTGAGGTTATATACAGTAGAGAGGCTATATACAGTAGTGAGGCTGTATACAGTAGAGGCTGTATACAGTAGAGAGGCTATATACAGTAGAGAGGCTATATACAGTAGAGAGGCTATATACAGTAGTGAGGTTATATACAGTAGTGAGGCTGTATACAGTAGATAGGCTATATACAGTAGTGAGGCTATATACAGTAGAGAGGCTATATACAGTAGATAGGCTATATACAGTAGTGAGGTTATATACAGTAGTGAGGCTATATACAGTAGTGAGGCTATATACAGTAGATAGGCTATATACAGTAGTGAGGTTATATACAGTAGTGAGGCTATATACAGTAGTGAGGTTATATACAGTAGTGAGGCTATATACAGTAGTGAGGTTATATACAGTAGTGAGGCTATATACAGTAGTGAGGTTATATACAGTAGTGAGGCTATATACAGTAGTGAGGTTATATACAGTAGATAGGCTATATACAGTAGTGAGGTTATATACAGTAGTGAGGCTATATACTGTAGTGAGGCTATATACAGTAGAGAGGCTATATACAGTAGTGAGGCTATATACAGTAGTGAAGCTATATACAGTAGAGAGGCTATATACAGTAGTGAGGCTATATACAGTAGAGAGGCTATATGCAGTAGAGAGACTATATACAGTAGAGAAGCTATATACAGTAGAGAGGCTTTATACAGTAGTGAAGCTATATACAGTAAAGAGGCTATATACAGTAGAGAGGCTGTGGGGGTAAAAACTGTTGAGAAGCCTTTTGGTCCTAGACTTGGCACTCCGGTACCGCTTGCCATGCGGTAGTAGAGAACACTCTATGACAGGGGTGGCTGGGGTCTTTGACCATTTTTAGGGCCTTCCTCTGACACTGCCTGGTGTAGAGGTCCTGGATGGCAGCTTGGCCCCAGTCATGTACTACCCTGTGTAGTGCCTTGCAGGCGGATGCCCTCGATGTTGCAGCTGTAGAACATTTTGAGAATCTCAGGATCCATGCCAAATCTTTTCAGTCTCCAGAGGGGGAATAGACTTTGTCGTGCCCTCTTCATGACTGTCTTGGTGTGTTTGGACCATGTTAGTTTGTTGGTGATGTGGACACCAAGGAACTTGAAGCTCTCAACCTGCTCCACTACAGCCCCGTCGATGGGAATGGGGCCATGCTCGGTCCTCCTTCCTGTTGTCCACAATCATCTCCTTAGTCTTGGTTACGTTGAGGGACAGGTTGTTATTCTGGCACCACCCGGCCAGGTCTCTGACCTCCTCCCTATAGGCTGTCTCGTCGTTGATCATTCTGCTCCAGACTCAATGTACAGACGATTCAGACCAATGAAAACGTGGCACATGTAGCTATGAGTTCAGGACGGACATACCTAACATATTCTAAACAGATGTTGAACTGAAAACCAACTATTTCTATTGACAATTCTCTATTGACCTTTAGACACAGACAGACAGACAAACAGACACACACACACACAGACACACACACAGACACACACACAGACAGACAGACACTCACACACACACACACACACACACACACACACACACACACACACACACACACACACACAGATACAGACAAGGACAGACACTCACACACACTCTCTCGCTCTCTCTGGGCTCTCACCCTGAGGACGACCCTGCTAAGTATCTGACAGCAAGCGAGAGAGTAAGTGATGGATGGAGACAGAGAGGGAGAGAGATACAGAGAGATATACAGAGAGAGTAAGTGATGGATGCAGACAGAGAGGGAGAGAGATACAGAGAGATATACAGAGAGAGTAAGTGATGGATGGAGACAGAGAGGGAGAGAGATACAGAGAGATATACAGAGAGAGTAAGAGATGGATGCAGACAGAGAGGGAGAGAGATACAGAGAGATATACAGAGAGAGTAAGTGATGGATGGAGACAGAGGGAGAGAGATACAGAGAGATATACAGAGAGAGTAAGAGATGGATGCAGACAGAGAGGGAGAGAGATACAGAGAGATATACAGAGAGAGTAAGAGATGGATGCAGACAGAGAGGGAGAGAGATACAGAGAGATATACAGAGAGAGTAAGTGATGGATGGAGACAGAGAGGGAGAGAGATACAGAGAGATATACAGAGAGAGTAAGAGATGGATGCAGACAGAGAGGGAGAGAGATACAGAGAGATATACAGAGAGAGTAAGTGATGGATGGAGACAGAGGGAGAGAGATACAGAGAGATATACAGAGAGAGTAAGTGATGGATGGAGACAGAGAGGGAGAGAGATACAGAGAGATACAGAGAGAGATACAGAGAGGGAGAGAGATACAGAGACAGTAAGTGATGGATGCAGACAGAGAGGGAGAGAGATACAGAGAGATATACAGAGAGAGTAAGAGATGGATGGAGACAGAGAGGGAGAGAGATACAGAGAGATATACAGAGAGAGTAAGTGATGGATGGAGACAGAGAGGGAGAGAGATACAGAGAGAGATACAGAGAGGGAGAGAGATACAGAGACAGTAAGTGATGGATGGAGACAGAGAGGGAGAGAGATACAGAGTGGAAGAGAGAGGAAGAGATGGATGGAGACAGAGAGGGAGAGAGATACAGAGAGGAAGAGATGGATGGAGACAGAGGGAGAGAGATACAGAGTGGAAGAGAGAGGAAGAGATGGATGGAGACAGAGAGGGAGAGAGATACAGAGTGGAAGAGAGAGGAAGAGATGGATGGAGACAGAGAGGGAGAGAGATACAGAGAGGAAGAGATGGATGGAGACAGAGGGAGAGAGATACAGAGAGGAAGAGATGGATGGAGACAGAGGGAGAGAGATACAGAGAGGAAGAGATGGATGGAGACAGAGAGGGAGAGATGGATGGAGACAGAGAGGGAGAGAGATACAGAGAGGAAGAGATGGATGGAGACAGAGGGAGAGAGATACAGAGAGGAAGAGATGGATGGAGACAGAGAGGGAGAGAGATACATAGAGGAAGAGATGGATGGAGACAGAGGGAGAGAGATACACAGAGGAAGAGATGGATGGAGACAGAGGGAGAGAGATACAGAGAGGAAGAGAGAGGAAGAGATGGATGGAGACAGAGAGGGAGAGAGATACAGAGAGGAAGAGATGGATGGAGACAGAGGGAGAGAGATACAGAGAGGAAGAGATGGATGGAGACAGAGAGGGAGAGATGGATGGAGACAGAGAGGGAGAGAGATACAGAGAGGAAGAGAGAGGAAGAGATGGATGGAGACAGAGAGGGAGAGAGATACAGAGAGGAAGAGATGGATGGAGACAGAGGGAGAGAGATACAGAGAGGAAGAGATGGATGGAGACAGAGAGGGAGAGATGGATGGAGACAGAGAGGGAGAGAGATACAGAGAGGAAGAGATGGATGGAGACAGAGGGAGAGAGATACAGAGAGGAAGAGATGGATGGAGACAGAGAGGGAGAGATGGATGGAGACAGAGAGGGAGAGAGATACAGAGAGGAAGAGATGGATGGAGACAGAGGGAGAGAGATACAGAGAGGAAGAGATGGATGGAGACAGAGAGGGAGAGAGATACAGAGAGGAAGAGATGGATGGAGACAGAGGGAGAGATATACAGAGAGGAAGAGATGGATGGAGACAGAGGGAGAGATATACAGAGAGGAAGAGATGGATGGAGACAGAGAGGGAGAGAGATACATAGAGGAAGAGATGGATGGAGACAGAGGGAGAGAGATACAGAGAGGAAGAGATGGATGGATACAGAGGGAGAGAGATACAGAGAGGAAGAGATGGATGGAGACAGAGAGGGAGAGAGATACAGAGAGGAAGAGATGGATGGAGACAGAGAGGGAGAGAGATACAGAGAGGAAGAGATGGATGGAGACAGAGGGAGAGAGATACAGAGAGGGAGAGATGGATGGAGACAGAGAGGGAGAGAGATACAGAGAGGAAGAGATGGATGGAGACAGAGGGAGAGAGATACAGAGAGGAAGAGATGGATGGAGACAGAGGGAGAGAGATACAGAGAGGAAGAGATGGATGGAGACAGAGGGAGAGAGATACAGAGAGGAAGAGATGGATGGAGACAGAGGGAGAGAGATACAGAGAGGAAGAGATGGATGGAGACAGAGGGAGAGATACAGAGAAGGGAAACCGTGAGAGGAGTTGAAGTCTTGCTGATGGCACACTGTCACTCTTTAGACAACCATGCTAAACACCTGACAAGACAATGATGGAGGGAGGTAGAGATGGAGGGATATAGACGGAGAAAGTGATGGAGTGAAATGGATGGAGAGAGAGATGGAGGGAAATGGATGGAGAGAGAGATGGCAGGAAAAGGTGCATGCACAGAGCAGACACCTTGCACAACTGCACGCATGCACAGTGGTAGTCACAATGACGGGGATGATATCCAGATGGGGATGTTTTTGAGGATGATGAAGATGATGATGATGATGGTGTTGCTATCTCCTATATAAGAGGGCATTTACAAAGCCACACACACACACACAGGACACACTAATGTTGAGGGTGTGTGTTTGTTGGACTTACACTGCCATCTTCAGGCCATTAGCTGAACATGTCCTCACTTCTATTATTAAAGCTGGTTGTACTATTACAGGTTTTGACAGTTGCTTTAACACATGATTTCTGAAAAGATGGTTCCTTCTCTCTAGACTTTACACAGAAAACCCCAAAACACACAACATACAAAACATCACACATCTCATGCAAAACCAAAACATCGTCATTCAAAACAATTTTACCTCTTATCAAAATTGTGTTTTTGCAATCAAGACTCTACACACAAAACATCAAATGATTAGCTCTTAAACACGCCAACGACACACGGATGTGACAAATGTAAAAGACTACTACTATCTTGTGTTTTCGCATGTCCAGTGGAGTCCACGGCAGTTTGTCATAGCACTCACACATACATGTATGTGCACAAATATATACAGTATGTATGTATATTTAGTATATATTTACACTATAAACAGGAATGCAAGGGGGGGATGTATTTCTTTCTCAAAACATTGTATTTTCATCCAGATTTTGGGATGAAAAGTAACAGACAAAAACAAATACTGTAGAAGATAAACAAACAGGTTTACTGTTTTGCAGTTACCATAAAGAGAAAAACAATAAGACTGCATCCTGTTTGGGTCTGGCCACAGCGCCGTATCAACATCACAAGCAGTGTTCTCTCTGGCTAAACAGCGGGGGAAGTAGCGTCTGGAGTGGCGTATCCAGCCCTGGCACGCCCCCTCGTCTACGTCACCACAGGCCTCCTCCATCTCCTGGGGAAGGGGTATGCATTGGTGGGGTTGGTGATCGTATATATCTACCAACGCCATGCCAGAAATAACTCTTCTATTGGGTTTAGAAATGAAGAATATGGTGGCAGGTTGAGCGTCAAAGCATTATGATGTTGCCACCACGCTGTCTAGGAACAGTGACGATGGCGTTGTGTCCTATGCGGTTTCTTCCCCTGCGTCTTGTTTTGGTTAAGGCCGACCTCATCGACGTAGACTAAATCATGATGCTCTGCAGCAGCATCTCGTTCCGTAACTCTCTGACACAGACAAGACAAAACATTATTATATGACAGTATGAATAGACATAGAGCCGTCAATATGTAGCACAACACACTGGATTACAGTACCAATGAATAGTATAGCTTACTTGTACGTTTTTCAAAGCGCAGTTGTTTCACTCTGTCAGAATTTGCCTCAAATGGCTGTAGAGCTGCTTCTTACGAATCTGATGGCGTTTCAGGAGACGGCCAAGTGAGGATAAACTCACCCTATTTATGTTACTGAACGTTGTGTTGTCAGCGATAATGTGGTGTTGCAGTTGTCGTACATGTTTGCTGTTGTTGTTTGAAATGACCATATTCACTATGTGTTGTTCCTGCTCTGCTGTGAACAGACTGTTTCTTCCACCATTGAAGGGTCGTCTAGCAATTCTGCAAAAGCATGATGTGAATGGTTAGGGTGCAGGATTTCTTTCAATATGAAATGTCACTGTAGTGCTGTCCAGTAGCGTGGTATAGAGGGTAGGTTTACTTACATGTCTCATTTCGAAATGTCCAGATGACACTTGCTGCAGTGCAGCAGCTCAAGTTAGGCTGGACATTCTACCCAGCCTCCCTGAAACTCAAACCACGGTTGACCAAAGTGGCCAGGATCTCATCTGTGATTGTTCTCCTTCCTCCTCTTCCTCGTCCTCCTCGTCCCCGTCGTCCTCTTCATCCTCCTCTCCCTCCTCGTCTTCCTCGTCCTTGTCCTCCTCCTCCACCTTTGCTCTCATCATCGTCTCCCTTTTACTCTAACTCTCTCTCCAAAATGGGCCTCCATTGTCGTCCAAACCAAGAAAGCCAACCTGAAGCCTATTTATAGTGCTCAAGCTCTGATTTCTAAGTAAAGAAATGAGCTATGTGTTTTCACATCTGGGTGTACGTCATGGGTAAATGACTGTGGCATTTTAATGGCTGTGTTTTCCAAATGAAACACAAGACCTGTTAGTTTTGAATGATGTGTCTAATGTAGAGAACTGTGTTTAGTGTTTTGCAAAAAAGTGTGTTTTACAATTGCAAACTGAGTGTAAAGCAGATCATGTGTTTGCAGATTTGCAGACTTGGTCTAAAGATGAGGAACATGAGATAATGGTTTCACTGAGAGTTCTTCAAGTACCGCTTTTAGTGTGCAAGAGATTATAAGAAACTGTAACACGAACATACCATCATTAACAGCCGTGATACCTTCTTATCTGTCATGACATACAGTGCCTTCCGAAAGTATTCGGCCCCCTTGAACTTTGCGACCTTTTACCACATTTCAGACTTCAAACATAAAGATATAAAACTGTATTTTTTTGTGAAGAATCAACAACAAGTGGGACACAATCATGAAGTGGAACGACATTTATTGGATATTTCAAACTTTTTTAACAAATCAAAAACTGAAAAATTGGGCGTGCAAAATGATTCAGCCCCTTTACTTTCAGTGCAGCAAACTCTCTCCAGAAGTTCAGTGAAGATCTCTGAATGATCCAATGTTGACCTAAATGACTAATGATGATAAATACAATCCACCTGTGTGTAATCAAGTCTCCGTATAAATGCACCTGCACTGTGATAGTCTCAGAGGTCCGTTAAAAGCGCAGAGAGCATCATGAAGAACAAGGAACACACCAGGCAGGTCCAAGATACTGTTGTGAAGAAGTTTAAAGCCGGATTTGGATACAAAAAGATTTCCCAAGCTTTAAACATCCCAAGGAGCACTGTGCAAGCGATAATATTGAAATGGAAGGAGTATCAGACCACTGCAAATCTACCAAGACCTGGCCGTCCCTCTAAACTTTCAGCTCATACAAGGAGAAGACTGATCAGAGATGCAGCCAAGAGGCCCATGATCACTCTGGATGAACTGCAGAGATATACAGCTGAGGTGGGAGACTCTGTCCATAGGACAACAATCAGTCATATATTGCACAAATCTGGCCTTTATGGAAGAGTGGCAAGAAGAAAGCCATTTCTTAAAGATATCCATAAAAAGTGTTGTTTAAAGTTTGCCACAAGCCACCTGGGAGACACACCAAACATGTGGAAGAAGGTGCTCTGGTCAGATGAAACCAAAATTGAACTTTTTGGCAACAATGCAAAACGTTATGTTTGGCGTAAAAGCAACACAGCACATCACCCTGAATACACCATCCCCACTGTCAAACATGGTGGTGGCAGCATCATGGTTTGGGCCTGCTTTTCTTCAGCAGGGACAGGGAAGATGGTTAAAATTGATGGGAAGATGGATGGAGCCAAATACAGGACCATTCTGGAAGAATGAAGACCTGAGACTGGGACGGAGATTTGTCTTCCAACAAGACAATGATCCAAAACATAAACCAAAATCTACAATGGAATGGTTCAAAAATAAACATATCCAGGTGTTAGAATGGCCAAGTCAAAGTCCAGACCTGAATCCAATCGAGAATCTGTGGAAAGAACTGAAAACTGCTGTTCACAAATGCTCTCCATTCAACCTCACTGAGCTCGAGCTGTTTTGCAAGGAGGAATGGGAAAAAAATGTCAGTCTCTCGATGTGCAAAACTGATAGAGACATACCCCAAGCGACTTACAGCTGTAATCGCAGCAAAAGGTGGCGCTACAAAGTATTAACTTAAGGGGGCTGAATAATTTTGCACGCCCAATTTTTCAGTTTTTGATTTGTTAAAAAAGTTTGAAATATCCAATAAATGTCGTTCCACTTCATGATTGTGTCCCACTTGTTGTTGATTCTTCACAAAAAAATACAGTTTTATATCTTTCTGTTTGAAGCCTGAAATGTGGCAAAAGGTCGCAAAGTTCAAGGGGGGCGAATACTTTCGCAAGGCACTGTAGATCAATCATCAATACCTGTGATATCTTATCTGTCATGACATAGATCAATCATCAATACCTGTGATATCTTATGTGTCATGACATAGATCAATCATCAATGCCTGTGATATCTTATCTGTCATGACATAGATCAATCATCAATACCTGTGATATCTTATGTGTCATGACATAGATCAATCATCAATACCTGTGATATCTTATGTGTCATGACATAGATCAATCATCAATACCTGTGATATCTTATCTGTCATGACATAGATCAATCATCAATGCCTGTGATATCTTATGTGTCATGACATAGATCAATCATCAATGCCTGTGATATCTTATGTGTCATGACATAGATCAATCATCAATGCCTGTGATATCTTATGTGTCATGACATAGATCAATCATCAATGCCTGTGATATCTTATTTGTCATTACATAGATCCATCATCAATAGATGTGATATCTTATCTGTCATTACATAGATCAATCATCAATACCTGTGATATCTTATCTGTCATTACATAGATCCATCATCAATAGATGTGATATCTTATCTGTCATTACATAGATCAATCATCAATAGATGTGATATCTTATCTGTCATTACATAGATCCATCATCAATAGATGTGATATCTTATCTGTCATTACATAGATCCATCATCAATAGATGTGATATCTTATCTGTCATTACATAGATCAATCATCAATACCTGTGATATCTTATCTGTCATTACATAGATCCATCATCAATAGATGTGATATCTTATCTGTCATTACATAGATCCATCATCAATAGATGTGATATCTTATCTGTCATTACATAGATCCATCATCAATAGATGTGATATCTTATCTGTCATTACATAGATCAATCAGAGGAGGAATGTTCTCTATCTGTCATTACATAGATCAATCAGAGGAGGAATGTTCTCTATCTGTCATCCTAAACCTGAGACAGAAAACATTCAGGATGTGATCCTGGTTTGGTGTGATATCCAGCTCAGGTTCAGAATCTGATAGTGGGTGTTTTCTGTCCCAATGCAGCGTGAAGATAACAGGGGAAGGAAGGATGTCTGTCTGCCTCTGACCCTGGCTGCTGAATGATAAGAGACGGACACCATGTCTATCACTCTGTGGGGATCTAAACCTGACCGGTAGAAAGATACATATGTATGTGTGCTAACACATACACACACACACACACACATATGCCCGCTAACACACACACACACATATGCACGCTAACACACACACATACACGCATGCACGCTAACAAACACACACGCATGCACACTAACACGCACACACACACACGCACGCACACTAACACACACACCAGCATGCCCGCTAACACACACACACATATGCACGCTAACACACACACATACATGCATGCACGCTAACAAGCACACACGCATGCACACTAACACGCACACACACACACACACACATGCACGCTAACACACACACGCACGCACACTAACACACAGTTTTATCTACAAAAACTCTAAAATCATCATCATCACCACTGTTGTTGTCTTGGTGATCATCATCCTCACTGTTGTTGTTTTGGTGATCATCATCATCATCACTGTTGTTGTTTTGGTGATCATCATCATCACTGTTGTTGTCTTGGTGATCATCATCATCATCATCAATGTTGTTGTCTTGGTGATCATCATCATCATCATCATCATCATCATCATCATCATCATCATCATCACTGTTGTTGTCATGGTGATCATCATCATCATCATCACTGTTGTTGTCTTGGTGATCATCATCATCGTCATCACTGTTGTTGTCTTGGTGATCATCATCATCACTGTTGTTGTCTTGGTCATCATCATCACCAATGGTGTTGTCTTGGTGATCATCATCATCACTGTTGTTGTCTTGGTGATTATCATCATCATCAATATCACTGCTGGTGTCTTGGTGATCATCATCATCATCATCATCATCATCATCATCATCATCATCGTCATCGTCACTGTTGCTGTCTTGGTGATCATCATCATCATCACTGTTGTTGTCTTGGTGATCAACATCATCATCACCACTGGTGTTGTCTTGGTGATCATCATCATCATCACAACTATTGTTGTCTTGGTGATCATCAGCATCATCATCACTGTTGTTGTCTTGGTGATCATCATCATCATCACTGTCGTTGTCTTGGTGATCATCATCATCATCACTGTCGTTGTCTTGGTGATCATCATCATCATCACTGTCGTTGTCTTGGTGGTCGTCATCATCATCACTGTTGTTGTCTTGGTGATCATCATCATCAATATCACTGCTGGTGTCTTGGTGATCATCAGCATCAACATCATCATCACTGTTGTTGTCTTGGTGATCATCATCATCATCATCACTTCTCTCTTGGTTATCATCATCATGATGATGTTGTCTTGGTTGACTGATTTGTGTATGAGGATGTCATATTGCTGATTTTACCTTTTTAAAAGTGATTGAATTTATGTGTGATACACAGTGATACTTTCTTGGATAGTAATTAATCAATGAATGAACACACACACATACATGCATGCACGCTAACAAACACACACGCATGCACACTAACACGCACACACACACACACACATGCACGCTAACACACACACGCACGCACACTAACACACAGTTTTATCTACAAAAACTCTAAAGTGTTTATAGTAGTAGTAGTAGTATAGTATAGTAGTGTTTATCAGTCTCATTATAATGTAATATAGTATTTATCAGTCTCATTATACTGTAATGTAATGTAGTGTTTATCAGTCTCATTATAATGTAATGTAATGTAATGTAGTGTTTATCAGTCTCATTATAATGTAATATAGTGTTTATCAGTCTCATTATAATGTAATATAGTGTTTATCAGTCTCATTATAATGTAATATAGTGTTTATCAGTCTCATTATAATGTAATATAGTATTTATCAGTCTCATTATACTGTAATGTAATGTAGTGTTTATCAGTCTCATTATAATGTAATGTAATGTAATGTAGTGTTTATCAGTCTCATTATAATGTAATATAGTGTTTATCAGTCTCATTATACTGTAATGTAATGTAGTGTTTATCAGTCTCATTATAATGTAATATAGTGTTTATCAGTCTCATTATAATGTAATATAGTGTTTATCAGTCTCATTATAATGTAATATAGTGTTTATCAGTCTCATTATAATGTAATATAGTGTTTATCAGTCTCATTATAATGTAATATAGTGTTTATCAGTCTCATTATAATGTAATGTAATGTAGTGTTTATCAGTCTCATTATAATGTAATATAATATAGTTTTTATCAGTCTCATTATAATGTAATATAACATAGTTTTTATCAGTCTCATTATAATGTAATATAATATAGTGTTTATCAGTCTCATTATACTGTAATATAAAATAGTGTTTATCAGTCTCATTATACTGTAATGTAATATAGTGTTTATCAGTCTCATTATACTGTAATGTAGTGTTTATCAGTCTCATTATACTGTAATATAGTGTTTATCAGTCTCATTATAATGTAATGTAGTGTTTATCAGTCTCATTATACTGTAATATAGTGTTTATCAGTCTCATTATAATGTAATATAGTGTTTATCAGTCTCATTATACTGTAATATAGTGTTTATCAGTCTCATTATAATGTAATGTAGTGTTTATCAGTCTCATTATACTGTAATATAGTGTTTATCAGTCTCATTATACTGTAATATAGTGTTTATCAGTCTCATTATACTGTAATGTAATATAGTGTTTATCAGTCTCATTATACTGTAATGTAATGTAGTGTTTATCAGTCTCATTATACTGTAATATAATATGGTGTTTATCAGTCTCATTATACTGTAATATAGTGTTTATCAGTCTCATTATACTGTAATGTAATATAGTGTTTATCAGTCTCATTATACTGTAATGTAATGTAGTGTTTATCAGTCTCATTATACTGTAATATAATATGGTGTTTATCAGTCTCATTATACTGTAATATAGTGTTTATCAGTCTCATTATACTGTAATATAGTGTTTATCAGTCTCATTATACTATAATATAGTGTTTATCAGTCTCATTATACTGTAATATAGTGTTTATCAGTCTCATTATACTGTAATATAGT
>NC_056441.1:83325852-83370374 GCF_018296145.1 Oncorhynchus tshawytscha
ACATATTGTCACGCCCTGGTCTAAGTATTTTGTGTTTTCTTCATGTATTGGGTCAGGCCAGGGTGTGGCATGGGGTTTTTGTATTGTGGTGTGTTTTGTCTTGGGGTTTTGGTGTGTATGTATTGGGATTGTAGCTAGTGGGGTTATCTAGCAAAGTCTATAGCTGTCTGGAGTGGTTCTCAATCAGAGGCAGGTGTTGTTCGTTGTCTCTGATTGGGAACCATATTTAGGCAGCCATATTCTTTGAGTTTGTCGTGGGTGATTGTCCTTAGTGTCTTCGTTCCTGTCGCTGTGTTAGTTGACACAAGTATAGGCTGTTTCGGTTTTCGTTACGTTTATTTGTTTTGTAGTGTTTGTATTTGATTCGTGTTTACGTTTTGTTGATTAAACATGGATCGCAATCTACACGCTGCATTTTGGTCCGACTCTCCTTCACACCTAGAAAACCGTAACAGAATCACCCACCACCAACGGACCAAGCAGCGTGTCAACAGGCAGGAGCAGCCCAAAGAGGAGATGCGCTATAAGGATTTCTGGACATGGGAGGAAATCCTAAACGGAGAAGGACCCTGGGCTCAGCCTGAAGAATATCGCCGCCCCAAAGAAGAACTGGAGGCGGCGAAAGCGGAGAGGCGCCAGTATGAGGAGGCAGCACAGCGACTCGGAAGGAAGCCTGAGAATCAGCCCCAAAAATTTCTTGGGGGGGGGGAGTCAGGAGTCAGACCTGAGCCAACTCTCCCTGTTTATCGTGAGGAGCCAAGGAGGAGACCAGAACCAGAGCCGGTGTTGGAGGTGAGCGAAACAGAGACTGTGAAGGAGTTAATGGGGAAATTGGAGGAGAGAGAAATCAGGGAGTTGCTGTGTTGGTGCTTTTTGCATGGAATTCGCCCGACGGAACGTGTCAGGGATTTGATGGCACCTGGGTTAGCGCTCCATACTCATCCTGAGGTGCGTGTTAGTCGGCTGGTGAAGTTGGTGCCAGCCTCACGCACCAGGCCTCCTGTGCACATCCCTAGCCTTGCACGTCCTGTGCCAGCACTGCTCTCAAGATCTCCAGTACGCCTTCACGGTCTAGCCCATCCTGTGCCACCTCCACACTCCAGCCCTCCGGTAGCAGCTCCCCGCACCAGGCTTCCTGTGCGTGTTCTCGGTTCAGTACCACCAGTACCAGCACCACGCATCAGGTCTACAGTGCGCCTCGCCTCTCCAGCGCTGCCGGAGCCTTTCTCCTCTCCTGCGCTGCCGGAGTCTCCCATCTGTTCAGCGCTGCCGGAGCATTTCTCCTCTACAGCACTGCTGGAGTCTCCCGCCTGTTCAGCGCAGCCAGAGCCTCTCTCCTCTCCTGCGCTGCCGGAGTCTCCCGCCTGTTCAGCGCAGCCAGAGCTGCCAGCCTGCATGGAGCAGCCAGAGCTGCCAGCCTGCATGGAGCAGCCAGAGCTGCCAGCCTGCATGAAGCAGCCAGAGCTGTCAGTCTGCATGGAGCAGCCAGAGCTGCCAGTCTGCATGGAGCAGCGAGAGCTGCCAGTCTGCATGGAGCAGCCAGAGATGACAGTCTGCATGGAGCAGCCAGAGCTGTCAGTCTGCATGAAGCAGCCAGAGATGTCAGTCTGCATGGAGCAGCCAGAGATGTCAGTCTGCATGGAGCAGCTAGAGCTGTCAGTCTGCATGGAGCAGCCAGAGCTGCAAGGAGCTGCCAGTCTGCAAGGAGCTGCCAGTCTGCACGGAGCTGCCAGTCTGCACGGAGCTGCCAGTCTGCACGGAGCTGCCAGTCTGCACGGAGCTGTCAGTCTGCAAGGAGCTGTCAGTCTGCACGGAGCTGCCAGTCTGCACGGAGCCGCCAGAGCTGCCAGTCTGTAAGAAGCTGCCAGAGCTGTCAGCCTACATGGAGCAGCCAGATCCGTCAGTCTGCCAGGATACGCCAGACTCTTCCAGATCTGCCAGTCAACCAGACTCTTCCAGATCTGCCAGTCAACCAGACTCTTCCAGATCTTCCAGTCAACCAGACTCTTCCAGATCCGCCAGTCGGCCGGGATCTGCCAGAACTGCCAGTGGGCCGGGATCCGCCAGTCGGCCGGGATCCGCCAGTCGGCCAGGATCCGCCAGATCCGCCAGTCAGCCAGGATCCGCCAGTCAGCCAGGATCTGTAATCAAGCCTACCACTGTTGTGTCGTCCGCAAACTTGATGATTGAGTTGGAGGCGTGCATGGCCACGCAGTCGTGGGTGAACAGGGAGTACAGGAGGGGGCTCAGAACGCACCCTTGTGGGGCCCCAGTGTTGAGGATCAGCGGGGAGGAGATGTTGTTGCCTACCCTCACCACCTGGGGGCGTCCCGTCAGGAAGTCCAGTACCCAGTTGCACAGGGCGGGGTCGAGACCCAGGGTCTCGAGCTTGATGACGAGCTTGGAGGGTACTATGGTGTTGAATGCCGAGCTGTAGTCGATGAACAGCATTCTCACATAGGTATTCCTCTTGTCCAGATGGGTTAGGGCAGTGTGCAGTGTGGTTGAGATTGCATCGTCTGTGGACCTATTTGGGCGGTAAGCAAATTGGAGAGGGTCAAGGGTGTCAGGTAGGGTGGAGGTGATATGGTCCTTGACTAGTCTCTCAAAGCACTTCATGATGACGGATGTGAGTGCTACGGGCGGTAGTCGTTTAGCTCAGTTACCTTAGCTTTCTTGGGAACAGGAACAATGGTGGCCCTCTTGAAGCATGTGGGAACAGCAGACTGGTATAGGGATTGGTTGAATATGTCCGTAAACACACCGGCCATCTGGTCTGCGCATGCTCTGAGGGCGCGGCTGGGGATGCCGTCTGGGCCTGCAGCCTTGCGAGGGTTAACACGTTTAAATGTCTTACTCACTTCGGCTGCAGTGAAGGAGAGACCGCATGATTCCGTTGCAGGCCGTGTCAGTGGCACTGTATTGTCCTCAAAGCGGGCAAAAAAGTTATTTAGTCTGCCTGGGAGCAAGACATCCTGGTCCGAGACTGGGCTGGGTTTCTTCCTGTAGTCCGTGATTGACTGTAGACCCTGCCACATACCTCTTGTGTCTGAGCCGTTGAATTGAGATTCTACTTTGTCTCTGTACTGGCGCTTAGCTTGTTTGATAGCCTTGCGGAGGGAATAGCTGCACTGTTTGTATTCAGTCATGTTACCAGACACCTTGCCCTGATTAAAAGCAGTGGTTCGTGCCTTCAGTTTCACACGAATGCTGCCATCAATCCACGGTTTCTGGTTAGGGAATGTTTTAATCGTTGCTATGGGAACGACATCTTCAACGCACGTTCTAATGAACTCGCACACCGTATCAGCGTATTCGTCAATGTTGTTGTCTGACGCAATACGAAACATCTCCCAGTCCACGTGATGGAAGCAGTCTTGGAGTGTGGAGTCAGCTTGGTCGGACCAGCGTTGGACAGACCTCAGCGTGGGAGCTTCTTGTTTTAGTTTCTGTCTGTAGGCAGGGATCAACAAAATGGAGTCGTGGTCAGCTTTTCCGAAAGGGGGCGGGGCAGGGCCTTATATGCGTCGCGGAAGTTAGAGTAACAATGATCCAGGGTCTTTCCACCCCTGGTTGCGCAATCAATATGCTGATAAAATTTAGGGAGTCTTGTTTTCAGATTAGCCTTGTTAAAATCCCCAGCTACAATGAATGCAGCCTCCGGATAAATCGTTTCCAGTTTGCAGAGAGTTAAATAAAGTTCGTTCAGAGCCATCGATGTGTCTGCTTGGGGGATATATACGGCTGTGATTATAATCGAAGAGAATTCTCTTGGTAGATAATGCGGTCTACATTTGATTGTGAGGAATTCTAAATCAGGTGAACAGAAGGATTTGAGTTCCTGTATGTTTCCTTCATCACACCATGTCACGTTGGCCATAAGGCATACGCCCCCGCCCGTCTTCTTACCAGAGAGATGTTTGTTTCTGTCGGCGCGATGCGTGGAGAAACCCGCTGGCTGCACCGCTTCGGATTGCGTCTCTCCAGTGAGCCATGTTTCCGTGAAGCAGAGAACGTTACAGTCTCTGATGTCCCTCTGGAATGCTACCCTTGCTCGGATTTCATCAACCTTGTTGTCAAGAGACTGGACATTGGCAAGAAGAATGCTGGGGAGTGGTGCACGATGTGCCCGTCTCCGGAGTCTGACCAGAAGACCGCTTCGTTTCCCTCTTTTTCTGAGTCGTTTTTTTTTTGGTCGCTGCATGTGATCCACTCGGTTACACTGGTTGTAAGGCAGAACTCAGATCCGCATCGCGAAAACATATTCTTGGTCGTACTGATGGTGAGTTGACGCTGATCTTATATTCAGTAGTTCTTGTCGGCTGTATGTAAAGAAACCTAAGATGACCTGGGGTACTAGTGTAAGAAATAACACGTAAAAAAACAAAAACTGCATAGTTTCCTAGGAACGCGAAGCGAGGCGGCCATCTCTGTCGGCGCCGGAAGTACTAAGGGACGGCCTACAGGGAGGAGGTGAGGGCCCTCGGAGTGTGGTGTCAGGAAAATAACCTCACACTCAACGTCAACAAAACTAAGGAGATGATTGTGGACTTCAGGAAACAGCAGAGGGAACACCCCCCCCATCCACATCGATGGAACAGTAGTGGAGAGGGTAGCAAGTTTTAAGTTCCTCGGGCATACACATCACAGACAAACTGAATTGGTCCACTCACACAGACAGCATCGTGAGGAAGGCGCAGCAGCGCCTCTTCAACCTCAGGAGGCTGAAGAAATTCGGCTTGTCACCAAAAGCACTCACAAACTTCTACAGATGCACAATCGAGAGCATCCTGGCGGGCTGTATCACCGCCTGGTATGGCAACTGCACCGCCCTCAACCGTAAGGCTCTCCAGAGGGTAGTGAGGTCTGCACAACGCATCACCGGGGGCAAACTACCTGCCCTCCAGGACACCTACACCACCCGATGCTACAGGAAGGCCATAAAGATCATCAAGGACATCAACCACCCGAGCCACTGCCTGTTCACCCCGCTGTCATCCAGAAGGCGAGGTCAGTACAGGTGCATCAAAGCTGGGACCGAGAGACTGAAAAACAGCTTCTATCTCAAGGCCATCAGACTGTTAAACAGCCACCACTAACATTGAGTGGCTACTGCCAACACACTGTCAATGACACTGACTCTACTCCAGCCACTTTAATCATGGGAATTGATGGGAAATTATGTAAATATATCACTAGCCACTTTAAACAATGCTACCTT
This sequence comes from Oncorhynchus tshawytscha, assembly GCF_018296145.1. Taxonomy (NCBI): domain Eukaryota; kingdom Metazoa; phylum Chordata; class Actinopteri; order Salmoniformes; family Salmonidae; genus Oncorhynchus; species Oncorhynchus tshawytscha. Next base: position 83,331,074 of record NC_056441.1, read on the forward strand.
ATATAATGTTACTTACCCTACATTGTTCATCTCATATGCATACGTTGATACTGTACTCTATATCATCGACTGCATCCTTATGTAATACATGTATCACTAGCCACTTTAACTATGCCACTTGGTTTACATACTTATCTCATATGTATATACTGTACTCGATATCATCTACTGTATCTTGCCTATGCTGCTCTGTACCATCACTCATTCATATATCCTTATGTACATATTCTTTATCCCCTTACACTGTGTATAAGACAGTAGTTTTTTTTTGGAATTGTTAGTTAGATTACTTGCTCGTTATTACTGCATTGTCGGAACTAGAAGCACAAGCATTTCGCTACACTCGCATTAACATCTGCTAACCATGTGTATGTGACAAATAAAATTTGATTTGATTTTGATTTGATTTGCCAGTCAGCCAGGATCTGCTGAAACCACCAGCCAGCCAGGATCTGGTAGATCTACCTACCTGCCTGAGCTTCCTCTCACTCCTGAGCTTCCTCTCACTCCTGAGCTTCCTCTCACTGCTGAGCTTTCTCTCACTCCTGAGCTTCCTCTCACTCCTGAGCTTCCTCTCACTCCTGAGCTTTCTCTCACTCCCGAGCTTCCTCTCACTCCCGAGCTTCCCCTCAGTCCCGAGCTTCCCCTCAGTCCCGAGCTTCCCCTCAGTCCCGAGCTGCCTCAGTCCCGAGCTGTCCTTCAGTCCCGATCTGCTCCTCAGTCCAGTGGGTTTCTGGGTGAGGACTACTAGGCCATGGTCGGCGGCGAGGGTGGACTATCCAGGGACGCGAGGAGAGGGGACTAAGACATTGACTGAGTGGGTTCCACGTCCTGCGCCGGAGCCGCCACCATGGACAGACGCCCACCCGGACCCTCCCTATTGTTTTGAGGTGCGTTCGGGAGTCCGCACCTTAGGGGGGTTCTGTCACGCCCTGGTCTAAGTATTTTGTGTTTTCTTCATGTATTGGGTCAGGCCAGGGTGTGGCATGGGGTTTTTGTATTGTGGTGTGTTTTGTCTTGGGGTTTTGGTGTGTATGTATTGGGATTGTAGCTAGTGGGGTTATCTAGCAAAGTCTATGGCTGTCTGGAGTGGTTCTCAATCAGAGGCAGGTGTTGTTCGTTGTCTCTGATTGGGAACCATATTTAGGCAGCCATATTCTTTGAGTTTGTCGTGGGTGATTGTCCTTAGTGTCTTCGTTCCTGTCGCTGTGTTAGTTGACACAAGTATAGGCTGTTTCGGTTTTCGTTACGTTTATTTGTTTTGTAGTGTTTGTATTTGATTCGTGTTTACGTTTTGTTGATTAAACATGGATCGCAATCTACACGCTGCATTTTGGTCCGACTCTCCTTCACACCTAGAAAACCGTAACACATATCTACTGGTTGAAATACCACAGTGTGCCATCTCAGCAGCAATGTGTGTGACCTGTTGCCACAAGAAAAGGGCAACCAGTGAAGAACAAACACCATTGTAAATACAACCCATATTTACGTTTATTTATTTTCCCTTTTGTACTTTAACTATTAGCACATCGTTACACACTGTATATAGACATATGACATTTGAAATGTCTTTATTCTTTTATAACTTTTGTACAACCCATATGTACTTATTTTCCTTATTTTTCTTATTTGTACTATTTGTGAGTGTAATGTTTCTGTTAATTTCTGATTGTTTATTTCACTTTTATTTATGATCTGTTTCTCTTGCTTTGGCAATGTTTTGGCAATGTAAACATGTTTCCCATGCCAATAAAGTCCCTTGAATTGAATTGACTTGATAAAGACAGTGAGGAGATGGAGGGAGGAGTAAGGAGGGAGAGAGGGGGGGGGCGTGAAAAGGTAAATGAGAAGAGATCAGTTGAAAGGGAAATGGATTGAAAAGTACAAAAAGAGGAAGGATGAGAGATGGACCAACTAGCAGTTGACTTTGGTTTCAAAGGTCCACCCCCAAGCATAGGAGAATAAACCTTTACTATTTACAGCCTGGGATCCTATTGCCAGAATGGGCTCTTCCTATTGCCAGAATGGGCTCTTCCTATTGCCAGAATGGGCTCTTCCTATTGCCAGAATGGGCTCTTCAAAGCACTCCAGGATTCTCCCTGTATTCTAATACCCCGTGGCCATTATAAATCAGATTACTGAATCCTTACAATACCAGTAGGCCCCACATCGACAGTGTAAACTGTGTGTGTGTTTCCTAATGCCCTGTGTGTGTGTGTGTGTGTGTGTTAGAACCACATATTTTACTAAAGCATGGAAAGTCCATACAATAGCAATATGCCCCAAGTCCAAAGCATAAGTAACTGTGGGACACTTCTCCTACCACCTAGTTCTGAATCATTCACACAGACACACACACACACACACACACACACACACACACGGCGTTCATCTCTCTCCCAGCGTAAGGATTGTGTGTAACAGTCATGCCCCTGGCATGGCCAGGTAGAGACAGATAGAGAGAGAGAGGGAGGGAGAAAGAGATATGCACACTGCCCACAAAGAGCTTGTGAGAAAGAGATTGTGCACAAAATGCCCACAAAATGAGGTGGAAACTGAGCTGCACTTCCTAACCTCCTGCCAAATGTATGACCATATAAAAGGCACATATTTAATTCAGATTATACAGATCCATAAAGAATTTTGAAAACTAAACCAATTTTGATTAACTGACATATCTACTGGGTGAAATACCACAGTGTGCCATCACAGCAGCAAGATGTGTGACCTGTTACCACAAGAAAAGGTCAACCAGTGAAGAACAAACACCATTGTAAATACAACCCATATTTATGTTGATTTATTTTCCCTTGTGTACTTTAACTGTTTGTACATCGTTACAACACTGTATATATACAGTGCCTTGCGAAAGTATTCGGCCCCCTTGAACTTTGCGACCTTTTGCCACATTTCAGGCTTCAAACATAAAGATATAAAACTGTATTTTTTTGTGAAGAATCAACAACAAGTGGGACACAATCATGAAGTGGAACGACATTTATTGGATATTTCAAACTTTTTTAACAAATAAAAAACGGAAAAATTGGGCGTGCAAAATTATTCAGCCCCCTTAAGTTAATACTTTGTAGCGCCACCTTTTGCTGCGATTACAGCTGTAAGTCGCTTGGGGTATGTCTCTATCAGTTTTGCACATCGAGAGACTGAAATTCTTTCCCATTCCTCCTTGCAAAACAGCTTGAGCTCAGTGAGGTTGGATGGAGAGCATTTGTGAACAGCAGTTTTCAGTTCTTTCCACAGATTCTCGATTGGATTCAGGTCTGGACTTTGACTTGGCCATTCTAACAACTGGATATGTTTATTTTTGAACCATTCCATTGTAGATTTTGGTTTATGTTTTGGATCATTGTCTTGTTGGAAGACAAATCTCCGTCCCAGTCTCAGGTATTTTGCAGACTCCATCAGGTTTTCTTCCAGAATGGTCCTGTATTTGGCTCCATCCATCTTCCCATCAATTTTAACCATCTTCCCTGTCCCTGCTGAAGAAAAGCAGGCCCAAACCATGATGCTGCCACCACCATGTTTGACAGTGGGGATGGTGTGTTCAGGGTGATGAGCTGTGTTGCTTTTACGCCAAACATGACGTTTTGCATTGTTGCCAAAAAGTTCAATTTTGGTTTCATCTGACCAGAGCACCTTCTTCCACATGTTTGGTGTGTCTCCCAGGTGGCTTGTGGCAAACTTTAAACAACACTTTTTATGGATATCTTTAAGAAATGGCTTTCTTCTTGCCACTCTTCCATAAAGGCCAGATTTGTGCAATATACGACTGATTGTTGTCCTATGGACAGAGTCTCCCACCTCAGCTGTAGATCTCTGCAGTTCATCCAGAGTGATCATGGGCCTCTTGGCTGCATCTCTGATCAGTCTTCTCCTTGTATGAGCTGAAAGTTTAGAGGGACGGCCAGGTCTTGGTAGATTTGCAGTGGTCTGATACTCCTTCCATTTCAATATTATCACTTGCACAGTGCTCTTTGGGATGTTTAAAGCTTGGGAAATCTTTTTGTATCCAAATCCGGCTTTAAACTTCTTCACAACAGTATCTCGGACCTGCCTGGTGTGTTCCTTGTTCTTCATGATGCTCTCTGCGCTTTTAACGGACCTCTGAGACTATCACAGTGCAGGTGCATTTATACGGAGACTTGATTACACACAGGTGGATTGTATTTATCATCATTAGTCATTTAAGGTCAACATTGGATCATTCAGAGAGCCTCACTGAACTTCTGGAGAGAGTTTGCTGCACTGAATGAATGTAAAGGGGCTGAATAATTTTGCACGCACAATTTTTCAGTTTTTGATTTGTTAAAAAAGTTTGAAATATCCAATAAATGTCTTTCCACTTCATGATTGTGTCCCACTTGTTGTTGATTCTTCACAAAAAAATACAGTTTTATATCTTTATGTTTGAAGCCTGAAATGTGGCAAAAGGTCGCAAAATTCAAGGGGGCCGAATACTTTCGCAAGGCACTGTATATATATATATATATATATATATATATGTCTTTATTCCTGTTAAACTGTTGTGAGTGTAATGTTACTGTTCATTTCTGATTGTTTATTTCACTTTTGCTTATTATCTATTTCACAATGTTGATTAACATGTTTCCCATGCCAATAAAGCCCTTTGATTTGAGAGAGAGAGAGAGGAGTGGAGAGAGAGAGAGAGAGAGAGAGAGAAGAGGAGAGAGAGAGAAAGAGAGAGAGAGAGAGAGAGATCAGGTTGAATGGACTGAGTAGAGTGGGCAGAGGCTCATTAGCCTCAGAGGGTGACATTAAACCACACAGACACACACACACACAGACAGACACACAGAGTAGATTGATTGTGGGGGTCAGTTGTCCCCCTAATGAGCTATAGGTGGAGGTCCCCCTAATGAACCATTCCCTCTCTCCCTCACCTCTTCTCTCATGTTCTATCTCTCCTTTGGAATCTGAAATATCTGTCCTCTACGGGCTGCCCTCTCGTATTCCACTCTCCTCTCCTGTTCTATGTACGGGCTGCCCCTCTCGTATTCCACTCTCCTCTCCTGTTCTATGTACGGGCTGCCCTCTTGTATTCCACTCTCCTCTCCTGTTCTATGTACCACTCTCCTCTCCTGGGCTGCCCCTCTCGTATTCCACTCTCCTCTCCTGTTCTATGTACGGGCTGCCCTCTTGTATTCCACTCTCCTCTCCTGTTCTATGTACGGGCTGCCCTCTCGTATTCCACTCTCCTCTCCTGTTCTATGTACGGGCTGCCCCTCTCGTTTTCCACTCTCCTCTCCTGTTCTATGTACGGGCTGCCCTCTCGTATTCCACTCTCCTCTCCTGTTCTATGTACGGGCTGCCCCTCTCGTATTCCACTCTCCTCTCCTGTTCTATGTACGGGCTGCCCCTCTCGTATTCCACTCTCCTCTCCTGTTCTATGTACGGGCTGCCCCTCTCGTATTCCACTCTCCTCTCCTGTTCTATGTACGGGCTGCCCCTCTCGTATTCCACTCTCCTCTCCTGTTCTATGTACGGGCTGCCCCTCTCGTATTCCACTCTCCTCTCTTCCCTTCACTCCTGTTCTATGTACGTTCATGTTGTCTGTATTCACAGTAAATGTGTTCAGTAGATGTTAAATGTGTAAACTTCCTGATCAGTAGATGTTAAATGTGTAAACCTCCCGATCAGTAGATGTTAAATGTGTAAACCTCCTGATCAGTAGATGTTAAATGTGTAAACCTCCCGATCAGTAGATGTTAAATGTGTAAATCTTCTGATCAGTAGATGTTAAATGTGTAAATCTCCTGATCAGTATATGTTAAATGTGTAAATCTTCTGATCAGTAGATGTTAAATGTGTAAACCTCCTGATCAGTAGATGTTAAATGTGTAAACCTCCTGATCAGTAGATGTTAAATGTGTAAACCTCCTGATCAGCAGATGTTAACTGTGTAAACCTCCTGATCAGTAGATGTTAAATGTGTAAACCTCCTGATCAGCAGATGTTAAATGTGTAAACCTCCTGATCAGTAGATGTTTTGTTCAAGGAAGCACAGTGTCAAACTACAGTGCATCCGGAAAGTTTTCAGACCCATTGACTTTTGTCACATTTTGTTACGTTACAGCCTTATTCTAAAATTGATTAATTTTTTCCCCCCCTTATCAATCTACACACAATACCCCGTAATGACATCACAATACCCCGTAATGACATCACAATACCCCGTAATGACATCACAATACCCCCTAATGACAAAGCAAAAGCCGGTTTATAGAAATGTTAGCAAATTTATTGTAAATAAAAATCTTTAATATTACATTTACATAAGTATTCAGACCCTTTACTCAATACTTTGTTGAAGCACCTTTGGCAGCAATTACAGCATCGAGTCTTCTTGGGTATGATACTACAAGCTTGGCACGTCTGTATTTGGTGGAGTTTCTCCCATTCGTCTCTGCAGATCCTCTCAAGCTCTGTCAGGTTGGATGGGGAGCGTTGCTGCACAGCTATTTTCAGGTCTCTCCAGAGATGTTAGATCGGGTTCAAGTCCAGGCTCTGGCTGGGCCACTCCTGTGTTGTCCTGGCTGTGTGCTTAGATTCGTTGTCCTGTTGGAGGGTGAACCTTCACCCCAGTCTGAGGTCCTGAGTACTCTGGAGCAGGTTTTTATCAAGGATCTCTCTGTAGTTTGCTCCGTTCATCTTCCCCTCAATCCTGACTTGTCTCCACGTCCCCGTCGCTTAAAAACATCCCCACAGCATACCTGTATTTGCTTTGTCATTAATTATTGTATTTTTTAATTTAATTTAACCTTCATTTAACCAGGCAAGTCAGTTAAGAACAAATTCTTATTTACAATGATGGCCTAGGAACCGTGGGTTAACTGCCTTGTTCAGGGGCAGAACGACCGATTTTTACCTTGTCAGCTCGGGGATTCGATCCAACGCTCTAACCACTAGGCTACCCTGCCGCCCCGTTATGGGGTATTGTGATGTCATTATGGGGTATTGTGATGTCATTATGAGGTACTGTGTGTAGATTGATGAGGAAAAACATGAATTTAATCATTTTTACAAAAATGCTGTAACGTAACAAAATATGGAAAAAGGGAAGGGGTCTGAATACTTCTCGAATGCACTGTAGATGTATTATAACTGCTGTTTAGTAGTCAGGGGTTCTATATCAACCCACTAAGCTTTGTGCCGTAAGTGTACACACACACACACACACAGACACAGACACACAGACACACAGACACAGACACACAGACACAGACACACACAGACACACAAACACACACACACACACACACACGCACACACGCACACACGCACAGACACACAGACACATACACACACACACACACACACAGACACACAGACACAGACACACAGACACACAGACACAGACACACAGACACGGACACACACAGACACACAAACACACACACACACACACACACGACACACAGACACACAGACACATACATACACACACACACACACACACACAAACACACACACACACACAGACACAGACACACAGACACACACACAGACACACACACACACACACACTAAATAAGCATTAGAGTAGAGGCAGGTGTCAGCGATAGGGCTGTGTAAATGTGCGTGATGGATTGGTCTCATCTGGAGTGTTCCAAACTCAGTTTCAATCCTCCTTTAACAAACTGCTGCTGCTGGTTCCACTTACGACACGAGGAACGAAAGAAAAGTACTGTGGATACCTCAGTAACCCGGGTACTTACTCTCTGAAGAAGGTCTATGAACACAGAAAAAGGGACAGTTATGATATCAAAGTCAAAACCTTTTCAGACTTTCACAGTGAACATGGACACATACACAAGTTTACAAAAACATTATCTCTGATCTCTCTCACATTCTCTCTAATCTCTCTAACATTCTCTCTAATCTCTCTAACATTTTCTCTGATATCTTTAATATTCTCTCTAATCTCTCTAACATTTTCTCTGATATCTTTAATATTCTCTCTAATCTCTCTAACATTTGCTCTGATCTCTCCAACATTCTCTCTTATCTCTCTAACATTCTCCCTAATCTCTTTAACATTCTAACTAATCTCTTTAACATTCTCTCTGATCTCTCTAAAATTGTCTCTGATCTCTCTAACATTCTCTCTAATCTCTTTAACATTCTCTCTGATCTCTTTAACATTCTCTCTAATCTCTTTAACATTCTCGCTGATCTCTCTAACATTCTCTCTAATCTCCCTAACATTCTATCTGATCTCGCTAACATTCTCTTAACATTCTCTCTGATCTCTTTAACATTCTCTCTAATTTCTATAACATTCTCTCTAATCTCTCAAACATTCTCTCTTCTCTCTCTAACATTCTCCCTAATCTCTCAAACATTCTCTCTAATCTCCCTAACATTCTATCTGATCTCGCTAACATTCTCTTTAATATTCTCTCTAATCTCCCTAACATTCTATCTGATCTCGCTAACATTCTCTTTAATATTCTCTCTAATCTCTCTAACATTCTCTCTTCTTGTTCTAACATTCTCTCTAACCATTCTCTATAATCTCTCTAACATTCTCTCTAATCTCGCTGACATTCTCTCTAATCACGTTAACATTATCTCTAATCTCTCTAACATTCTCTCTAATCTCTCTAACATTCTCTCTGATCTCTTTAACATTATCTCTGATCTCTTTAACATTCCCTCTAATTTCTAACAGTCTCTCTGATCTCTTTAACATTCTCTGATCTCTCCAACATTCTCGCTGATCTCTTTAACATTCTATCTGATCTCTTTAACATTCTCTCTGATCTCTTTAACATTCTCTCTGTGTCACACCCTGACCATAGTTTACTTTGTATATTTCTATGTTTTGGTTGGTCAGGGTGTGAGCTGAGTGGACATTCTATGTTTCATGTCTAGTTTGTCTATTTCTATGTCTGGCCTGATATGGTTCTCAATCAGAGGCAGGTGTTAGTCATTGTCTCTGATTGGGAACCATATTTAGGTAGCCTGGGTTTCACTGTGTGTTGGTGGGCGATTGTTCCTGTCTCTGTGTTTTCACCAGATAGGGCTGTTTCGGTTTTCGTTACGTTTCCACATTTGTTGTTTTTTGTAGTTTTTTTGTATTGATTCGTGTTTTACGTTTGTTGATTAAACATGGATCGCAATCTACACGCCGCATTTTGGTCCGACTCTCCTTCACCAAAAGAGAACCGTTACACTCTGATCTCTTTAACATTCTCTCTAATCTCTAACATACTCTCTAATCTCTAACATTGTCTCTAATCTCTTTAACAGTCTCTCTGATATCTCTAACATTCTCTCTAAACTCTCTAACATTCTCTCTTATTGTTCTAACATTCTCCCTAATCGCTTTAACATTTCCCTTAATATCTTTAACATTTGCTCTAATCTCTTTAACATTCCCTCCGATCTCTTTAACATTATCTATGATCTTTATAATATTCTCTCTAATCTCTCTAACATTCTCTCTAACACTCTCTCTAATCTCTCCAACAGTCTCTTTTATCTCTCTAACACTCTCCCTAATCTCTTTAATATTCTCTCTAATATCTTTAACATTCTCCCAAATCTGTCTAACATTATCTCTGACCTCTTTAACATTTCCTATGATATCTCTAACATTCTCTCTAATCGCTTTAACATTTTCTATGATCTCTCAAACATTCTCTCTAACATTCTCTCTAATCTCTTTAACATTCTCTCTAATCTCTTTAACATTCTCTCTAATCTCTCTAACATTCTCTGTTATCTCTCTCACATTATCCCTAATCTCTTTAACATTCTCTCTAATCTCTCTCACATTCTCTCTAATCTCTCTCACATTCTCTCTAATCTCTCTCACATTCTCTCTAATCTCTCTCACATTCTCTCTGATCTCTCACATTCTCTATCTCTAACATTCTATATAATCTCTTTAACATTCTCTCTGATCTCTAACATTCTCTCTGATCTCTAACATTCTCTCTAATCTCTCTCACATTCTCTCTGATCTCTCACATTCTCTATAATCTCTAACATTCTATATAATCTCTTTAACATTTTCTCTGATCTCTAACATTCTCTCTAATCTCTAACATTCTCTGGTAATCAAAAGGCAGAGCGAGGTGCATAGATAGAGATAGATAATGAGAGAGAGACCTACAGATAGGAGAAAGAGAGAGAGAGAGTGTTTTAGCGAGTTAGCAGAGTTTAGACAGAGCTCAGTCTGGGTTGGTACCAGACCCTCAGAAGGCTGTCTGATGAGCCAATAGTACATTAGGTCAGATGGGGTTGAGCATCTTCCAAATGAAGAAATGTTTCAAATTAGACACAGCTCCCTCCTGTCCCAGGTTGAGAGAGATGTTAATGTCAGAGATATTTCACTCCTAGTATGAACTCAGTCATTCCCCTGTAATGCACTCACACATACTGTAATGAGTTTCATTACACTCATATGTAAATACATGCTCATATACATTAGTTAAACGACTTTCATTCTACAGCTTTCTCTCTCTCTCTCTCTCTCTCCTCTCTCTCTCTCTTTCTCTCTCTCTATCTATCCATCCATCTCTCTCTCTTTCTCTCTATCCTTCTCTCTCTCTATCCATCTCTCTCTCTCTCTCTCTCTATCCATCCATCTCTCTCTCTTTCTCTCTATCCTTCTCTCTCTCTATCCATCTCTCTCTCTCTCTCTCTATCCATCCATCTCTCTCTCTCTCTAATGGTAGTACTAAAAGTCCTCATTGTTAATGTTAGCAGCACAGCACACTGATGCTCGTCAGGAATAGAAACCAGGAACACGAAATGGGAACACACACAACACACTAACACACACACACACACACACACACACACACACACACACACACACACACACACACACACACATAGCTTAACAACCTCTTTCTCATCTACAATTCAAATCAGCCCAATATAAATTATTCCAGCACAAATTCTCAATTAATTTTATGCACAGTGTATGAAATGTGGGCTGCACACTGTTCCATGCTAAAACACAGGAGCTAAATTTCCAGGAAGTGGGAGGATAATAGCACGCCTCTGGGCCTGTGTTAGTGTTAGCATTTCAAAATGAGTTACACGGCTAAACAAGCAAGACCTCCACCAGCTAGAGCTGCCTCATCTGTTTACAGCAGGACAACCTATTTGTGTGTGTGTGTGTGTGTGTGTGTGTGTGTGTGTGTGTGTGTGTGTGTGTGTGTGTGTGTGTGTGTGTGTGTGTGTGTGTGTGTGTGTGTGTGTGTGAAGGAGGGGAGATATGAATGCCAGTTATTAATCTATGACACAGCAAATCATATTTGTGGTGGGCTCTATTAACCAGAGAAGCTGAGAGCTAAATTACATCACAAATGTAGATGTCATTTATATGGTAATTAGCTCACCATCTCTCACTCAGACACACACACACAGTACACATACACACACACAGGAACACACACACACAGTATACATACACACACAGGAACACACACACACGCACACACAGTAAAACACATAGACAGGAACACACACACCCACACGAGTACATGCAAATACCTACGGAGACACACACACACACAGTACACATACACACATAAGAACACAGACACACATAAGAACACACACACACACACAGTACACATACACACACACACGTGTACATGCAAATACCTACGGAGACACACACACACACACACCCCTCCTCTTAATGGCAGGTCACAATACACTTTCACTGTGAATGCTTGACATCAGACCCAGTGTTTATTCATGCCCTTCCCTCCATCTCTCCCTAGGAGACAATCTATCACTACTGGTGTTCCTCCTTAGCAATGTGGGGGACGAGGACATCTGTTCAGTTGAATTTCAATACATATTAAATGCTTGGAGTGGTGTCAGAAAAGGACAGTTCATACTGTATGGTGTCTATAGCAACAACATGTTGTTCATACTGTATGGTGTCTATAGCAACAACATGTTGTTCATACTGTATGGTGTCTATAGCAACAACATGTTGTTCATACTGTATGGTGTCTATAGCAACAACATGTTGTTCATACTGTATGGTGTCTATAGCAACAACATGTTGTTCATACTGTATGGTGTCTATAGCAACAACATGTTGTTCATACTGTATGGTGTCTATAGCAACAACATGTTGTTCATACTGTATGGTGTCTATAGCAACAACATGTTGTTCATACTCTATGGTGTCTATAGCAACAACATGTTGTTCATACTGTATGGTGTCTATAGCAACAACATGTTGTTCATACTGTATGGTGTCTATAGCAACAACATGTTGTTCATACTGTATGGTGTCTATAGCAACAACATGTTGTTCATACTGTATGGTGTCTATAGCAACAACATGTTGTTCATACTGTATATGTTGGCAGTCGACACACAAGAATCATTGAGATCAGTGGTTCCCAAACTTGTTATAGTCCCGTACCCCTTCAAACACTCACCCTCCAGCTGTACCCCCTCTAGCACCAGGGTCAGTACACTCTCAAATGTTGTTTTTTGACATCATTGTAAGCCTGCCACACACACTATACATTTATTAAACATAAGAATAGGTGTGAGTTTTTGTCACTTCCCACGAGCCGGGTTGTGACAAAGAGCTCTTATAGGACCAGGGCACAAATAATAATATAATAATAATCAATTATTATTATTTGACCACCTTACAGATAAAACATTATTTGTTCATTGAAAATAGTGAATAACTATTTACAGGTTAATGAAAAGGATGCACATAACTCTGCAATGTTTGGTTGTATTGGGGCGAGTCTCGGTCTTAAATCATTTTCCAAACACAGTCTGTGCCTGTATTTAGTTTTCATGCTAGTGAGGGCCGTGAATCCACTCTCACATAGGTATGTGGTTGCAAAGGGCATCGGTGTCTTAACAGCAGAGATTTGCCAAGGCAGGATACTCTGAGCGCAGCCCCATCCAGAAATCTGGCAGTGGGTTCTGATTAAATAACATTTTCACAAAAACGCTTGTTGCAATTTCGATGAGGCTCTCTTGTTCAGATATCAGTAAGTGGACTGGAGGCAGGGCATGAAAGGGATAACGAATCCAGTTGTTTGTGTCATACATTTTGGGTAAGTACCTGCGTAATTGCACACCCATTAGTTAGACCGTTAGTGGAATTCCCAGGAGAGAGTAACGGTTAATGTGATTGGATGAGTAACGGTTAATGTGATTGGATGTTCATTATTTGACTAGGCTACCTGTATATGACATGGTGTTGTTATGTCGCTGAACACTAGATGGTTTCATTTCATTTTTGGCAGGGAAATGAGGCTAGTCAGGCAATTAAAAAAACTCACCCAAATGTACAGCCCAGTTGGAAAATATAAATGGATGTATCCCCACCCGAGAGCATTGTCCGTACCCTGCGTGTACCCCAGTTAGGGAATACCTGCTTTAGAAGAATGACTAAGTCAAGTCGGCTTGACAGGGCTGGATTATCATCCACATCAGTGTTAGATTGAGGAGGACGGAGAGAATCAGAGGTAGACTGAGGAGGACGGAGAGAACCAGATGTAGACTGAGGAGGATGGAGAGAATCAGAGGTAGACTGAGGAGGATGGAGAAAATCAGAGGTAGACTGAGGAGGATGGAGAGAATCAGAGGTAGACTGAGGAGGACGGAGAGAACCAGATGTAGACTGAGGAGGATGGAGAGAATCAGAGGTAGACTGAGGAGGACGGAGAGAACCAGATGTAGACTGAGGAGGATGGAGAGAATCAGAGGTAGACTGAGGAGGACGGAGAGAACCAGATGTAGACTGAGGAGGACGGAGAGAACCAGAGGTAGACTGAGGAGGACGGAGAGAACCAGAGGTAGACTGAGGAGGACGGAGAGAACCAGAGGTAGACTGAGGAGGACGGAGAGAACCAGATGTAGACTGAGGAGGATGGAGAGAATCAGAGGTAGACTGAGGAGGACGGAGAGAACCAGAGGTAGACTGAGGAGGACGGAGAGAACCAGAGGTAGACTGAGGAGGACGGAGAGAACCAGATGTAGACTGAGGAGGATGGAGAGAATCAGATGTAGACTGAGGAGGATGGAGAGAATCAGAGGTAGACTGAGGAGGACGGAGAGAACCAGATGTAGACTGAGGAGGATGGAGAGAATCAGAGGTAGACTGAGGAGGACGGAGAGAACCAGAGGTAGACTGAGGAGGACGGAGAGAACCAGATGTAGGCTGAGGAGGACGGAGAGAACCAGATGTAGACTGAGGAGGATGGAGAGAATCAGAGGTAGACTGAGGAGGACGGAGAGAACCAGATGTAGACTGAGGAGGATGGAGAGAATCAGAGGTAGACTGAGGAGGACGGAGAGAATCAGAGGTAGACTGAGGAGGATGGAGAGAATCAGAGGTAGACTGAGGAGGACGGAGAGAATCAGAGGTAGACTGAGGAGGACGGAGAGAACCAGAGGTAGACTGAGGAGGATGGAGAGAATCAGAGGTAGACTGAGGAGGACAGAGAGAACCAGAGGTAGACTGAGGAGGATGGAGAGAATCAGAGGTAGACTGAGGAGGACAGAGAGAACCAGAGGTAGACTGAGGAGGATGGAGAGAACCAGAGAGACTGAGGAGGACGGAGAGAATATGTCTGCAGTTCTCCTACAGAAGCTGAGTATTCAGGTTAACATTGTAATTTATACTTTACATGTTATATGGATCTATACCTTCCTACCTCCTTATTAAAAAAATATAGTTCCCTATTACATTTAAATTCATAAACCGGTTAGTATATCTCCTGGATGCTGATTGGCTGAAAGCCATGGTATATCAGATGACATACCACAAGTACGATGCAAAACTAGTTTACTGTTCTATAAATGCTGGTAACCAGTTTCTAATAGCAACAAGGCACCTCAGGTATATACCACGGCTAAGGGCTGTATCCAGACACTCAGAGTTATTGTAACGGTTTTCTAGTGGTGATGAAGGAGAGTCGGACCAAACTGCAGCGTGTCGATTGAGATTCATGCTTAATCAAATAAAGAAACACGAACACTACACAAAACAATAAACGTAATCGAAACCGAAACAGCCTATCTAGTGCAAACTAACCGAGAGTACACATAGGACACTAAGGACAATCACCCACGACAAACTCAAAGAATATGGCTGCCTAAATATGGTTCCCAATCAGAGACAACGATAAGCACCTGCCTCTGATTGAGAACCACTCCAGACAGCCATAGAATTTGCTAGACAACCCACTAAGCTACAATCCCAATACCACCACCAAAACCCCAAGACAAACACACCACAATTACAAAAACCCCATGCCACACCCTGGCCTGACCAAATACATAAAGATAAACACAAAATACTTTGACCAGGGCGTGACAGTTATGTTGTGCATAAGAACAGCATTTAGCCGTGGGACATTGGCCATATAGCACACACCCCTCGGACCTTATTGCTTAAGTATAATATCACATGTTCAAACTGATTAAATGATTGTTGACATTGTAACTATAAACAAATCCCATTCAAAAATATACTTCAAAAAATAAGCTTCGTGCTCATAGCCAATAGGCTGCCTGCCTCAATGCTCTGGCCCAATCAGTGTGTCAGACTTAGACCCACCTGGAACCCATCAACCTCCACAGAGTTTCTATCCACTCTGTGTGGAGCTGTTATAAATGACTACCTCCACAGAGTTTCTATCCACTCTGTGTGGAGCTGTTATAAATGACTACCTCCACAGAGTTTCTATCCACTCTGTGTGGAGCTGTTATAAATGACTACCTCCACAGTGTTTCTATCCACTCTGTGTGGAGCTGTTATAAATGACTACCTCCACAGTGTTTCTATCCACTCTGTGTGGAGCTGTTATAAATGACTACCTCCACAGTGTTTCTATCCACTCTGTGTGGAGCTGTTATAAATGACTACCTCCACAGAGTTTCTATCCACTCTGTGTGGAGCTGTTATAAATGACTACATCCACAGAGTTTCTATCCACTCTGTGTGGAGCTGTTATAAATGACTACATCCACAGAGTTTCTATCCACTCTGTGTGGAGCTGTTATAAATGACTACATCCACAGAGTTTCTATCCACTCTGTGTGGAGCTGTTATAAATGACTACCTCCACAGAGTTTCTATCCACTCTGTGTGGAGCTGTTATAAATGACTACATCCACAGAGTTTCTATCCACTCTGTGTGGAGCTGTTATAAATGACTACATCCACAGAGTTTCTATCCACTCTGTGTGGAGCTGTTATAAATGACTACATCCACAGAGTTTCTATCCACTCTGTGTGGAGCTGTTATAAATGACTACATCCACAGTTTCTATCCACTCTGTGTGGAGCTGTTATAAATGACTACATCCACAGAGTTTCTATCCACTCTGTGTGGAGCTGTTATAAATGACTACATCCACAGAGTTTCTATCCACTCTGTGTGGAGCTGTTATAAATGACTACATCCACAGAGTTTCTATCCACTCTGTGTGGAGCTGTTATAAATGACTACATCCACAGAGTTTCTATCCACTCTGTGTGGAGCTGTTATAAATGACTACATCCACAGAGTTTCTATCCACTCTGTGTGGAACTGTTATAAATGACTACCTCCACAGAGTTTCTATCCACTCTGTGTGGAGCTGTTATAAATGACTAGCTCCACAGAGTTTCTATCCACTCTGTGTGGAGCTGTTATAAATGACTACCACCAGGACTCCTCTACCTGCCTATAGCAGAGGCGGGGCACTTTCAGGTTGAGAGAGGGACGGGAGAGAAAGAGAAAGGGAGTGAAAGAGATGGAGGGAAGAAGAGGGAGAGAGAGAGAGAGAGATGGGAGGTTGAAGAGAGAGAGAGAGAAATGGAGGGAAGAAGAGGGAGATAGTGATGAAGAGGGAGATAGAGAAAGAGAGAGAGATGGGGGGATGAAGAGAGAGAGAGAAATGGAGGGAAGAAGAGGGAGATAGTGATGAAGATGGGGGATGAAGAGAGAGAGAGAAATGGAGGGAAGAAGAGGGAGATAGTGATGAAGAGGGAGATAGAGAAAGAGAGAGACAGGGGGATGAAGAGAGAGAGAGAAATGGAGGGAAGAAGAGGGAGATAGTGATGACGATGGGGGATGAAGAGAGAGAGAAATGGAGGGAAGAAGAGGGAGATAGTGATGAAGATGGGGGATGTAGAGAGAGAGAGAAATGGAGGGAAGAAGAGGGAGATAGTGATGAATATGGGGGATGAAGAGAGAGAGAGAGAAATGGAGGGATGAAGAGGGAGATAGTGAAAAGGAGAGAAATGGAGGGATGAAGAGAGAGATAGTGATGAAGATGGGGGGTGAAGAGAGAGGGAGAAAACAGGAAAAGGGAAAGGGGAACTAGAGAGAAAAACAAGAGGCAGAGAGAAGGTGGACTTGAGAGAGAAAAACAAGAGGCGGAGAGAAGGGAGGATGAAGGGATAGAGAGAAAAACAAGAGGCGGAGAGAAGGGAGGATGAAGGGATAGAGAGAAAACAAGAGGCGGAGAGAAGGGAGGATGAAGGGATAGAGAGAAAAACAAGGGGCAGAGAGAAGGGAGGATGAAGGGATAGAGAGAAAAACAAGAGGCAGAGAGAAGGGGGATTTGAGAGAGAAAAACAAGAGGCAGAGAGAAGGGAGGATGAAGGGATAGAGAGAAAAACAAGAGGCAGAGAGAAGGGAGGATGAAGGGATAGAGAGAAAAACAAGAGGCAGAGAGAAGGGAGGATGAAGGGATAGAGAGAAAAACAAGAGGCAGAGAGAAGGGAGGATGAAGGGATAGAGAGAAAAACCCAGAGGGTGAAAAGAGGAAGCTGAGATCAATCAGCCTCTCCTCCAGTATGACAGCGTAATCACAGCCAGCGCTGTCTTCAGCTGAAGGATGACATTCTCTCTCTCTCCAGTGACACATCTAAACACTGGGCGGCCATCATCCCCTCACTTGTGTTCAGCACTACAATAACCATAGTCACTAAGGATCATATGTGGTTTGAGTTTGTGTTAAGGAAATTAAAAGGGGTGAAAAAATTGCGTCCTTGATAACCGAAATTCTCCTCTCGTTTGGTGGTAACAGGTGCTCTCTAAAGCGACACCAGCACGAGCTCAAATTATAATCAAAACCTCCCGATTGACTGTAATTGCTTTTCTTCCCGATACTTTAGACCACCGTGCGTGCGTGTGTTTGTTTGTTTAACTATCCTTGTGGGTATCAGAAGTCCTCACACGGATAGTAAAACAAGGAAAATGTGCCCATCCCCACAAGGAAAAAGTTTAGGTTTAGGGTTACAATTCGGGTTAGGGTTAGAATTAAGGTTAGAATTAGAATTAAGGTCAGGGTTAGAATTAGAATTAAGGTTAGGTTTAGAATTAAGGTTAGAATTAGAATTAAGGTCAGGGTTAGGTTTAGAATTAAGGTTAGAATTAAGGTCAGGGTTAGGATTAGAATTGAGGTCAGGGTTAGGATTAGAATTAAGGTCAGGGTTAGGATTAGAATTATGGTCAGGGTTAGGATTAGAATTATGGTCAGGGTTAGGATTAGAATTATGGTCAGGGTTAGGATTAGAATTATGGTCAGGGTTAGGATTAGAATTATGGTCAGGGTTACAATTAGGTTTATGGTTAAAATTAGGGTTAGGATTAGAATTAAGGTCAGGGTTAGGATTAGAATTAAGGTTAGGGTTAGGAGTTAAGGTTACATTTAGGTTAGGGTTAGGGGTTTGGGGTTAAGATTAGTCTTAGGGTTAAGGTCAGAGTTAGATTTAGGGTATAGTTAGGGCAAATAGCATTTTGGATGGGAATCAATTACTTGGTCCCCACAAGGATAGCAAAACAAACCTGTGTGTGTGTGTGGACACACACACACAGTCTGGCAGCAGTGTTGATAGAGCGAGTGGAACCGACCCGATGCTCTCATTCTCATCAGAAACACTGCCCTGATGGAGATGGTATTTCTCATCACCCACTGCCTGGCACACACACACAGACACACACACACACAGACACTGCCTGGCACACACACACAGACACACACACACACAGACACACACACACAGACACTGCCTGTGATGGAGTGGGCCTATTCCCGGCCGCTGCCCACAAGAAAGCTGCCAATAGCCCCTTTCTCCAAGGGTAGAATGATAACTTTTCTGTTGAGTACTGTGGTTCACACACACACGCACACACACACACACACACACAGTCCGTAAGTCAGTGATGAAGTTCCAGGAAAGAGAGTTTTTCTCCTCTGCTGGGCGTTGAGAAAGTTAAGGTTGTCTGTTAAAAATGTGCAAAGTGAATGGCCTGAAGGAGAACATTGTCAGGAATTAAACTACACAATGAGTAATAAAGATCATCACACAGTCTCTCTCCAGCAGGTCTTGCTTCAGAGACAACCCAGAAGCATGTATTATAAAAGGCAGTGACTCAACCTACACAACCTTTGACCTTGAGAGTGAACCCTTCACCTTACGTCCTGTTAATGTAGCACTGGAGGGGAGACAGTGAGAACAGGGCTTGAACTATTGACCATCATGCTGCAGGCCAAGCACATTACCACCTGCCCTGTGCCAGTAAGGTCTTGACCCATCAGCAGTGACTATAGTATGCCTACATCAATAAAAATAACATAGGCAATAGGCCCCAGAATAAGCTACATACGTAAGCATAAAGAAAACCTGTACCCAGTCAACACTGCAGTGCCATTACTTGTAGAGTATTTCCCACTGAGAGAGAATCAATAGAAACTGTTCTAATTCCCAGTAGAAAGAGCCATAGTCATTTATCTGTCAGTAAAGCATATGTCCCCAGGCTACCTGACTCTGCCTCAGTGCTGGAACACAACCAGAAAAGAGACGGAGCACACACACTTAAACCTGTAATCTGATTCTGTCAGGTTAGGGGACAGGTTAAGGTGGAACACAGGCCCACACAACAGGATGTAACCACCAATGATTCCGTCAGATTAGGGGACAGGTTAAGGTGGAACACAGGCCCACACAACAGGATGTAACCACTAAGGATTTTTTTTATCAATCCATTTTAGAATAAGGCTGTAACGTAACAAAATGTGGAAAGAGTCAAGGGGTCTGAATACTTTCCGAAGGCACTGGGTCATGAGATCCTAAAAGGTTCTACAGCTGCACCACCGAGAGCATCCTGACCGGTTGCATCACTGCCTGGTACGGCAACAGCTCGGCCTCCGACCGCAAGGCACTTCAGAGGGTAGTGCGTACGGCCCAGTACATCACTGGGGCAAAGCTGCCTGCCATCCAGGACCTCTACACCAGGTGGTGTCAGAGGAAGGCCCTAGCCACCCCAGTCATAGACTGTTATCTCTACTACCGCATGGCAAGCGGTGCAGAAGTGCCAAGTCTAGGACAAAAAGGCTTCTCAACAGTTTTTACCCCCAAGCCATAAGACTCCTGAACAGGTACCCAAATGGCTATTTGCATTGTGCGCCCCCAACCCCTCTTTTACGCTGCTGCTACTCTCTGTTTATCTTATACGCATAGTCACTTTAACTATACATTCATGTACATACTACCTCAATTGGCCCGACCAACCAGTGCTCCCGCACATTGGCTAACTGGGCTATCTGCATTGTGACCCACCACCCGCCAACCCCTCTTTTTACGCTACTGCTACTCTCTGTTCATAATATATGCATAATCATTTTAACGATATCTTCATGTACAGTGGGGAGAACAAGTATTTGATACACTGCCAATTTTGCAGGTTTTCCTACTTACAAAGCATGTAGAGGTCTGTAATTTTGATCATAGGTACACTTCAACTGTGAGAGACGGAATCTAAAATAAAATCCAGAAAATCACATTGTATGATTTTTAAGTAATTAATCTACAATGTAGAAAATAGTAAAAATAAAGAAAAACCCTTGAATGAGCAGGTGTGCCCAAACTTATGACTGGTACTGTACATACATTTGACATATACATTTGACATATACATTTGACATATACATTTGACATATACATTTGACATATACATTTGACATATACATTTCACATATACATTTCACATATACATTTCACATATACATTTCACATATACATTTCACATATACATTTCACATATACATTTCACATATACATTTCACATATACATTTCACATATACATTTCACATATACATTTCACATATACATTTCACATATACATTTCACATATACATTTCACATATACATTTCACATACACATTTCACATACACATTTCACATATACATTTCACATATACATTTCACATACACATTTCACATACACATTTCACATTTCACATACACATTTCACATACACATTTCACATACACATTTCACATACACATTTCACATATACATTTCACATATATTTTTATTTACATTTTACATACACATTTTACACATTTCACACATTTCACATATACATTTTACATACATTTTACATACACATTTCACATACACATTTTACATACACATTTCACATACACATTTCACATATACATTTCACATATACATTTCACATATACATTTCACATATACATTTCACATATACATTTCACATACACATTTTACATACACATTTCACATACACATTTCACATACACATTTTACATACACATTTCACATATACATTTCACATATACATTTCACATATACATTTCACATATACATTTCACATATACATTTCACATATACATTTCACATACACATTTCACATACACATTTCACATACACATTTTACATGTACATTTTGCATACATGGTACTTTTATATAAAGCAGTCACATAACAATAATACATTACCAAACATAAACTCTTTAATCCCACCTCTCATCCACTCTCAGCCCATCCCACCTATCACCATGGACCTCAGCTCTTTAATCCCGCCCCTCAGCTACTCTCAGCCCATCCCACCTATCAACATAGACCTCAGCTCTTTAATCCCGCCCCTCAGCCACTCTCAGCCCATCCCACCTATCACCATAGACCTCAGCTCTTTAATCCCGCCCCTCAGCCACTCTCAGCCCATCCCACCTATCACCATAGACCTCAGCTCTTTAATCCCGCCCCTCAGCCACTCTCAGCCCATCCCACCTATCACCATAGACCTCAGCTCTTTAATCCCGCCCCTCAGCCACTCTCAGCCCATCCTACCTATCACCATAGACCTCAGCTCTCTAATCCCACCCCTCATCCACTCTCAGCCCATCCCACCTATCACCATAGACCTCACTCTTTAATCCCACCCCCTCAGCCACTCTCAGCCCATCCCACCTATCACCATAGACCTCAGCTCTTTAATCCCACCTCTCTCAGCCCATCCAACCTATCACCATAGACCTCAGCTCTTTAATCCCACCTCTCTCAGCCCATCCCACCTATCACCATAGACCCCTCTCGTTTGGTTTCCATGTGCCATATATTTTTCAATTGTTCTGTGATGTTTTACATACATTTTGAACCTTTCTAATCCAATTGCATCCACAGATTGTGAGATAAACATGAAAACCTTTCCTACCTGTATTATTATATTATTTATTGACTGACTATGGCTTTCAAAATCGCCCAACACTGCAATTTGTAAGGTTCATTTTAAGGAAATGTTGTGATTTTTTTTAACCAATCCTGAACCTGTGACCAGAAACAAGCTACATAGGGGCAATACCAGAACAAATGATCTAGTGATTCTGTCTCTTCACAGCAACATCTACAGAGCTGAGATTGTTGTATGCCCCATATATATGGCATTCTGTTGGTGGCATGAGTTTTGTATAATAATTTACATTGAAAAACACAAAAAGTGTGGAATCGTGTTGTTTTCGTGTCAGTTTATAAACCATGTGCCATGGAATCACTACGGTGAAAATCTCTTCCCATTTATTTTTGGAACCTGTATGGCGCAGCTGTGAAGATGTTTGTCCTCAAATGAAACGGGTATATTTTTCTATTTATGCCAGTTCCTTTCAGCCAATTTGTATCTTTAATATATGGCAGGCAAACAAGTTCCCTAACTTCTCCCTTTTCCACCTGCTTCCTCTATTTTTGTGGTCGTGCTGTAATCAGTTTCGGTTGTAAATTTGGGTTGAAAAGACATTCCCATGTATTCTCAATAACTGCATGTGACATAACTCCTCCGTTTCTATTCATAATATCATTCATAAATATAATACCAATTATTTATTTATTTGACCCATAAAGAATGTTTGTTTTTTTAATGAATCAGTATATTTCAGTTTAACCATAACATTTGATGTAATATTTGTTCTATATTTTCAAGGAGGATAAAACTGAAGTTGTAAGCAGCTTTGAATGGCTTGTTAAAAACAGGGGGTGATACTTTAAACAAAATGTCCTTTTCAATTAGTCGGAAGTGAGAAGGTGTGATCCATAGAAAGGCACAACGGATGAGTCTTTCTACTGGAGAACCATTTTGGGTTTAAGGATCATTTATGTATGAGTGAAGCTTTTAGAGAGAGGTTTAAAGCTTTAATATTTAATTCTTTTTAGCCCACCCCCAAAACTCATATTCAGTATATAAATAGGCACGTTTAATTTAGTCTGTAGGAGTATTATTTCTTGATTGATTATATAACTACAGTTAGAAACTTGAGGAAAGAACATGTGCATTAGTCTAGTAGTGACACGTTAGTGATTTAAGATAAGTAGCCTAGTGGTTAGAGAGTTGGACTTGTAACCGAAAGGTTGCTGGATCAATTCCCCAAGACGACGAGGTAAATATCTGTCGTTCTGCCCCTGAACAAGGCAGTTAACCCACTGTTCCTAGGCCATCATTGAAAATAAGAATTTGTTCTTAACTGACTTTCCTAGTTAAATAAAATAAAAAGTGATTCTGAATAGGCAACCAGTAGTAAATGTGTCCATGTTCAATAGTAATTCAAAAAGTTTAATGTAAGAAATGAAAAGGATCAGGAACAACTCAGTAGTGATCAGTACTGACACGACACAGGTAAATGGCAGTAGTGATCAGTACTGACACGACACAGGTAAATGGCAGTAGTGATCAGTACTGACACTACACAGGTAAATGGCAGTAGTGATCAGTACTGACACGACACAGGTAAATGGCAGTAGTGATCAGTACTGACACGACACAGGTAAATGGCAGTAGTGATCAGTACTGACACGACACAGGTAAATGGCAGTAGTGATCAGTACTGACACTACACAGGTAAATGGCAGTAGTGATCAGTACTGACACGACACAGGTAAATGGCAGTAGTGATTAGTACTGACACGACACAGGTAAATGGCAGTAGTGATCAGTACTGAGTAAATGGCAGTAGTGATCAGTACTGCCACGACACAGGTAAATGGCAGTAGTGATCAGTACTGACACTACACAGGTAAATGGCAGTAGTGATCAGTACTGACACGACACAGGTAAATGGCAGTAGTGATCAGTACTGACACGACACAGGTAAATGGCAGTAGTGATCAGTACTGACACTACACAGGTAAATGGCAGTAGTGATACAGTAGAAATATATAGGCATTTGGTTGTAATTCGATAGTGAACACGCCAGAATTGAGTAGGAAATATCAAGTGCTCACAAGTAGTGAAACATCCCAATGTATCACTAATTACTACATAAATCAATACTGGTTTACTACACATCTCAATAGCAATCAAGTAGTAGTAATTTAGTAGTAATGTAGTAGTAATAATGTAGTAATGCAGTAGTAATTTAGTAGTACTGTAGTAGTAATAATGTAGTAATAATGTAGTAGTAATTTAGTAGTACTGTAGTAATAATGTAGTAGTAATTTAGTAGTACTGTAGTAGTATTGTAGTAGTAATGTAGTAGTAATGTAGTAGTACTGTAGTAGTAATTTAGTAGTAATGTAGTAGTAATGTAGTAGTAATTTAGTAGTACTGTAGTAGTAATGTAGTAGTAATGTAGTAGTACTGTAGTAGTACTGTAGTAGTAATGTAGTAGTAATGTAGTAGTAATTTAGTAGTACTTTCTCATGAGGGGAAGCAGAGAGACATAAACACACGTGTCTTGATTGATCAGATTTAATTTGACAGACATTTAAGTTATATTGAAACGTGATAAAGTAGATAACAATATAAATGACGTCTTCACTTGAAGGCTCCAGAGGAACTACCCTTTCTTTGTCTATAGTGGGGGAAAAAACAATGACTGATCAGTTCAAATCTGTCCTGCTAGGTCACACATGTCTGTTCTCTGACATGACTGTCAATCTCCCTCACCTGTCCTTCCTCCCACGCCCCCTGTCGTTGATCCGGTTCTCCCTGCTCCCCTGTTTCCTGGCTCCATGGCTAGGCCTGTCCTCCTCATCCAGAAGCTCTTTAGGGAACAGACTCCGCTGGTCAAAGGCAGCCTTCACCACTGCAGGAGGGCACAGAGAGGGAAGAACATCCTGAAGGTAGTCTGACACAAAACAACAGACCTGTATTATCTCAAAACTGTATATTATCTTAAAACTACTTATTAGTCAAACTTTGTACTGATATTTTTGTATATTCCTTTTCACACCATTAAGGGGCGTACCCTCAGTGTTGGCAGGTAGGGGTGTGAATATTGGGCTGGTTTTGGCGCTATGGTTGAAGTAGCGGTGAGGGTGTATGACGAACTCTGGTCTGGACAGCTCTCTGACAGACTGTACTTCTCCGATACGCAGCCCACTGAACGTACCTACAGAGGGAGTGGAAAACACACTGATGACTGTGGAGAAATATGTATGCGCACACACACACACAAAACACACACACACACACAAAACACACACACACACACAAATCTGACTTCAGATGAGAGGAGAATAGAAGGCATGAGAATACAGGAAGTGAACCCATTATCTGAGTCTGGACTTACCAACATCAGTATTCAATGGTGTCTCCCTATGGCCAGGTCGGCTGTCACTCACCCTCAGGCCCTGCCTCTCCCTGTAGCTTCGCCCCAAAATACTACTCGGAGGAGGACAGTCACCGGGAATACTACACACACACACATCATGCACACACACACACACACATTATGCACACACACATCAGGCACACACACACACATCAGGCGCACACACACACACACACATCATGCACACACACATCAGGCACACACACACACACACATCAGGCACACACACACATCATGCAAACACACACACACACATCATGCAAACACACACACACATCAATGCAGACATTACATGACATCACGGTGAATTACTAAATGAAAGACAGTATGTTATGTGTTGTTGTATGGTGAATTTCTAGTTAGCTACAACCACTCATCTCCCGTGGGTTTTATAGCTGTGTACAGTATGTTCAGTCTATTTGTCTCCCGTGGGTTTTATAGCTGTGTACAGTATGTTCAGTCTATTTGTCTCCCGTGGGTTTTATAGCTGTGTACAGTATGTTCAGTCTATTTGTCTCCCGTGGGTTTTATAGCTGTGTACAGTATGTTCAGTCTATTTGTCTCCCGTGGGTTTTATAGCTGTGTACAGTACAGTCCTTTTCAGGATGGATTACCATCATAAAGTTCAGAATGTCTTGCTGTGACACAGTGGGTTTTATAGCTGTGTACAGTATGTTCCCAGTCTATTTGTCTCCAGGCCTGTGTACAGTATGTTCAGCCTCCTTGTCTCCACGGGTTTTATGCTGTTCTATGTTCCCGCATCTTGGGGGTTTTATAGCTGTGTACTATGTTCAGGGTCTGCACCACTGGGGCTCTGCTGTGACTCTGTCCCCTCTCTAGGCTCTCCTTCTCCCACTGTGGACAGATCCAGGCCCATCCAAACGCCAGTGCTCCTCCTAAAAGTGTGTGTATGTTCAGTGTGGTTGGGGGGTTTTATAGCTGTGTAAACAGTCTTTTTCAAACACACATGTAAAGTTCAGACAGTTTAGTGACACAGGGTTTCACTTCTGATTCCTCAGCTCACACCCCCCAGGCCTACTGCCTACTCAGAGTGATAATCACTGCCTACCATCTTGGGGGTTGATAATCACTGTCTACCAGAGAGATAATCACTCTGCCTACCAGAGGATGATCACTGCCTTGGACAGATGAGGCCCACCAAACGCCAGTGATAATCAAAAGTGTCTGTGAGAGTGATAATCACTGTCTACAAACACACTTGTAATCACTGTTTACCAGAGAGATAATCACTGCCTACCAGACTAGATAATCACTGCCTACCAGAGAGATAATCACTGTCTACCAGAGAGATAATCACTGTCTACCAGAGAGATAATCACTGCCTACCAGAGTGATAATCACTGTCTACCAGAGTGATAATCACTGTCTACCAGAGAGATAATCACTGTCTACCAGAGAGATAATCACTGCCTACCAGAGTGATAATCACTGCCTACCAGAGAGATAATCACTGTCTACCAGAGTGATAATCACTGCCTACCAGAGAGATAATCACTGTCTACCAGAGAGATAATCACTGCCTACCCGAGTGATGCCTACCAGAGTGATAATCACTGTCTACCAGAGAGATAATCACTGTCTACCAGAGTGATATCACTGCCTACCCGAGTGATGCCTACCAGAGTGATAATCACTGTCTACCAGAGAGATAATCACTGTCTACCAGAGTGATAATCACTGTGTACCAGAGAGATAATCACTGCCTACCAGAGTGATAATCACTGTCTACCAGAGTGATAATCACTGTCTACCAGAGTGATAATCACTGTGTACCAGAGAGATAATCACTGCCTACCAGAGTGATAATCACCGTCTACCAGAGTGATAATCACTATCTACCAAAGTGATGCCTACCAGAGTGATAATCACTGCCTACCATGTGATAATCGCTGCCTAGCAGAGTGCATAGGGTTACTGGGTGTGTAAATCAGTGGTGGTCGGTCCAGTTTTAAGGGAGGACAATATTTTTTTTCATGGGCATGGCCTTGTTTCTATTACAGCATGTTGGATGACTCGCATTCATTCATTCACCCAGTTCAATGTAACAGCGATGGGTTTAGGCTGCTACATGATACTCAAATTTTCCCTATACTCATCATACGGTTGATATAACCTAACCAATGAATTAAAGTTCACAACGTCAAGAGACAAATTTGAGGCGACAAACAGTGACATTCAATACCGCCTTGCCTGCATCTAGCTGATATAGGGTGTAATCATTAGTCCAACAGTTTTAAATGAGAGTTTCTATTGGACAAATTCAGGTATGTTAATCCCCGTTTTGTTCCGTTTGTTTCCATTTTAAGAAACATTTTTCAACAGAAATGAATACACCCCTAATCACGCGTAAACACAGTTCACTTTCATATCAGCCACGTTGTATTCCTTCTATGCGCTCTCCTCCTCTCACATTGTCCTTTTGCTTGCAGACTTCAATGCACAAACCGTGCTGTTGAGGATACCGTAGACCATCTTTGCAAAATAGTGTGTTTTAATCAATTGTTTGGTGGCGTGATTATATTTAGTATAGTTTTATCTAAAAAGGATAACTTTTTAAATGTTTTACAATTAAAAATGTTATGAAATTCACTGAGGATGATGGTCCTACCCTTCCTCCTCTGAGGAGCCTCCACTGACGTAGATGAGTACCTGTTACACACCTGTGGCTGAGCACACACAGAGACACAATCACAGACACACACCTGTCCGAACACGCCCACTGTGTCCCCAGGCAGGTAGCTGAGAGCTACGCTACAGTCTGCAGATGCTGAGAGGAGGAGGAGCCTGCCGCCATGGAGGCACGTCTCCAGGTGAGTTACACAGTCCATGTGTGGGCGGAGACTACCCAGCAATTCTGGAGCCTCACTGGTCACTCCGTCGCTGGGCAGGAGGCAGTATTCCTAATGGACAGGCAGACAAACAAACACATAGAACAGCACAACATATAATCACAGACCATTAAAGCAGCTAAAAAGGAAACACCTGGGCCTAGTCTCTCTCCCACCTGTATGCCCCAGGTCTTCAGGGTTCCCTCCATGTCAGCAGTGATCAGGTATCGACCACAGGCGGTCATGGTCATGATGATGGACCCTATGTCTTTATGAGCTGTGAACACAGCAACCAGACCGCTATGGACCGTGTTCCAAAACCGAACCAGACCAGAACCGCCACATGAGACCAGGTCTGCTCCACCTACAGACCAGAACAGGGCCAGTCCGTGACTAGAATAGCATAATAGAATCACATATCCTTTCACGGGAGTTTACCAAAGTACCATCGCTCACCAACGGTGGCAACGCCCTTACGTCCTGGCAGGAAGAAGAGTCTGGAGACGCCATCACTGCTCTCTGAGTCCTGCTCGCCGTTCACATTACACACTGAAGATATGGGGTCATTGAAAGGACGTTTGTGTTAAAGTGTTGTGCAGAGTGTGGTGGGGGGTTTAAGTAACAGTACTTGTAGTAGTTAGTTAGACAGGTGGTGTGTCCGTGTGGTTCTGACCCGTCTGAGGCCTGCTGCGTTCTCTCTCGGGATCTGGACGGAGCTTTCTCAGGGCGTTCTCTGTGCTGTTGTTCCACACCGTCAGCTCCCCGTCGTAACTTCCTGTCCACACAGAAAACAGGAACCAAACAGGATATGCACATTACGAAATCTCACACATCTCTTCTGCCAACGTTTCCAGAACCTTTCAGAAGCATTTTTCTGGAGGTGCAGTGTGCCATGTCATGATTAAATCAAATTAAATCAAAGTTTATTTGTCACGTGCGCCGAACACAACAGGTTCACCTTACAGTGAAATGCTTACTTACAGGCCCTAACCAGCAGTGCAATCTTTAAGTAAAAAATAGGCATTACACCCTCATAGGGCTTTATTAACAATACCACAACATAGAGTCTGTTCTATGTTTTAACCAGGCAAGTCAATTAAGAACAAATTCTTATTTTCAATGACGGCCTAGGAACAGTGGGTTAACTGCCTGTTCAGGGGCAGAACGACAGATTTGTACCTTGTCAGCTCAGGGGTTTGAACTCGCAACCTTCCGGTTACTAGTCCAACGCTCTAACCACTAGGCTACCCTGCCGCCCCATTATACAACAAGGTTCCTGTGTGAGGTGAGGATTCAGGAGGAGCTGATCAGCAGGAGAGAGAAGGAGCATTAGGAGGAAGGAGAGAGGAGGATGAAGAGGAGGGAGAGATAAAGAGGAGAAAGATGAGGGAGAAAGAAGGAGAAGCAAGAACAGGGAGAGATAAGGAGGAGGAAGAGGAGGTGTGAGAGAAGGAGGAGGAAGAGCAGGGAGAGATGAGGAGGAAGAGGGGGAGGGAGAGAGGAGGAGGAGGGAGAGAGGAGGAAGAGGAGGGAGAGAGAAGGAGGAGGAGGGAGAAAAGGAGGAGGAAGAGCAGGGAGAGATGAGGAGGAAGAGGAGGAGGGAGAGAGGAGGAAGAGAAGGGAGAGAGAAGGAGGAGGAGGGAGAGAGAAGGAGGAAGAGGAGGGCGAGAGGAGAAGGAAGAGGAGGGAGAGATGAGGAGGAGGAAGAGGAGGGAGAGAGAAAGAAAGAAGAGTAAGAGTGTGAGAGCAGTCGGAGAAGGTTTAAATGTGTTGTCCGTTGAGGGAGCCAATTGCATTATTCATGCTGCCCAGGGGCCAGCTATATCCACTGACTGTTATCACCGCCTCTCTCTCAATTCAATTCAATTCCAATTAAAGGGCTTTATTGGCATGGGAAACATATGTTAACATTGCCAAAGCAAGTGAACTAGATAATAAACAAAAGTGAAATAAGCAATAAAAATGAACAGTAAACATTACACTCACAAAAGTTCCAAAATAATAAAGACATTACAAATGTCATATTATTTGCAAATAGCAAAACATATAAACAGAAAAATGGGTTGTATTTGCAATGGTGTCACTGGTTGCCCTTTTCTTGTGGCAACAGGTCATAGATCTTGTTGCTGTGATGGCACACTGTGGAATATCACCCAGTAGATATGGGAGTTTATTCAAATTGGGTTTGTTTTCAAATTCTTTGTGTATCTGTGTAATCTGAGGGAAATATGTGTATCTAATATGGTCATATATTTGGCAGGAGGTTAGGAAGTGCAGATCAGTTTCATTTTGTGGGCAGTGTGCACATAGCCTATCTTCTCTTGAGAGCCATGTCTGCCTACGGCGGCCTCTCTCAATGGCAAGGCTATGCTCACTGAATCTGTACATAGTCAAAGCTTCCTTAATTTTGGGTCAGTCACAGTGGTCAGGTATTCTGCCACTGTGTACTCTCTGTTTAGGACCAAATAACATTCCAGTTTGCTCAGTTTTTTTGTTAATTACTTGACACATTGGAAAGAATTATCTTTTTGTTTTCTCATGATTTGGTTGGGTCTAATTGTGCTGCTGTCCTGGGGCTCTGTAGGGTGTGTTTGTGAACAGAGCCCCAGGACCAGCTTGCTTAGGGGACTCTTCTCCAGGTTCATCTCTCTGTAGGTGATGGCTTTGTTATGGAAGGCAGGAGTCTTCCATTCTAACACCTGGACATGTTTATTTTTGAACCATTCCATTATAGATTTTGCTTTATGTTTTGGATCATTGTCTTGTTGGAAGACAAATCTCCGTCCCAGTCTCAGGTCTTTTGCAGACTCCATCAGGCTTTCTTCCAGAATGGTCCTGTATTTGGCTCCATCCATCTTCCCATCAATTTTAACCATCTTCCCTGTCCCTGCTGAAGAAAAGCAGGCCCAAACCATGATGCTGCCACCACCATGTTTGACAGTGGGGATGGTGTGTTCAGGGTGATGAGCTGTGTTGCTTTTACGCTAAACATAACGTTTTGCATTGTTGCCAAAAAGTTCAATTTTGGTTTCATCTGACCAGAGCACCTTCTTCCACATGTTTGGTGTGTCTCCCAGGTGGCTTGTGGCAAACTTTAAATGACACTTTTTATGGATATCTTTAAGAAATGGCTTTCTTCTTGCCACTCTTCCATAAAGGCCAGATTTGTGCAATATACGACTGATTGTTGTCCTATGGACAGAGTCTCCCACCTCAGCTGTAGATCTCTGCAGTTCATCCAGAGTGATCATGGGCCTCTTGGCTGCATCTCTGATCAGTCTTCTCCTTGTATGAGCTGAATGTTTAGAGGGACGGCCAGGTCTTGGTAGATTTGCAGTGGTCTGATACTCCTTCCATTTCAATATTATCGCTTGCACAGTGCTCCTTGAGATGTTTAAAGCTTGGGAAATCTTTTTGTATCCAAATCCGGCTTTAAACTTCTTCACAACAGTATCTCGGACCTGCCTGGTGTGTTCCTTGTTCTTCATGATGCTCTCTGCGCTTTTAACGGACCTCTGAGACTATCACAGTGCAGGTGCATTTATACGGAGACTTGATTACACACAGGTGGATTGTATTTATCATCAGTAGTCATTTAGGTCAACATTGGATCATTCAGAGATCCTCACTGAACTTCTGGAGAGAGTTTGCTGCACTGAAAGTAAAGGGGCTGAATAATTTTGCACACCCAATTTTTCAGTTTTTGATTTGTTAAAAAAGTTTGAAATATCCAATAAATGTCGTTCCACTTCATGATTGTGTCCCACTTGTTGTTGATTCTTCACAAAAAAATACAGTTGTATATCTTTATGTTTGAAGCCTGAAATGTGGCAAAAGGTCGCAAAGTTCAAGGGGGCCGAATACTTTCGCACGGCACTGTACATGAAGACTACAGACAGAACTAGTCAACCCCATGCCCATCACATCTACATGAAGACTACAGACAGAACTTGTCAACCCCATGCCCATCACATCTACAATGAAGACTACAGACATAACTAGTCAACCCCATGCCCATCACATCTACAATGAAGACTACAGACAGAACTAGTCAACCCCATGCCCATCACATCTACATGAAGACTACAGACAGAACTTGTCAACCCCATGCCCATCACATCTACATGAAGACTACAGACAGAACTAGTCAACCCCATGCCCATCACATCTACATGAAGACTACAGACATAACTAGTCAACCCCATGCCCATCACATCTACATGAAGACTACAGACAGAACTAGTCAACCCCATGCCCATCACATCTACATGAAGACTACAGACATAACTAGTCAACCCCATGCCCATCACATCTACATGAAGACTACAGACATAACTAGTCAACCCCATGCCCATCACATCTACATGAAGACTACAGACATAACTAGTCAACCCCATGCCCATCACATCTACATGAAGACTAAATACAGAACTAGTCAACCCCATGCCCATCACATCTACATGAAGACTACAGACAGAACTAGTCAACCATAGAAAAATACTTTGTAATACAAAACACTATGGAGGTTTAGGACTTACTTTTCCAGTATTGTCAAGGTACTTATTATGTGGAGGAAAAACGTTTCAGTGGAATTACCTTGACTTATTATGTCTTTAACCTCTTCTAGGTAAATGAGATGAGAAGATAGTGAAGATAAGAGGAAGAAGAGAGAGACCTGCCTGCTTTTGGGGTGAAATAAGGGGATGGGAGGTAGAGGAACTGGGGCTGCTGTGTCAGGCTGTGATTGTCAGACAGCAGAGAGCGGCCAAGCAGAGCGCTGCACAGAGTGAATATTGATGAGGTGGGTACAGTCCCCCAACAGTTAAATGTTCTCCTGCATTCTGATTCTCATGCACACATACGCAAATGCCCACACACACACACACACACACACACACACACACACACACACACACACACACACACACACAGAGACGTGAGCACACATGCACATGAGGACACACGCAAGCGCACACACACACACCATACTTCAGGCCTAAGAGGCAGACTACTCAGGTCCATTTCCCTCTCTGTCACACAGGGAGAGCTAATAAACATACTTTAATCTGGGCATTAGGATAATCCAGGGAGAGAGAGAGGGAGGGGTGGAGGGAAGGAGGGAGGGAGGGAGGGAGAGAAGGAGGGAGGGGGAGAAAAGAGGGAGGGGGTGGAGGGAAGGAGGGAGGGAGGGAGAGAAGGAGGGAGGGGGAGAGAGAAAGAGGGAGGGGTGGAGGGAAGGAGGGAGGGGTGGGGGAAGGAGGGAGGGAGAGAAAGAGGTAGCGGTGGAGGGAAGGAGGGAGGGAGGGAGAGAAGGAGGGAGGGGGAGAAAAAGAGGGAGGGGTGGAGGGAAGGAGGGAGGGAGGGAGAGAAGGAGGGAGGGGGGAGAGAAAGAGGGAGGGGTGGAGGGAAGGAGGGAGGGAGGGAGAGAAGGAGGGAGGGGGAGAGAAAGAGGGAGGGGTGGAGGGAAGGAGGGAGGGGTGGGGGAAGGAGGGAGGGAGAGAAAGAGGTAGGGAGAGAGAGAAAGAGGTAGGGAGAGAGAGAAAGAGGTAGGGAGGGAGGGAGGGAGGGAGGGAGGGAGGGGGGAGGGAGGGAGGGAGGGAGGGAGGGAGGGAGGGAGGGAGGGAGGGAGGGAGGGAGGGAGGGAGGGAGGGAGGGAGGGAGGGAAACAGAGTGAAAGAGAGAGGACGGGGAAAAGGAGACATAGATAAAGAGAGAGAACAAGTGGGAAGGAGAGAGAGCGAAAGTGGGAAGGAGAGAGTGACAGAAAGTGAGAAAGTGGGAAGGAGAGAGTGACAGAAAGAGAGATAAAGTGAGAAGGAGCTAAATAGTTTTTGAAAGTATCTTGTGACTTCTATTCTCACTAGTCTGTTTTTCTCCCATTTCTTTTTATCTGCCCAAAGTGTTCTCTCATGTGCTATTATTTTCCTCTAAATGTTCCCTCTTCTCTCCCTCTCTCTTGTTTTCCTTCGCCTTGTACTCATCACTGCAGTGAATCTTTCACACAGAGTAGCCATTGTGCGAGATTAGTGTAGTCTGTGCTGTACCTCTCAACGGGAACAATGCCACAATATCTCAGAACTATAGCTCTTACAACTGTACTAGTTTAGCTTTGTGAAGACACGTCTATCTATACAGTACACAGGAGAGATCCAATTCTGTTTCATAACAGACCAACTCTTCAGCCCTCCACACAGGAGAGGCCTCTCTATAGAGATGTGTGTATTCATAAGAGTAAAAAAGTAGGGGTTTAGGGTATAACCCATTCTATAGGTATAAGTAGGGATTTAGAGCAGAACCCATTCTATAGGTCTAAGTAGGGTTTAGAGCAGAACCCATTCTATAGGTCTAAGTAGGGGTTTAGAGCAGAACCCATTCTATAGGCCTAAGTAGGGTTTAGAGCAGAACCCATTCTATAGCTCTAAGTAGGGTTTAGAGCAGAACCCATTCTATAGCTCTAAGTAGGGTTTAGAGCAGAACCCATTCTATAGCTCTAAGTAGGGTTTAGAGCAGAACCCATTCTATAGCTCTAAGTAGGGTTTAGAGCAGAACCCATTCTATATGTCTAAGTAGGGTTTAGAGCAGAGCCCATTCTATAGCTCTAAGTAGGGGTTTAGAGCAGAACCCATTCCATAGGTCTAAGTAGGGTTTAGAGCAGAACCCATTCTACAGGTCTAAGTAGTGTTTAGAGCAGAACCCATTCTATAGGTCTAAGTAGGGATTTAGAGCAGAACCCATTCTATAGGTCTAAGTAGGGATTTAGAGCAGAACCCATTCTATAGGTCTAAGTAGGGTTTAGAGCAGAACCCATTCTATAGGTCTAAGTAGGGTTTAGAGCAGAACCCATTCTATAGGTCTAAGTAGGGTTTAGAGCAGAACCCATTCTATAGGTCTAAGTAGGGTTTAGAGCAGAACCCATTCTATAGGTCTAAGTAGGGTTTAGAGCAGAACCCATTCTATAGGTCTAAGTAGGGTTTAGAGCAGAACCCATTCTATAGGTCTAAGTAGGGTTTAGAGCAGAACCCATTCTATAGCTCTAAGTAGGGTTTAGAGCAGAACCCATTCTATAGGTCTAAGTAGGGTTTAGAGCAGAACCCATTCTATAGGTCTAAGTAGGGTTTAGAGCAGAACCCATTCTATAGCTCTAAGTAGGGTTTAGAGCAGAACCCATTCTATAGGTCTAAGTAGGGTTTAGAGCAGAATCCTCCAGATAAGAACCAGCATCTCAAAGCTCCCGGTAAATCCTGAACGGATGTTAATGGAGGATTAGTGCAGTTAACATTAAGATTGATCTCCAAATCATTCTGGCGGGGTATTCTCTGAGGGTAAGCATTAGTGCTTAATGGTAGTCATGTTGCGCAGTCAGAGTTGAGCCTGAGTTCAGGCCTCCGCTGGGTGTGCCTGTGGGCCTGACAGAAAGATAACACACGCACGCAGCAGAGAGAGCGTGGGAGCTCCGTGCCTGATAACACACACACACACACACACACACACACACACACACACACACACACACACACACACACACACACACACACACACACACACACACACACACACAGCATAGAAAGCGTGGGAGCTCCGTGCCTGATAAAACACACACACACACACAGCAGAGAGAGCTCCGTGCCTTTGATAACTCCACCATCCACTTAAATTAACAGATATTATTTTACTTCAGTGGATTTCTTCTCTATCTCTCTCCTCCTGTTGCTTGAGTGGACAATCTTTCATTCTAACACACAGAGACACATACTGTACACACAAATATACACACACACACACACACACACATACCTGTGACAAGGGTTTGAGGGGGCAGGAATGCGGCACACAGGACGTCGTCGTTATGCTGAACTCCTCCCTTCCACTCAGAGGGCTGAACAAAGAACTGGGAGAACGAGGGCAGTCTGAACACTGTTAACATCCTGCAGAGAGCAGGGGGAGGTGATGGAGAGAGAGGGGGTGACGGAGAGAGAGAGGGGGTGACGGAGAGAGAGGGGGGTGACGGAGAGAGAGGGGGGTGACGGAGAGAGAGGGGGGTGACGGAGAGAGAGGGGGTGACGGAGAGAGAGGGGGGGGTGACGGAGAGAGAGGGGGGTGACGGAGAGAGAGGGGGGTGACGGAGAGAGAGGGGGTGACGGAGAGAGGGGGGTGACGGAGAGAGAGGGGGTGACGGAGAGAGAGGGGGGGGTGACGGAGAGAGAGGGGGTGACGGAGAGAGAGGGGGTGACGGAGAGAGAGGGGGTGACGGAGAGAGAGGGGGGTGACGGAGAGAGGGGGTGACGGAGAGAGAGGGGGAGAGAGGGGGTGACGGAGAGAGAGGGGGTGACGGAGAGAGAGGGGGGAGAGAGAGGGGGGGTGACGGAGAGAGAGGGGGTGACGGAGAGAGAGGGGGGGGATGACGGAGAGAGAGGGGGGTGACGGAGAGAGAGGGGGTGACGGAGAGAGAGGGGGGATGACGGAGAGAGGGGGGGGTGACGGAGAGAGAGGGGGTGACGGAGAGAGAGGGGGTGACGGAGAGAGAGGGGGGTGACGGAGAGAGGGGGGGACGGAGAGAGAGAGGGGGTGACGGAGAGAGAGGGGGGGGTGACGGAGAGAGAGGGGGGTGACGGAGAGAGGGGGTGACGGAGAGGAGGGGGGTGACGGAGAGAGAGGGGGGTGACGGAGAGAGAGGGGGGGGACGGAGAGAGAGGGGGGTGACGGAGAGAGAGGGGGGTGACGGAGAGAGAGGGGGGTGACGGAGAGAGAGGGGGGGTGACGGAGAGAGAGGGGGGTGACGGAGAGAGAGGGGGGTGATGGAGAGAGAGAGGGGGTGACGGAGAGAGAGGGGGGTGATGGAGAGAGAGGGGGGGGTGATGGAGAGAGAGAGGGGGGGTGACGGAGAGAGAGAGGGGGTGACGGAGAGAGAGGGGGTGACGGAGAGAGAGGGGGGGGTGACGGAGAGAGAGGGGGGTGATGGAGAGAGAGGGGGTGATGGAGAGAGGGGTGACGGAGACGGAGAGAGAGGGGGGTGACGGAGAGAGAGGGGGTGACGGAGAGAGAGGGGGGTGACGGAGAGAGGGGGGTGACGGAGAGAGGGGGGTGACGGAGAGAGGGGGTGACGGAGAGAGGGGGGGTGACGGAGAGAGAGGGGGTGACGGAGAGAGAGGGGGGTGACGGAGAGAGAGGGGGTGACGGAGAGAGAGGGGGGGAGAGAGGGGAGAGGAGAGAGGGGTGAGAGGAGGGGGGTGAGGAGAGAGGGGGGGTGACGGAGAGAGAGGGGGGGGGTGACGGAGAGAGAGGGGGGTGATGGAGAGAGAGAGGGGGGGAGAGAGAGGGGGGTGACGGAGAGAGAGAGGGGGTGACGGAGAGAGAGGGGGGGGTGACGGGAGAGAGGGGGGTGATGGAGGAGAGGGGGTGGACGGAGAGAGAGGGGGGTGATGGAGAGAGAGGGGGGGGGGAGAGAGGGGGGTGACGGAGAGAGAGGGGGGGGTGATGGGGAGAGAGGGGGTGATGGAGAGAGAGGGGGGTGAGGGAGAGGGGGGTGACGGAGAGAGAGGGGGTGATGGGGGTGGGGTGGACGGAGAGAGAGAGGGGTGATGGAGAGAGAGAGGGGGGAGAGAGAGAGAGAGGAGGTGGGGGTGATGGAGAGAGAGGGGGTGAGGGGGGTGACGGAGAGAGAGGGGGGTGATGGAGAGAGAGGGGGGGTGACGGAGAGAGAGGGGGGTGACGGAGAGAGAGGGGGTGGGGGAGTGACGGAGAGAGAGGGGGTGACGGAGAGAGAGGGGGGTGAGGAGAGAGAGGGGGTGACGGAGAGAGAGGGGGTGACGGAGAGAGGGGGGTGATGGAGAGAGAGGGGGGGATGGAGAGAGAGGGGGTGACGGAGAGAGAGGGGGTGACGGAGAGAGAGGGGGAGTGACGGAGAGAGAGGGGGGGTGGACGGAGAGAGAGGGGGTGATGGAGAGAGAGGGGGGTGACGGAGAGAGAGGGGGGTGACGGAGAGAGAGGGGGGTGATGGAGAGAGAGAGGGGGTGACGGAGAGAGAGAGGGGGGTGACGGAGAGAGAGGGGGGGGTGATGGAGAGAGAGGGGGGTGACGGAGAGAGAGGGGGGGTGATGGAGAGAGAGGAGGAGGGGGGGTGACGGAGAGAGAGAGGGGGGTGATGGAGAGAGAGGGGGGGTGACGGAGAGAGAGGGGGGGGGGTGATGGAGAGAGAGGGGGTGACGGAGAGAGAGGGGGGACGGAGAGAGGGGGGTGGAGAGAGAGGGGGGTGACGGAGAGAGAGGGGGTGACGGAGAGAGAGGGGGTGATGGAGAGAGAGAGAGGGGGTGATGGAGAGAGAGAGGAGGGGGTGGACGGAGAGAGAGGGGGGGGTGACGGAGAGAGAGGGGGGGGGGGAGAGAGAGGGGGGTGATGGAGAGAGAGAGGTGGGGGTGACGGAGAGAGAGAGGGGGGGGTGACGGAGAGAGAGGGGGGGGTGATGGAGAGAGAGGAGGGGGTGACGGAGAGAGAGAGGGGGGTGATGGAGAGAGAGGGGGGATGGAGAGAGAGGGGGGTGACGGAGAGAGAGAGGG